>NW_020943070.1:3106030-3107825 GCF_900497805.2 Vombatus ursinus | reverse complement strand
ACCTTCACTTCTCAGGTTACCACCCACCCCCTCTGGATCCACTTCACGTGGACCAAGTTATTTACACAGGATCCCCCCCTAGAATGCACACCCCTGGAGGGCAGGGACTGTTTTTACTTTTCTTTGTATCTCCAGCATTTAACACAGTGAATGGCATAAGAGAAAGTACCTAACATATGTTTGTGGGTGAACTAAGACCTATCAATTTGGAATTATTCTGCCAAAGTGCCTAGCGATCCTATTATTCAGTTGTTGCAGGCCAGTGGTTCCGGTCTGGGTTGGAACAAAAGGAGCCGTTGGCAGACCGTCTAATAATAAACAAAAGGTGGTTTACTGAGCTCTAGCAGTGAGGATCTGGCACTGGTTTGGCTGGGCACACCCTCCTCGGCCCTGGGTTGACTGTGCTGGGCCCTGATCCCAAGCCTGACTGAGGAGCTCCTCGTGTCCAAGCTTTTCATGGAGGCCACCAGAAGTCAGCAGCTTGGGCTTAGTGTCCTGGGCCAGCTGAGTCTCCAGACTTTAAGGGAAAACCCAGCCCGGCCTGTGGAAGGTAGGGTCTTCAGACAATGCTCCTACGGCACGGACTACGGCACTCCATTAAAGTCAAAGACAGAAACAAGGGTCCAACACGGACCAAGACAGTCAAAGCAGATTCGTCGTAGTAGAACCAAGAGCTGGAATGGAGGTGGCTGTTTATCAACTGGACAGTGGCTAGGAATTATGGCATGTGAATATCACGGAATACTGCGGTATGGTAAGAAATCATTAGTCTGAGGAATTCAGAGAAACGTGGGAAGATTTGTCTGCACTGATGCTGAGCAAAGTCAGCAGAGCCCAAAGACAACGCACAACGATTACGACAGTGTAAACAAAAAGATTCCCCAAAGGAAGGCGGGCTCTGAGAAAACGAATGATGTTCACAGAGAACAGATCATGTGCCATAGCTCTTTCCTCATGGTGGAGGAGTGGGGACCACCAGGTCAGAGTGCTGTATACATTACAATGTGATCACTGCCTGGGATGTTTTTGCTTAATTGTTCAAGGAGGATTCAAGCTGGCGGAGAGTGGGGAGGATATAGCGGCTTCTCCCCAGAAATGGCTGTGATGTCAAGACAAAATGCATCCCCAAAAGAGAATTTTAAATATGGAATAGTAATAATAAAAGAAACAAATAGACCAGTCGGTAGCGTTATGGCAACAGGCACAACTTGAAGAGTGGCTACGGGTTTGAGAGAAAGGGTTTTTCAAATGCTCCCAAATGCCCTCAGGCCAGTGGGGAGTGATTTGTGTCATGAGAGTCTCTGACTCTCAGGTTCCCCAAACAGCCCCACTGTGCCCCAACATCATCCAGACACTGCAGAACAGAACAGCACAGACATCTGTGAGATAAGTCAGCCCGGACAGGGAGACAGAGGAGTGGAGAAAGGTTGTGGACGCCAGGAGCCGGACAGTCCAGGCTTACTTACGATGCCATGCTTTTGTAACAGGTCAATGTCTTGAAACAATGATTCCTAAAGGCAAATGGGGCAAAAAGGGGAGAATGTGGGTTACTCCTCTAGGCAACTAGATTTCAGTTCTGCTCATCAACATATTCACACCATGTATCAGCTAAGAATGACTCCAATCCACCCTCCATGGGCAGCTGAAGGGGAGGACAAATACGGTTTCTCCTCTGTTCCTTTTCTCAAGGGTGATCTTGGGAGGAACACAGACACTCAAAGTGCACCCCTGTCCCAGGGCCCTTTTTTTCTTCTCCTTCTTTCCTTCCTTCCTTTCTTCTTTCTTTCCTTCTCCT
>NW_020943070.1:3100275-3106020 GCF_900497805.2 Vombatus ursinus | reverse complement strand
TCTTTCTTTCTTCCTCCCTCCCTCCCTTCTTCCCTCCCTTTCTTCCTTTCTTTTCCATCTTAGAAGAATTTCTACCAACCAGGGACTCTTAGGTTCTGAACTTGCCTCATCATCCTGGTATCCTTGTTCTTCCTGAACAACCTGGTCCTCCATAGCTTTCATGGTAGGAGATCAGTGAAAGGTCAGTCAGTTCTAGAAAGAAATGCAGTATTAGGCAATCGACAGAGATCCAAACATGGCATTGATAAGAGCTATAACTAAGATGGGGCTAGAGAGCTTTGTTCCCGGGTACAGAATTTGGAGAGTGTTGAAAACATGTAGTCCTTTCGCAGAAGAAACAACCCAGCTTACTACCTAGTTATCAAGAAGAATTAGTTAAAGAGGAAATTCCCACACAGTTCCCTTGTCATCCTCCTGCAGCAGTCCCTGAGAAGCTCTCCTCTGTCCCAGCTCACTGGTCTACATGCAGTTTGTAGATTCTACCTTTCCCTTTGTTGGAAAATTGGGACATTTATCCATCTCTAGTCCTGGAGTAATTCTCTTGTTCCTGACAATCTTTCCAAATCAATGACACAAACAGAAAAAAATCCCCTTTTGGATGTGGAAATATATACTTTTTTTAATTCTTAAGAATTTTGAAGAAAATTAAGTCAGAATTTAAAAAAGAAAAATACTTGAGGAATGACATAAAATATCAATTTTGAGAAAATATAAATAGCTAATAACAAAAATCATTTTTAAAAAACCAGGTCCTTTTTGCTATCCTCAGCCTTCCTGACCAGCCTCAGCTCATTCCGAGCTTTAGTGTTCCAAACTCTGTTCTTGGAAGACCACTGGCACCCTCTTGTAGTCATCCTGCCCCTTATCTTCTTTCATCTTCTGAACATGTCTGCAAAAGAGAGCCTGAGTTCCCTGTGTATCCATCTCATTCTCTTTAAATAACTTCTTTCTTTTCTTTCTCGTCTGAAATGTTTCTCTTTTTTCTTCCAAATTCCATTCTTGAGTTTCCTATCCTTCTTGGGCTGACTTCCCTCATAGAATTTTAAGTCATAGGATCCCACCTCTGCTTGCTGTGAACCTATCGAAATATACTCTTCCTAAGTCTAGGGACCACATCACATTATTCCTTCTTTTCTTTCCTTCTCTATAAAAAAAAATCTAAAGTCAAGAGATCTCTTATCTATAAGGTACCAATTCACTTCCACTTCAACAGTTGTATTTGTAAAGAACTTTAAATTCATTTTCTCATCTAATCCTGTGTCATAAACACTACAGATAATTATTATTTGCATTTTGCAAATGAGGAAAATGAGGCCCCCAAAAGCTTAGTGATCACACTGGTGGAGCCAAGATTTGGAGCCAAAGTCTTCCAACTTCTGACACTAGCCTCTATGTCACAGGAATTCATTCCCTCTGGTTGGTAAGAATCTGGTCCAGAATCACAGTTCCCTCCATTGCTTTCTTTCCCTTTTAAAGAATGAAATGATCATTAATGCAAGTTCAGAATTTATCAACTGATACTTTATGCAGAGAGGGTGCTTGGGCAGATGTCTGCATAACCGATGTCTCTCATCACTACTCTATCCTATCATGTGATGTGTTTCTTAAAATTCTCATCTATCATCTTCTTTCCAGGAGGTCTACAGTCTACTGCTATCAAAATATTCCTTCTGTTTTTCCCCCATTAATCTTTACTCGAGTGTTCTTCCATTATGGTTTCCCCTTTGAGGTTCTGAGTTCCATTATATAAGCGTAGCTTCTTACTATACAATACTATCCCATTGCCTTTTAAGATAGTCAAACCCTGTTGAAGAGGTACTGACATTCCCAACCAGATTCCAGCCATGAGCACCATTCCCCCAAATCTCAGGGATACTTAGGAAGCAAATTTTGCCTCCTGGCTTTTAAGATGTCTAAGTCACCTTGTTCATTGGTCACACTTTGTGCATTTGTATTTAGACACCCAAGGCTCAGGTTTTATTGCTAGTTTACTTCTTGGATATTGTCTCTTGTGAATAACTGGGCCTCCCGAGTTCTTCTTCCACATCATCTCCATTACTTTCTAAAACATCTGCTTTGGCAGATAAAGGTAGGTAATCTGCTCCCCTCCCTCTTCAGCTGAAAGCTCTTAAAAAAAAACCAAAACAGATTTGCAAGCTTCAGGCAAACACAGCTTTATCAGCCCTTGTTAGGTGCACCCTATCCTTGGCTAAGAGCCTCTCATGGCTCTATTTTAACAATGTAAATCTCATTCCAGGATACACCATCTTCTTAACCAGTTGGTCAGTTTCGAAATCCGCCTTCCCCTTCTGAATCCCAGACTTTCAATTGGCAGCAGTGAGGAAACCACCACCTGTGTCCCAAGGTAGTCATCCCCCTGCCAGAGGGATGCTTTCTAAGCTTTCTAAGTCCCTTCATTTGTCCCAATGTGCACCAGATATGGATGACAGTCATCAGGTGTGACAGGGCTCTGATCCCAGACCAGGCCCGGAAAAGAGCAAACCTCCCCATGAATAATAAAGAGTCGTCTCAGAGCCCCACAGCAGAGAGCCACCAACCTCTCTGCTGGTCCCTTCTCCCTTACTCTGATCCCTCTCTCCTGATGCCATCTATAGATATACTCCTTGGTGTTAAAGAAGCTGTTTCCTCCTGAGGGAGACTGGTTCCCCTACTCCGCTCAAGGAAAGAGCCCAGAAACTGCTTCTGTTGTTCAGTTGTGTCCAACTCTTTGTGACTCCATTTGGGATTTTCTTGGCAGAGATACTGGAGCGGTTTGCCATTTCCTTCTCCAGTTCATTTTCCAGCTGAGAAAACTGAGGCAAACAGGGGTAAGTGACTTGCTCAGGGTCACACAACTAGTAAGTCTCTGAGGCCAGATTTGAATTCAGGTCTTCCTGACTCCAGGCCTAGCACTCTACCCACTGCCTCACCTAGCTAACCTCACTTATTTATTATCTGGGACACATATTTCCTGGTCTTCCTTTCTCCTCTGGGTTACATTCCTATGTCCTCTAACTTCCATATACAAATAATGATTCTCCTCTCCTTCTTTGTAACCCGAAACACTTCTCCCATTCCTTTAAGGAACACGTCGCTATCCTAGACAATGCTCTGTATTATGAACCTGGAAATTGCAGAGGCATTTCGCCAGCTCTTAACTACACAGGTGACCAACCCACACTCAGTAGTGGTTACTTGGTGATGGGAAACACACAAATATAATAGGCACTCTGCTGTTCCTGAAGAATCCCTCTTGCTCTCCATTTTTGCTACAAGTGAGATTGTGACATTCCTCAGCTCACTGTCCCCTGCTAACCTGTTAGGGAGCTCAGGAACTAAGCTCAGGAACTCCTCCATAAGGGCACACTGGGCCATCTTTTGCCTCATTTCTTACCTAGCCTTTAATCACTGAATGGGTGTTGTCTCAGAAAACTGAGACCTGGGAAAGACTTCAGTTTAAAAAGGCCAAGGTCTCCTCCTGCATCCGGAGCCATCTCCAGTCATCCTGATCTATATCTCGCCACTGGAACCAGACGGCTCCAGAGGAGAGAGCAAGGCTGTTGACTTTGCACAGCCCTCCCTCACTTAAATCCAATTCACTCTCAAGCCAAGGCATCACCTTCCTAATGTCATTGGTCCTCTTTGAGAACAAAGGACCAACAAAACAACATCTACTTACTTTTCTGCTGAGATGGCACTAGTTTGCTCAATTCCTTTCCTTGTCAATTAGTCATGTTCTGCCAAAGCCTCAATGCAGAGAAGCCCCACTGCTCTTGTCTGTGCGGGGTGCTCAAGAGAAATCCAACTACCAGCTACTGCTCAAGTCCCTCCCAATCTGAAGTTTTATGTTCTCTGTGGAAAAAGAGGTGTCCTGGATGGTCTCCAGCTTTCCCACCAGCTCTAAAACTGCGTGATTCTATAATTTCTTTTTTGCGGTCTTAAATTTCACATGGTCTTTTAATTTTTCACATTCTCATCTGTAAAATGAGGGGGCTGGACTCAAGAGCCTGTAGGGGTTCTTCTATCTCCAGATCTATGACCCTATGATCTCTCTAGGCCTCAGTTTCCTCATCTGTAAAATAGGAGTTAGACTTGATGACCTCTAAGGTCCTTTCCAGCTCCAAGTCTATGACCGTATTTTTATTTTCTCTTTCCATCTATATCGTAAGTTCCTTGAGGCCTCCGACCATGTCTTTTACCTGCCCCAGAGCCTTACATGACCTAGAGGGGTGGGGAACCTGTGGCCCGGAGGGCACATGTGGCCCTCTAAGTCCTCAAGTGTGGCCGTTGTGGCCTCGAGGCCTCAGGTTCCCCACCCCTGTAAGACAGTCAATACATATTGGTCCAATTGACTTTTCCTCCTAGCAGGGAATCTATAAAAGAAGGGAACTGCATTAGGGGTACTCTAAGGTACCATCCTGCCCCACAGCCTATAGGCCTCTTCCCCTGGGGCTTTCTCACGAGAATACAGGCTATGCCCACCTTCTTTATCGTGTGAGACACTGGTTCCAATTTCTTGTTCTTGGTACTTACTACACAAAGCTGATCAGATGTCCCACAGACATCTCAAATGAAAGAGGACTCATTCCTGTTACCCCTAAAGCCTCCTCTCTTCCGGACCTCACGTCTGTCCAAGGCACCACCGACTGGCCTTTTAACCACCCAGGTCCACAACTGCTGTATTAGCTTCAACTTCTCCTTCTCTAGCCCCAAATTTTAAATCAGCCTCTAAATTCTGCCATTTCTACTTCGAACATCTGTCTCCTGTCCACACGCACAGCCAACATCCTGGTTCAAGCTGTCATCACCTCTCACCCGGACTGCCGATGCAGCCTCCTACACTAGCTTCTCTGCCTCACCTCAACTCCAGACCGTCCTCCCCACAGCTGCTAAGCTGATTTGCTCAAGTACAGATCCATCCTCGGCACTCCCCAGCTCAATAAACTCCAGTGACTGCCCACACTGCCTTTAGAATAAGTTACTGTGAACTCCTGTTTGGCTTATAAAGCCATCACCACGGGTCCTAACCTGCTTTTCCAATCTTATAGATTACTCCCCTTCCTGCTGCCTTCGCCCACGCGGGCTGGCTTTTTGGCTGTTCCTCACACTGTTCCCTGTGCCTAGAATGCACTCCTCCTCCTCTCCGGCTTTTAGCATCCTTTGGTCCTTTAAAATTCAGCTCAAACACCACCTTATATCTAATGCCTTTCTATATTCCCCCGTTGCCAAGCCTTTCCCCAGGACCTGTGCCAGCCTCAGTTTCCTTATCTGTAAAATGGATATATAATACCCCATAGGGTTGTTGGAGGGATCAAATGAGAAAACCCAAGCAAAGCACTTTACAAACCTTAAAGCCCTTCATAAAGTCTAGCTATTATTTATATGCTTTTTAGTCTTTTTAAACATTGGTTTTTTTGGAAAATTACATTTTTTTCTGAGCTTTTCATTTTTGTATCTGCAAAATGGGGTTAATAAAAGCACCTACCCCGCATGGTCGTGGTTAGGATCAAATAAGATACTGTAGGTAAGAGTACTTTGCTATTATTATTAATCCCACACACAAAGTAGCCAGAGAGGAGAGGCCTGTACTATGGAGGCAGCTAGGCCATGCCAGGGGACAGAGTCAGGAGGCCCCAAATTCAAATCCAGTCTCAGTCACCTTCTAGCTGTGTGACCCCAGGCAAGTCACTTCACCCCTGCCTGCCTCTGTTTCCCCATCTGTAAAAAGGGTGGTCAGTAGGGAGG
>NW_020943070.1:3020057-3100265 GCF_900497805.2 Vombatus ursinus | reverse complement strand
GAAGTAGCAGCTCCCAGGAGGAGGAGGAAGACAAAGTGAGGCGGGGCTAGAGAGAAGGCGGGGCCAGGGAGGGGCGGGGCCAGCAAAGGGTGAGAGGGAAAGGGGAGGGGCCAGCAAAGGAGCTGAGGGAGAGGGGCGGGGCCAGCAAAGGAGCTGAGGGAGAGGGGCCACCAAAAGGGCATGAGGGAGAGGGGTGGGGCCACCAAAGGAGCATGAAGGAGAGGGACGGGGCCACCAAAGGAGCATGAAGGAGAGGGGCGGGGCCACCAAAGGAACTGAGGGGGAGGGGCCACCAAAAGGGCATGAGGGAGAGGGGCGGGGCCAGCAAGGGGCATGAGGGAGAGGGGCGGGGCCACCAAAGGAGCTGAGGGAGAGAGGCCACCAAAAGGGCATGAGGGAGAGGGGTGGGGCCAGCAAAGGAGTATAAAGGAGACGGGCGGGGCCACCAAAGGAGCACGAAGGAGAGGGGCGGGGCCACCAAAGGAGCATGAAGGAGAGGGGCGGAGCCACCAAAGGAGCATGAAGGAGAGGGGCGGGGCCACCAAAGGAGCTGCGGGGGGGCGGGGCCACCAAAGGAGCTGAGGGAAGGGGAGGAGCCAAGAGGGCTGAAGTGGGGGTGCTGAGGGGTCTGGGCAAAGATGATGCCTTGGGTGGGATGCTTTGGGTAAAAGACCCCCCCCACTTGAAATGAAGGAGGGGCCGCGGTCTGCTGTCCGTTCCCGGGGCCTCCCTCCCGTTCTCTGCTTCACAATCTCAGGCTCCCGCTTCCCAGTCCGCCCGCCCCTCTCTTCCCCGGTGCACCCACCGTGTCCAGCCCCTCTCCCGGATAAGCGGTGCTCCACGCTGGGGTGGAGGGGTCAGAAAAGGGCAAAGGGCTACTCGGGTGCAGCCTTCTTGCCATCTCTGTGGCGACCACGCCCTCCCCAACTCCCAGGGGCTGGACCCCGTCAGCTCTTGCTTCTAGCTCGGTACATCTGAAGGGGGCATGGGCAGGGCCGGGGGTCGTGGATGCCTCGGAGACCGGGACGAGGCCTTCTTCAGTGCTGGAGTCGTGCTGATGGAATAAATGACGGAAAGCCCCACAGCAGCATCGGGTATTTCACAAGGAACTTTATTCTGGCGCATGTTTCAAAACGTCTGCAGGAATGATTCAAAGGATGCCCCGTCCCCAAAGCATCGTACGTTGGGTTAAAGGGGAAACGAGGTCCACGAGGAAACGACCTGTGTCCACAGACCCTTGATTTACACAAGGCCTGGAAGTGAGGGTTAACTTTCATCCAGGCCTCTCACCTCAAATCATTACGGTCAGTTCTGGTCAGTACTGGTCAGTACTACAAGGGATAAATCAACAGTGTCTAAGAGAGCCGTACCGAAGATGACGTCAGAAAACGCAGCCTGCGAAACCTCCTGGTGTCTCGCCTCCCCCCGGCCTTCCCTGCCGTCTGCTGTCTGTCCACAACGATAGCCCATCCCTTGACCTGTTGGCGAAGCCATTCAACTCAACACCGTTGTCCTCCCTTATCAGATCACCGACTGTGCCGTGCCAAACCTCAGCCTTGGACCACTCCCACTATGCCTCACCTCCGCTCCTGCATGGATGTGTGCTGCTGATCCAAGGTGGAGAAGATCACACAACCATGCTGACTGGGTCCTCAACTGGGCCCTCACTGCTGCTCGGCAATCCTATTCTGCCTCCTTCATCGAGTCACTCTCCCACTCTGCCAGTAAGCTTCTCATCCCTCCTCAAACCTCCCAAGGCTCCACCTCCTTGCCACTCATCTGAGACCCTCACCTCATATTTTACTGGAAAAAGTGGAGCTTTTTCATTTGCCATGAGCTCCCTCTCTCCTCGCCATGGAGGTGCCCTTTGTCACTCTCTCCTCCTTCACCCCGCTCTCAAATGATAAGGTGGCCTAACTCCTCATCAAGGCTAACCCCTCTGCAGGTTGAAGTGACCCCATTCTATCCCATCTCCTCTAACAGATTGCCCCCTCTGTTATCCCCACTCTAACTTTAGTCCTGAAAGTTACAGGAATAGTGAATGGGGCCACAGAGAAGTTCATTGAGAAACCCCTTCCAGAAACAGTGACAGATTCAATGTGAGAACTGGAGAGCTGGGGGCAAGGGGTACCCGGCATGAAGTGAAACATGGCTGAGGTCTGCCTGAATGAGTGAGTAGGCCAGGTGAGGCAGCCTGAGGCTTAGGGAATGTGTGACTGTGTGTCCCTGCTATAGTCACTACTGCCTCCTACAAGCAGGAGACTGGGAGCCATGAGTGTGGAGTCTGGGGTGGGGGGGAAGAGGAAACAGACTTCTCTTGGTTTTCTGTGAGGATTTCTTTATGTTACCTTCATATTGTTTTTCTTTTACTTAATTTAGCACATTTCTTATTGTTTTGAGGTGCTAAGGGGCAACTGGCTTACACATGACCTCTCAACCATCTTATGGTATGATTATATAAAATTTGAAAGCCTTTGCACAAACAAAATCAATGCAGCTGGAATGAGAAGAAAAGATATGGATGGGGGGCAACCATCTTTGATAAATGTCTAACAATCAAAACTTATAGGGAATTAATTAACCAATTTACATGATTAAAAGTTGTTCCCTGAAAGACAAGTGCTTAAAGAATATGAATAGTTGGGGCAGCTAGGTGGTGCAGTAGGTACAGCACTGGCCCTGGAGTCAGGAGGCCCTGAGTTCAAATCTGGTCTCAGATCAGACACTTGATACTTACTAGCTGTATGACCCTAGGCAAGTCACTTAAGCCCAATTGCCTCACCAAAACAAAAAGAAAAAAAAAAAGGAATATGAACAGTTTTCAAAAGAAAAAGTGTACAAAATATTAAACATTTAAATAAATGTTCAAACTTACAAATAATAATAATAATAATAAAAATGCAAATTAAAACAAGAGATTACCCCATGCCCATCGAAAGGACATGGAGGGTGAAAAATGGGAAAATTCCATCTTAGAGGGGCTGTGGGGAAGATAACCATGCTTTGTCACTGCTGTTAGGGTCATGAATTGATCCAACCTTCTGGAAAATATTTGAGAAGCACCCATGAAAATTTGACTCAATACGCGTTTATTAAAAATCTACTATATATGCAAGACATTTTATAAGACTAAGGGCTCAAAGACAAAAACAAGGCAGCCCTTGTCCTCGGAGAGCTCCCATTCTACTAGAGAAATATAATACACACAAGTAAGTGTGGCACAAGAAAAACTGAGGAGGGAGGGAGTCTCCTGCTAGGTGACACAGACCTTAAGCCTTAAAGGAAGATAAGTATTCTGAGAGGCAGGAGGAGGGATGGAATTCCAGGGACTGGGGACAGTTTGGGTGAATGTCCAGAAGTATGATGTGGAATATTAAATTTAGACAATGGTGAACAATCCAATTTAGTGAAAACATAAGAGTTTGTGAAAAAGAGTTCTATGAAACAAGGCTGGAAAGGTGAATGCCTGGTAGACAGCATAAGGCCAGCACGCCCTATCTAAGATCTGGCTTTGAGGGGGCAGCTAGGTGGCGCAGTGGCTAGAGCACCGGCCCTGAAGTCAGGAAGACCTGAGTTCAAATCCGGCCTCACACCACACACTTGACACTTACTAGCTGTGTGACCCTGAGCAAGTCACTTAACCCCAGTTGCCTTGCAAAAAAAAAAAAAAAAAAACATCTGGCTTGGATCACGGGGCAGTTCAAGCCAAATGAGGGCGTTGGGGCAGGGGAGTGAGCAAGTCACACCTGTGCTTTAGGAAGATTTTGATGGCTGGATGAACGATGAACTGGAGAGGGGGCACAGCCTGCCAGAAAGGACACCGCAGTAAGCCAGGTGAGACATGAAGGGCTGGAGTCCCAGTGGTAAGGAAGAGGAGGCAATGAGGGCAAGCAGTTTGTCTTGGAAGTCTGGCAGTGCAAGGGAGGTGATGTGCAGGATGCTGGCTTCAGGAGTAAAGAGGGAAAGGCAACAGATAATCTGCGGGATGAGCTCCTTCCTGGAGGACAGGGGAGGGGATGGTACTGAGGACACATGTAACACAGGGATGGCTTTTGGCAAGAAGGACCACCACTTCCTCAGAGGCATGAGGAAGAGTGGAGGGGTGGGTCTGAGGTCCAGAGTAGGAAAAAGAGGGAGTTCACAGCAGCCGGCTTCTGTTACCTCCACCCAGCAGGAGATGAGGACATCTGCAGAGACAAGAGCAGGAGGCAGCTTGGGGGCTCGAGGCTTGCTGAGGGGAGTTTGGGAGAGAGTCAATTAAGGAAGACTGCATGGTCTGCTGTGCAGCAGTGAGGACCCAACTGAGACTGGAGGGCATAGCTTTGTGCTGGATCCAGGCAACACACTGGTGGGTCTCCCTCCTGTGATGTGAGGCAGGTCAGAATGGTGGATGCTGGGGGCGTCCCAGGGCTGAGACCCGGCACACCCCTAATGGCAGCAGGAAAAACGGGCAAGAAAAATGGGGGCAGAGAATAGCATCTATTGTTGGTCAGCTAGAGGGTCAAGAGTGAAGACAGCAAGAGGAGTCTAGAGCAGGGCTGGTGGACGTCGAGAACAAGAAACACGAGGTTGCAATGAGGACAAAGACCAGGTTTAGAAGGAGCGAGGCAGAGGGGGGAGAGGGAAGAAGAGAGAAAATTTCAGAGCCGAGAATTATGCAGATGGTCTAGTTCCAGAGGGTGACGCTTGTCCCCAGGATGGCTGAGGGAAGTGTGGGCTGAGGGCAAGCAATAGCTGTGTTCAGACCATTTAATGCGGAGATGCCCCTATGTGGGGTATAGCCCAAGAAATGAACCAGAACAAGAAAAGACCCCTTTGACCCCATGAAAAACCCTGGAACAGCTGAACCAGAAGGAAGATGGGGTGCAGCAGTCTGGTAGTCCAGGTAGCTTGAGGGATTTTCGGGAAAGGCCTCTCTTGCCTTGGGAGAAAGGAAGCAGCACAGAATGGAGGTGTCTCAGCAAGCTAGTGGAAAGCCCCACCTCAGCGAACCAGGAGGAGATCCTGAAACCCACGTGGTGGAGCAGGCAAACACCAACACCTGGACCCCTGAGTGCTTTAGTGAGGGCGGGGAACCGGTGGAAACCAGCATGGAAAATCACCAGGTGCCTCGCCATTCTACAGCAACCGGCTCTCCCAGTGCCTCAGTAAAACTAAAGGAAGCAGCGCTCCAAGGGGCCCCAGGCAGATAAACACCCTGCAACATCCATCTGAAAGGAGCTAAAGAAAGCGAAAGGAAGGAAAGGGCCCCGGAAGCAGGAAATCTCCAGGAGCCACATTACCCAATCCTACCCCTAGAGTTCCAGTGTTGCTGATTCCAGCCCAACAGCAGGAAAGCGACCAGAACCCTACAGCCTCCAGCTGCCAACACTGGAGGCCCCAGCACACAAAGCCAGTGACCAGGCCCTGGGCTCTCAACACAAGAAGCTTGGGTCAGTGCCCTCTGCTCCTCAGCAGGAGAGCTCAATCTCTTTAAAGGCCAGGAAATAAGCAAACACCACGAGCAAAAAGAAACTGCGATCGATTCATATTATGGGAACAGTGAAGATCAAGGCAGAAATTCTGAAGAGGACAACATCGTCAACAAACCCACATCTGGAGCCTCAAAAGGGAATATGAACTGGTCTGAAGCCCAAAAAGCCTTCTTGGAAGAGCTCAGGAAGGATTTTAAAAGTCAAATGAGAGAGGCTGAAGAAAAAATGGGAAAAGAAATGAGAGGTATGCAAGAGAGAGTCAATAGCTTGGAAAAGGAAGGACAAAAATTAACCATAGAAAACAAGTCCTTAAAAAATACAATTGGCCAACTGGAAAAAAGCACACTGAAGAAAACAAGTCCCTAAAAATACAATTGGTCAAATGGGGAAGGAGGTACAAGATCTAATAGAAGAAAACAATTTGTTAAAAATTAGAATTGGACAAATGGAAGCTAATGACTCTATGAGAGAGCAAGAATCAGTCAAACAAAAACAAAAGAATGAAAAAATAGATGAAAATAAATACCTCATTGGTAAAACAACTGACCTGGAAAATTGATCCAGGAGAGGCAATTTAAAAATTATTGGTCTACCTGAAAATCACAATGAAAAAAAGAGCCTGGACAATATCTTTTAGGAAATCACAAAGTAAAACTGCCCTGAGGTCTTAGAACTAGAGGGTAAAATAGCCATAGAAAGAATCCACTGATCACCTCCTGAAAGATCCCAAATTGAAAACGTCAAGGAATATAGTAGCCAATTCCAAAGTTACCAGGTCAAAGAAAAAATACTGCAAGCAGCCAGAAAGAAACAGTTTAAACATCATGGAACCACAGTCAGGATTACACAGGACCTTGCAGCTTCTACATTAAAAGATCGTAGGGCGTGGCAGTCTTGAGGAGGGAGGTGGGTGACGGAGGGGAAGAAAAATTTAAAACTCAAAAGCTTACGGAAGTGATTGTTGATAAATCAAAATAAATTAATTTTTTAAAAAAGGATTAAAAAAAAGAAAAGACCCCTTTGCAAATAAATGTTCATAGCAGCATTATTTGTGAGAAGAAAACACATGCCCCACAATTGAGGGATGATGGAACAAAGTATGCTCTGTGGAATGTCATGAATCGCTATACTTTCAAGAATAACAAAAAGGAAGAACTCAGAGGCACATGGGGCTGCTCAAGGTGAAGGAAGGAAGGCCGGGTGGAGAAAGCTGAGAAAACCACAACACACAATGACTACAATAAGGCAAAGTCAGCACTGACAGGTAAAAAAATTCAAGTGATAGTTGACACACACACCTTTCCTTTCTGTTGAATTATAAAACCAGAGCATCCCATGGATTATCAGGGCAGTCCCAAGTGGCCCAGTGGCTTTC
The DNA here is from genome assembly GCF_900497805.2 of Vombatus ursinus. NCBI lineage: Eukaryota > Metazoa > Chordata > Mammalia > Diprotodontia > Vombatidae > Vombatus > Vombatus ursinus. Next base: position 3,093,416 of record NW_020943070.1, on the reverse strand, counting down.
TGGGAATGCACTGTGCAACAGCTTTCCTTGTCTGCTGAATGGGATCTAGCCATCAAAACATTTTAAAAGGATAAGTTGGAGAGGAGAGAGGATGAAGGTGATTACAATAGGCCAGAACAGAGGTAACAAAGGTCTGAACAAGGGGGTGGGTGTCCAAGGTAACTCAGAGGTGAAATCCACAGGATGTGGCTGGATGCCAAGGTGAGAGGAAAGACTGAGACCACCCAGGGTGACCAGGAGTATGGTGCATCTCTCAACAGAAATCAGGAGGTTAAGGAAGGAAAGCATGGGCTTGAGAAGGAAAATAAGTTCTCTTTTGAATCTATTGAATTTTAAAATAAACACTTCAATGTCGGAGAACACACTTAAGCTGAGGATGTGGGATTCCTCCCACGTTCCCAAAGCCTCTACCCCCAGCACTCAGCCTCCAGGGGCCTGTTTGCCACAGCCTCCAAAGCCCCAGATGGGGCCCACCTTTAATGTGCTCGACAGAAGGAACCACGAAGGGTTAATGACTCTTAACTCACAGTCTCAGGCCTAACATCTCATTTTCAGCTGGGGGGTTATGTGTGCAGTGTTGTAATGTACTTCTTCCATTTCAACGATTTTTCCATATTGATCATAAAATTCCTCCTGGAAAACTGGAGGGGGGATGAAATACTGATTCATCTTCTTCTTTTCTAATGCATTTGCGTTGACGTCTTTCACTTTCCTGGTGTGATGACAAAAAAAAAATCAAAACTGTATGATCTATTTATAGGATGAGGGAGAAATTTATCTTAATTTGCCAGTTAGCAATCAAGTAAAAGGCCTTCTCCTTGGAGAGGGGCCAGCACATGGAGCCGAGGTGTGATGGTGAGCACAGAGTAGGCCTCACTCATCACAGACCGGCCAGACTTCACTGCATTAGGCCGAATTCCCATCTCACTCTCCTCCTCTAACAGATGAAGACGTGCTCGCTCCACCCTCTTCCCCGCCACCCCCTACAATGAGGCACCTCCAAGTCAGGCATGGTCATGTTCTCAGAGCCAAAAGCAATGCCCTATACTTACTAAATAGCTACTTAATCAACCTCCGGTCCAAAAGCAAGTTCATCTTTCTTCTTCCCCAAACCCACTGAGACTTTCTCCTCTTGGAGGCATGGCCACTTACCTGCTATCACCCAGGGGTGACAGCCCCTCGGTCATTCTGTACAGCCAACCAAGAACCAGCTGCCCCCGTCCATTTCACCTCCACCTTCCTCTGCCCAGCCACCTGGCATCCCTGCAGGGCTTTCTGCCCACCCTCCTCCCACTAACCCATCCTTCAGACGGCCAGATGGGCATCTCGGCTCAAGTCACTGCATCTGAGAATGAGGTTGGGCGTTCTACAGCCCTCCCAGCTGGTCCCTCCCAGCTTTGGGTCAAGAGTCCTGTGGTTCTGATCCTGGGGCTGATGGTTACCTCCCCCAGCCCCTCTGCACACTCTCGTACTCCCACCAGACTGTCTGTTCCACGAACACAAAGACCACGGCTTAGGTCACTCCACCAGCTCTTGCACCTAGCTCGGTGGCCCACACCCAGAAGGCACTGAAGACGTGTCTCTTGAATGAATGACACACATACAATGTGCTCTTGGGGTCTGGGTACTCGTTATTTCTACTTTAACCAGATCTTTCTGACCTCGACCCAATGAAGGGATTCTAACGCTGAGAACCTTAAGTCCTCTGGCGGCTCTAGGGAGACCACTGCCTGAGGGTGAGCCCTTGGTGCCTCTTCAATCAAGCTAAAGGATCATGCAGTCACAGGATCCTAGAGCCTGAAGAGAGGTCGGAGATCTAGTCTGACCCCCTGGGACCCCGCCCTCACTACCTGATGAAATCGGCCTGCAGATCCTTCTGGCTCTGGTCAAATATCTTCCACTCCTTCCAGTGCACCTTACGCAGGTACCTGGTGTCCTTGCTCAGTTTCTTCATGTTAGCCCTGACCTGCCGGATCACATCTCGATAGGCTGCCGTGCCCTCTGTGGTTTTGATCGTAAAGGAAAACACAGAACTGCCTGAGCTGCTCTGACCCTTTGCCACAAGAGGACAGAGGCCTAGAATGGACCTGAAGGGGAGCGCCAGGGTGACAGGAGGCCGCTGGCCAGGGAAGAGGCCCAGGAATCCATCCTGTCATTGACCTAGGTCCATTTCCCTCTTCTTTACTCCTGAGCTAATTCCCTTTCTGTTTAGAGATAACAATAGCTAATAAACATTTCTACGAGGCCTACTACATGCCAGGCATGGCACCAAGAGCTTCATAAATGTGATCTCGTTTGGACCCACTGAGTCACGGGCCGCTTGGAAGGAAAGAGTCCTTTAGATTCCGAGGTGCTGGATGATGGAGCTGTGGTTTCACTGCCAACACTCTTCACAATGCCGCCTCCTCGTCAGGTTCTCCTTCAGTTTTCTGGAGGATGGCAAAGGGCCACCATAGCTAAACTCTGGGTCTCATTCCCTGCCTCTGGCGCCTAGCCCAGGGTGCTGCACATAGTAGGTGTTCAATAAATGCTTTGGATTGTCCACAAAGCCAGTCACAATGGCAGCTCTAGGCGGAGGGTGCGAATCCTCCCCACCTCTGCACAGCTGCCAGGCTCTCCCTACCTACATCTCGCCTTCAGAGGGCTCAGGATTCCAGCGTCCCTGGCAGGCACAGATCCAGAGTGGCAAGTATCTTAACAAGTGCTAAGGATATGGCACGGTCTTGGTCATATCACGCCGGACCATCAGGATGTCCTGGCCAGCCTGTCGATAAGCATCATGCTGCTGAAGGTAGTGAACAATCAGTGGGCTGTTGCCAGTTATGCTGAACAGGTTTCTCGAAAACTCGGGTCCCCTGCAGGCCGGGTGAGACTGAGGGGAGCAGAGGCGGACACTGTGATTGCAGCCAGTGAGGGCCGTGGGGGGGCCCAGACCACCTCCACCACCAAGCCAGTCATCTTCCACCGAGGAGCCAGAACTACCAGCTGCCTGCGAAGGCCTCAGGAACAGGGCTGGAGGCCGGAAGGTGGTGCCTCTTAACCCCTGCTCCAGGAATGGAAGCCCTCTGCCCTCGGAAGCCTGAGAGTGTGCCAGGCCAAGGGGAGCAGGGACCAGTCACGCCTTAGCTAGCTCTCCCTTGCCCCCAGGGCCATGAACACTGGGGCAGCCAAGCTTTGCCGCAGCCCCAGAAATGCCTGTGGGCATTGGTGACTGAGGCCCCGGCGCCAGCCCCTGTTCTCCCCTGGGCACCCCAGACCCTTGGCCAGAGTCATGGAGTGAGTGGGCAGCAGAGCTGGGGCTGGAGCCCAGGTCTCCAATGCCAGGGCACTGTGTGGGGCAGTCTTTGGTGGCTCGAAGCTCTACTGGTCCAATCCCCTCGATGTCCCCGAATGAGCAAACCAGGGGCTCGCCCCTGGTTTCCCGGCCCGCACAGCTCTGGCCCCATGTGCCTCGCTCACAGCTCCACCCGTGCCAAGAGCTGAGGAGGTGTCGGGGCAGACGCCTCGCCATGACACGGACCCCCCAAGGCCTGATCCCCTCCAGCCTCCAATGCCCCAGCTGAACGAAGCTCACGGCTGGGTGCACAGATGCAGGGCTTTGTAGAGCCCCCAACCTGCCACCTCCTTGCTCTCTTCCATCTAAGCCCCCCAAACTGTGCCAGGAGGGGGCAGCTGTAGGCTGTTTGACTGCTGGGCAAACCTGGCCCCAAATCAACAAGCAGGTCTTAACCGCAGGAGCTGCCCCAGAGGACTGTGGGCTGCCTGGGATGCAGGGGCTCCTCCTCCCTAGAGGGCTTCCTGCCCCAGCCAGTGAGAGGACTGAGTTCTGCCCAGGTCCGAGTGGCCTCGCTGGCCTGGCAGGGCCCTTCTCCTCCAGACATCCCCTGGCTCTTCTTCCAGGGGTACTGAAAACTGCGACAGGGATAGAGACTCTCCCCCAACTTGTCTGGAGGGATGTGTGCCTAGCACCTCCCTCAGCACCCGGATGCAAAGGGGAAAATCAAGGATATTACCCAGAATAATAGCTAGCCTTTGTAGAGTGCTTTAAGCTTTGGCAAGGGGATTTACATACGGTTCTTAGGGAAGAGGTGCTATTATTATCCCTACTTTACAGATGAGGAAACAGGCAAAGAGAGGCCAAGTGACTTGCCCAGGGTCACACAGCTGGTAAGTGTCTGAGGCAGGATTCAAACACAGGGCCTCTTGACTCCAAGGTCTGTGTCCTATCCACCGGGCCAAATAGCAGTTCACTGAGAGCCTAATGGATTCTTCACATAACAAGAACCCACGGAACCAGTCACTCGGGCCACTGAGCAATACCCAGAGGCCTCCCCAGTCCATCCGCTCACCTCATTCTGAGCTGACCTCTCTAATATCCTCATCTCTGTGATCTCCCTAACCTTCTTGGAGGCTTGTCTCTGGTTCTTTGAGCGGGGCTCCGACTTTGAGATTTGCATTGCAATCTTCTGCCTGTCGCTGCCTGTGAACAGAAAGAAATGCACCCAGAGACGTGTAGAAATGCTTGTCTTCATTTAGGATTCGCAGTGAATGCAGAGGAAGCCTGGGCATCCCCAGGTACCCCCCGATACGCCCCCTCGTGAGATGCTGCATGGCTGTCACCAATGCTGAGGCTCTTCGGGATGGGCAGGGGGCAGGAAAAGAATGTGACCCCACCCTGGCATAAAACCTCAGGAAGCCACCCCCGCCACGCAGGGAACTGTTCTGGCTGATTCCTCCCAAGAAAGACAGGAAGCCATGGACACAAATATTCACAGCAGCTCTTTCTGTGGTGGCAAAGAACTGGAAATTGAGGGGATGCCCATCAGTTGGGGAATATATATGAACGTAGTGGAATACCACTGTGCTATAGGAAATGATGAGCAGGCAGACTTCAGAAAAACCTGGAAAGCCTTGTATGGACTGATGCTGAATGAAGTGGGCACAACCAGAACACTGTACACAGTAACAGCCTTGTTGTGCAATGACTAATGCTGGTAGACTTAGCCCTTCTCGGCAATGCAAGGATCTAAGACATCTCCAAAGGTCTCATGTTGGAAAATACTATCCACATCCAAGGAAAGAACTATGGAGTTTGAATGTGGATCGAAGCAGACTCTTTGCAACTTTTTTCTTCTGTTTTGTTTCGTTTCTTCTTTCTTGTGGCCCCTCATATTGGTTCTAATTCTTCTTTACAACATGACTCATGTGAAAATATGTTTAATAGGAATGTATTTGTATAGCCTATATCGGATTGTACACCATCTTGGGGAGGGAGGTGGGGAGGGAGGGAGAGAAAATTTAAAACTCAAAAGCTTATGGAAGTGATCGTTGATAAATCAAAATAAATTAATTTAAAAAAAAGAAAGAAAGAAAGAAAGACAGGATGTAAGCCGGAGGAGGCCTGGCAAAGAGCGGCCATGGGATGGAAGGAAGAAAGGAGTGCAGGGGGTGTGCACAGAAAGGGAGCAGCCTTCTGGCTCCAAAGAGCACTGGCTAGAGGGTGGATTTGTGTGAAGGGGCCCTGGGCAGAGTCACCAAATCCCAGCAGACCTCCGCCAGGGAGGCTCCCCTGAAGCTTGAGAAAGGCCAGTTCATCTGTGTGTCCATCCATCCACCACACTGATCACAAATTTACAAGGCATCTCCTATGTGCCCAGCACTGTACTAAATGCTTTGGAGATTCAAGCACTTGTACAAGAGCTGCCCTCAAGGAGCTTTCAACCCAGTTGGGAAGGCAAGACCTACACACCAGAAGTGAAATGATAATATAAGAGGAAAAACCTGCCACCACAGGGGATAACCCAGAGTCATCCTGGACCCCCTTTTCTGCCCCCTCTCCTGACCTATGTTTCCAAGGACTTTGCTCCCTAACCACCCACCGTCCTCGGTCTTTCCTCCAAGCCTTGGCCCAGAAGCCGCCTCCTGAGTCCCCTCGGGATTCCAACCCGGCCACACTGACGTCTCCATCGCCAGCTAGACCACTTTTTCTCCAAGCCCTACTGCCCCCCGCTTACCTTACCAACTAGGCCAGAAGCTTCTTCCTTACACAGTCTTAAAGGCAATCTTGTCTTACCCTGCTCACTTCTGCCAACTCAGGGTTGGGGTGCTGGGTAATCCCAAGAGCAGGAAGCTCCTTGAGAGACTTGAAAGGCAGAGGGAAGGGGTGAGAAGGGGCCCACGCTAGGTAGTCCTCTCACCAGCAAGCTTCTCTCTGCCTCTCATCAGCTCTTCTCTGCGGAATCGCACCGGCTCCAACTCAAAGTAGTTCCAATGTACGTAGCTCCTTGGGCTTGGGAACGTGCCTGAGGGGGACAGAAGGCAGATGAGAGGGAGCGAGTGAAGGACCACAAGATCTTTCTTCAGTAAGCATCGGAGGAGGCCAGATTGGGACAGGGGCTGTATGGGCCGTTGGAGACCCAGACCACCTAGAGCCAGGCCCTGGCTCTGATGCGGACCAGCTGGGAGATCCTGGAAAAAGCATTTTCCTTTTAGGAGCCTCTGTTTCCCTATCTGCCAAACAGGGCAATACTGCTAGTAATTCCTTAGCTCAGGAGCAGTCACAATGTGAGGGGTACAGTGGGGTACAGTCTAGATTACAAGTCAGAAGAGATCATGGCAAAGTCACCAGCCGCAGCTCCAGGACACAGACAAGGAGCAGGCTTCCCACCTCTTGGCAGGGTGGAGGCAGATCACCAAGACCAGTTTTCTGATATCACCAATGGGAGAATTCTTTTTTTTTGACCAGAATCCTCCCAAGGGAGAGCTTTTAATTTGGAGGGTGGGTGGCAGGGAGGTCAGCGTGGCTGTGGGAGTGGCTGGGCCGTGAGAGATAATAAAAAAGAAAGAAAACAGCTACAAAACAGTTAAGACAGCAGAAAGGGCTGGGGGAGGGTGTTCCTTTTATGTCCCATCCCTTTCTCTGTTCTTCTGTCCACTCTGTATGTGAACACATTCATGTCTGGTGCTGTTTGTCCTCTGTGAACGGGAGGGCCCGGCCTGAGGCCACCTTGCCTTGCTAAGCCAGTCTACTCTCTGAGCCTTAGTTTTCACTCACGTAAAATGGGATAATAGCCCCTTCTCAGTCTCTGCAGATGGGCCATTTGTGGGAAGGAAGCAGTGGCCCCCAGGGAGCCCTGACTCCTTCCTGCTCACCCACAGCAGTCTCTGCGGTGAGCACTTGTGCATGTTAGAGTTGGCGGAACCCACCCCGGGGCAGCTTCCTATGGATGACGGCAGTCAGTTTGTGGAGTTCTGGGTGAGTGCAAGGTCTGCCGTGTTTTCAGCTTGGTATGTACACGTAACAGAGATGTTTGGTTTGGTTTGTGACTGCTATACCTACCATACCAATCTGGCTTGACAAGGGCATTTTCTACTAATTAAAATTACTTAGAAATTTCCTTTGATGCGCAATCATATAACCTCCAAAATCTCATGGCACACTTCGAAGTGCTCCTGACACCCGAGGATGCCCCAGGACGCCCTCTGTGAAAAGTGCCCTAAGAACGTCTGGTCTGTCATTAACCTACGCTACCCTAAGCCTTAGTGAGCAAGAACCATCCCGAAAGGACCAGGCAGCCTGCAGCCAAAGCTGAGAGCTCCCGGAGATAATGAGCCCTGCGATAGAGACTAGAAGATAGATACAGATATAGAATCTGTATATATGATACACATACACACACACATACAGACACATATATATATGATTCTATGATATAGAATAGAAGATATATAGACTCTATATATGTTATACATACACATATGATTCTGATATAGAATAGTAGATATATAGAATCTATATATATGATACACACATGATTCTATGATATAGAATAGTAGATATAGATATAGAATCTATATATATGTTACACACACATATTTATGATTCTATGATATAGAATAGAAGATAGAGAGAAGCCCATCTTCTAGAACGGAATTCTCAGGATGTGAAAGGATGTGAGAGGGATGCACGCAGAACCTAGCAGGAAGGATCAGGAAAGAGCGTCCTTCTCATGATGGGTCCAAAGAGACTCTTCCAGGGAGGACGGGCAGGAAGCCTTGCTGTAGCCAAGCCAAAGCACAGAGAACTGGACAGGATCACTAGGAAGATTCATTCCCCTCCTCCCCCAAGTGGAGAGAACTGGAATTTCTCACCTCCAATCCACTGATTCATGGTGTCACAGATGGAAGATTTGAATTCGTGATTGTCGAACCACGACTGTGGGAAGCAGGTGCAGAAGCTGGTATAGAGGGCTTGGCTCAGGAGGGATGGGAAACTCTGAAAATCAGAAAGAGACAAAGAGAAATCCACAAAATCCCCACACCCCTCAGGCTGAGCCCCAGCACCCCTGCGAAGGCTCGGCTGGCTCGGCTCATCTGAAAACCAGGCGGGGCAATTTTTTTTCTCCTTCTTCCTTGAACAGAGAATCTGATCTGAGCATCTCTAACAACCTGCCTCGTCCTAATTAACTCTCAGCTGCTCTCCCAGCAGCCTCAGGATGGGCCAGGATAGTGCTTCTGCCAATCCCTCTGGTCACAGCCTGCCTCAGGGCCTGGAACCTACTGGCCAACACACGCCTATCTCCCCCATACCAAAGACAACAGCAGCTTCTTCCAAGGCTATCCTCTCTGTAATCCATTAGTATCTGCAGCAGGCAGGCCCCCCACCCTGAGATAACAGATACTTCCAAGGTTAAGGAACAGGCTTCTTCCTGGGGCTAATTATGATTCAGCACAGGCCTCCCAGGTCAGAGCTACCTGCCCAGAAGACCAATTGTGAATCCAGAAAACTGTCCACTAACACGGTTATCTCTGCCCTCGGCCAATCAGCACTTCCCAAGCTCTGAGGCCAGAGTAAAGGGAAGAATTGGCAGACAAGTGACATCAGAAGTAAAGTTTTTCTCTTTATAAACAAGAGCAACTGGACTTCCAACTGAACCCTGCTGAAGGTGCCCTGATGCACAAGATAGCCACTACCTGCTCCTCAGTCATGAGAACCGAAAAGAGAAAGGACCCCTCCCAGCGCCAGCAGGGACCTTGGCGGTCACACTGTTTTGGCATTCTTCTGGGACCTGGGACCTGGGACCTGGCAGAGGTCCATCAATACTCCCCACTTGAATACGTAAATTAAAACAAAGAAATACATGCGTAGACCCTATAATGTTGGTCTAGGGAACTCTAAGGGGAATAGCAAGCCCAGGATAGAGTGCAGTAACGTGGGAGAAATTTTGGAATCAAAGAAAGTAAGCCTGTTTTCAAATAGAAAAAAATGTCACACGTGACCTCTCGAATGAGGGAATCTGGCTAGATAGTCTCAAAACTCTCCCCCAGCTCTCAGCCTATTATCCAGAACACTGGCGGGCCAGTCAGAGCGCCAGCTTAGGAGTCACCAATCCCAGAATCCAATCGTGGCTCTGCTGTTTGTCAGCTGGGGGGCCTTGGCCTAGTCTTTCACCTTCTTTGGGACTCGGTTTTTCTCCTCTCTAAAATGGGGGGCAGGGTTTGGACAGGATGGTGTCTAAGGGCTCTTCCAACTCTAAATGTTGGATCTACGATATTTAAAGGAAAACGTGTTTTTAGCATTGACTTTTTCCCAGGGGGCCTGTGACCACATCCTGTGGAACCCTGGGGGTGATTTTGCAAGGCACATCCACTGAAACACAGTGGGGGAATAAGGGAGGTGAAGAATGGGGCTTCCAGCTATCTGAGCCACTTACTAGCCCCGTGGCCACGGCCAGTGACCTCATCTGTGTATCGGCAGCACAGCCCCTAGACGGGAGTCAGGAGACCTGGGTTTGAAAACGACCCAGATGCTTAGTAATTACCGTGTAACTGCACAAGCCCTTCCCCTCTCTGTCTCAGAGTCCTCCTCTGTAAAATGAGGGACAGTATAGAGGCCATGACCAAGCTCTAAGTGCGCGAGGCTATTATCCCGGGATCTCCTCCCCGCCCACTTTAGTCCTCAGGGGTGCTACTCTGGCATCTGTGCAGATGGTCCTCGTCGCTCTCCTGAGATTCAGACTCACACCTCTACCTGCCTCCTGGATGTCCCCAAGGGGAGGCCGCATAGGCCTCCAGCCCCACCTCAACAGATGCTCAACCCAACTCAATCATCTGCCCCCCAAACCTTTTCCTCCCATGGCTATCCAACGATCCTCCCAGTCGCCCCGGCTCAAATCTCAGCGTGTCCTCAGCTCCTCCTTCATACTCACCCCCCAGAGCCAACCAGCTGTCACACCTCGTCATCCTCCCTTCCTGGCCTCCCTCTCATCCAGCCCCTCCTCAGGCCTCATCCCCTCTCGCATGGACCACTGCGGTAGGGGCCTCCTGATTGGTTAGCCTGCCTCAAGCCTCTCCTTATTCAGCTACCAAAGGGATTTTCTGGAAGTGCAGGTCTGATTGTGACACCCTCCCCCCTTACCTTCAGCTGCTCCCTATCACCTGGATCACGCTGGGTGACATTTACACCCCTTCAGCCCTCTCCAACGCTCTTCTGATTTACTCACTACCATGCCTCTAGGAGCCAGCTACCTTGATTCCGTTCCTTGCCTCTGGACTCACGGCACCCCACCCCGGACTCCTGGCCTCCCTGCTTCCTTCACGACTCAGCTCGGGCCCTCCCAGAACTCGTGTCAGCCCCTCCAGGATCCTCTCCCACTGATGCTGGATCTCGCTTGTATGCAGACCCAAGGGAACATGGGTCCCTTGACTAAGAGCAAGGATCATACTTTGGCCTTTCTTGGTATCCCCCTATGCCTGGCACACAGAGAATCGCTGCGTACTCACTACCTACACATAATATGCCCCAGCAAACTCCCCAACACTCCAAGCCTCATGGAGGTGCCCACATGTGGGTGCAGAGGCTCTACTCACTGAAAGCTCCCCCACCAATTAAATCATAGCTCCTGACCCCCAAATGCTTTGAAAAGTGCTAAAGCCCTGACCGATTCAAAGGGGCATCACAGTCATCATCCCTAACAAACTTTCCAGTCAATTCCTGAGCCAGCTGTCAGCAGCCTCCCAGTAAAGGCCTCAGGTCTGCGCAGACGTGAGCCGACTTTCCTATGCAGGTTTTCGTGGCCAAGTGATGAGGTACAGTGAAAAGCAGGCTGGGCTTGGGGCCGGAGGACCTGAATTTAAATCGTGGCTCTGACACTGATTCGCTGTGTGGCTGGGTACCAGGATGGGGACAGACATGCTCTTGTGTTTCTACCAGGCAGGGGGGCCAAGACTCCCAGCTCTGACGAGGACGGGGCCCTCCTAAACCCAGGGAGCAGCACGGAGGATCTGGGCTCCATGAGGCGGGAGACCTCCAACCCAATCCCAACGCCTGCTGCTCTGCTCAAACCCCGTGGGGTCCTGGACAAGTCACGACCTGTCTGGGGGCCTCAGCTGTCTCACCTGGGGCTCCCTCCCAGCAGAGATGAGCCGCCGTGATCCTCCCCCCATGCTCTGGGTACTCACTCGCAGGATGAATTCTTCGTGTAACGACCTGGGCATGTCCAGCAGGAGATGAGCATAGTTCTTTGACACTCGGTCAAATAGCTTCCTCTGGATCTCCTTGTTTGGCTGCCAGAAATGGAAATGGAAAAAGGGCTATTGAACTGTCTGTGACTGATCCAGCCAAGAGGCTGAATGTTTTATACGACTATTCCCCATTTGAAGGAAATTTGCTTCTCAGGACCTCAGGTCTGGATGAGATCTCCAAGGCCATCTAGTCTAACCCAGCCCTCACCCCCAAATGGCCCCTCAGACTCTGTTTCCTGCGGGAGACAGCTGATAGTGAGGGTTTTCTACCGGCCTCCCTGCACCTTGCCTCTTTACTCCACGTCTACCTTTGGCCATCAAGCAGGTAAGTATCAACCTTCCTCCATGGGACAGCCCTGGAAGCAGCTGGAGACAAATATCATGGCCTCCTTAGATCTTCTCGACTCCATGCCAAATGTCCTTCACTTGACCATTCCGTGGTCTGGCCTCTAGGCCTTTGGACCTTCAGAAGCTTGTCAATGTGGCATCCAGAACTGAGCCCCAGGGTGGAGGACAATGGGAACACGGCCTCACTCATGCTCTTAGTGCAGGTAGCACTGGCTTTTGGGGCCTCTATGTTCATCACACTAAATTCCAGATCTTTGTCAGACCAACTCTTGGTAGCAGTGCCTGCTCTATTCACATACAAATGTGTGAAGTTGTGTTTGTTTGTTTGTTTGTTTTAACCTAAATGTAGGGCTTTTTAAAAATCTCTGTTAAATTTCATTTTATTAGGGTGAGCCCAGTGATCTTTTTGGGCCCTGGCACCTCCAGCCATCCTTCCCAGCTTCCTGATTGGTGCAAATCTGAAAAGCCTTCGTGTCCAGGCCTTCCTTTGTCACTGATAAAAATGGGAGACGGGACAGAGCAGAGGTTGTTGGGGTACATGCATTGGAGATTGCCCTCCAAGGGGATCTCAAGTCCCTAATACTCTGGTCCTGGTCTTTCCACCTGCTCTGAGTTCATGGGCTATGCTCCTATCCTGTCCACCCCTCCCTGGCTTGTCCACCAGGACACCATGAGAGTGGTACTCTATTGCACTGCCCTAATCTAGGAACCCTATCAATCAAAGGAGGCAGCCAGGCTGGTTCTCAGTAATCCCAGATTCCCTTTCACAATGTTCACCAGCTAGCCCATTAAGAAGACATCCTAGAATTCTGCCAGTAATGAAGTCAAGGTCACTGGCTCACCATCCCTTTTGTGAAAACCAGGGCACTACAAACTCAGCCCTGCAGGGCCTTTCCCATTCTCCATGACCTTTCAAAGGTCACTTGGGGGAGGCTCAATATTCATGCCCAGCATCTGGGGATATAGGCTGTCTGCCTCCAGTGACTTGAACTCCTCTAGGGGGCAAGGTGCTGCCTCATGACTCCCTACTGGCCATTGGGCCTTCTGTCTTTTCTAGCCTCATAATCGCTCTCCTTGGCTGAGAAAGCAGAAACAAAGGAGACCCTCTGCTTTCTCTGCATGCTGGGGCATCCAGACACCTCGCCCCTGCTGATCTCCGTGTGCCTCGCCAGCCAAGCCCATTACTCCTGACACAACTTGTCCCAGGACCAGGCCAGGTTTCTGTCTTGGTCCTCTGCTACCTGCCCTTGCTCCTACCCTCTCTACGTGCCTTTAGAAGTCTACAGAGTTGGAGAAGGGCGGCCAATCCATGTTGGTCTCTCTAGGCTTCCTTCTTAAATTGCTTGTGTTCTGAAGTGTCTTCAGAACTTCAGTGCTGAGAGCCCCGCAGCTGCTGGGGGCTGGCTTCCCTGGCTGCGGCTTCACAGTTATGTTTGTCCTCTCTCTCAGCACTGAGCCTCACAACCACCTGGTGTGGGCTAGCGCCTAAAAGTATTCTTCTTCTTCGTATTTCACAGATGAAGAAACTGAGAAGAGGGCTGTGGTCGGTCTGGGGTCACACAGCTACTACGTAAGTGCCAAAGGTGGGACGTGACCACAAGTCTCCCTGACTGCAAATCCAGAACTCATGCCCAGATTCCCTCTCCTTCCCTACCACATTTCTCATCACCTCTGTCTCTGTAGCCAATTCCTCCCAGCTGCTCCCAAAGAGCACTTTTCCAGGTTGCTTCCTCCACCTTTTGAAGAATGAAATAATTTATAAATTTTTGCACTAATCAATCCATTTTACATAATTGACAAAATTCAATAGCATCTTTTGGGCGGAGGCGAGAAGATGGAAAGTGGAGGCCGTAGGAGGGCACTTGGCTGACAGGCAAGAGAATCGAGCTCCCATCCCAGCTCTATCACCAGCCTGTTGTGTGGCCTTGGCCAAATCACTTGATGTCCTTTGGCCTCAGTTTCTTTCTCTACCATCTCTCCCTCTCAGAAGATGGTGATGCCTTCTGTTGGGGTGGACACTGACTTCCATCTCTCCTTGACACTGTCAGGACAAAGCTGACCGTTTGGGAACAAAGCTGCCAAGGTTAGGGGAACCCCAAACACAGGGGAAAATGACTGGTCCGGAGGAGAAAGACCAAAGTGATGGGAATGATGGTGGAGGAAAGATCCCCAAGCCAGGAAGTCATGGCCAGGAGCAGTAACTTAACTCCTGCTCTACCCAAAGACTGAATGAGGTCTGGGACGATGATGAACCTGTGTGAAGAGCTCTCTTCAATTTGATTTTCCCTTAATGTAAGTCACCAACTTAGGCATGCAACAAGCATTGATGAAAAAGGCCTACTCTGCACACAGCATGGTTAATGGGCAAAAGGAGTTGACTGTACACAGAGTCCCTTTACGGCCAACTCTGTTGGTCTCCATCTGCTCCACAAAGTGAGGCCTACCTGTAAACGAGAGGAAAGTTCCCAGGGTTGGGCCTGTCGTCATTCACTTGAAGCAACATAATTTGGCAAGTAGCCCTGGGTTCCATTTTGAAGCTTCTCTATTAATTTAATTTTCTCTTTGGCCTTGGAAAATGCCATTTCCCCCTTAGGGCTGGGAGGCTTCCGTTTTTTTTTTGTCATGACCCCTCTAGGTAGTCAGCCTGGGGAAGTCTATGGATCCTTTCTCCAAATCATGTTTGTTTGCTTTTAATTCATAATTGAAGGAAATGCTCAATTTCAATGAGAAGTTAATGTAAATGAAGATGATTGGGTTTTTTTCCCATGCAAGTTCCATGGGCCCTCTGAATCTGAGGTCTGTGGCCCCAGGTTAAGAACTCCTGCCTAAAAGGGATGTGATGAGAACAAAGAAAGTGTCTTCATTTGCTTGTAAGATGAAGTCTGATGATGAAGCCTGGACCCAAGAGGTGGGGACCACATGTCCTGGGTGACGGCTGCCTGGCCGAGTGACTCTCTCGCATAAAAAACTGGCCCACTCATAAAGATCTGGGATTTCCCAGGTACCGCTACCCCCTCCATCAGTGTAAACACAGGCTGCAATCCTCCTGACCAGCGTGATCGCTCTTTCTGGGGTGTGGAAGACAAAAACCCGAGCCGTGAGGCAGTCCTTGGGCAGCAGGTGGAGGCCACGGCCAGGCATCTATGGGAGGCCCTTCTGGCTCGTCGGGACCTGCCTGGGCTTCCGGCCATCTCTAACAAGTCAGGGTCACCTTCACCTAAGACGAGGCGTCATGGGAGGACAAGCCCAACCTCCGAGTCTGTCTGCCAAACTGTTGGGAAGTCTTAAGGACGGTCATGGCTACAGCCCTGAGCCCAGAGGCACCAAAGAGACATCAGGGCAGCGATGAGTTTTCATCACTTCCCTCCTCTCTCCTGGAGCCAGACTTCATCTGCTCCGCCTTCCTTCCTTACATCGTATCTTTCATGAAAGATCCACCAGAAACAGTCCAGCACGATAGCCTTGGAAAACGGAGATGAAAAGAATCTGTTCATTTCTTCTGGTGCACACAAGGCCTGAGGAAATAAAATCCAGAGTAGTTACTCTTACAAGCTGCCCATAACATTGGTGTTGTTATTATTATATGCAGCCCACAGCATCACCATCATCAGCATCACTATTTAGGCCCACGACACTGTTATTGCTGTTGTTGTTATTTACTGCCTATGACGTTACTACTGTTATTATTACATACTGCCCATAACATCATTATTGCTGCTATAATTATTATATCCTGCCCATATCATTATTGCTGTTAGATACAGTTCACAACGTCCTCCTCCTCCTCATCATCATCATTATATAATGCCCATAACATTGGTGGTGTCATTATCCTGCCCACAACACTGAAATGGACCAAAGGCATCCATTCAGACAAGAGGTCACTGTTTGATGGCCGGCCCAGTGGGAAGGGTGTTCTGAGGGTAAAGGTGATGTTTGGGCAGCTGGAGGAAGGGGAGAGAGACAACGGCATTTCCGATGTCTTGTGCCAGAACCAGACCTTGCCCAGGAGGCAGGAGCCCGAGCCCATCCTGCCTGTCACCACTTGGCTCTGTGACTGTGGGAAAGTCTCACAAGCTCTCCGAGCCTCAGTGCCGTCATCTATAAAATGCAGAAGCTCCCAGAGTCGTCAGAGTGTGCAAACTGGAAAAGACGACAAATGATGAGAAAACGCAATGTTGAAGGAGGCGCGGGAAGACGGGAACACTAAGGAACTGTGGGGGAGTGGTGAATGCTCAGATGGCTTTGGACATCAGTCTGGGATGACGTACAAAAAGTCACTCAACTGTCCATTCCTGCTGAACCAGCGATCCCCGTCCTGAGCATGAATGCCAAGAGGGTCACAGACTGAAACAAAGGTCCGGTCCACACCAAAATGTGTGTGGCAACATTTTTTTGTGCAAGCAAAGAACTGGAAACAGAGTGGGTACATAATGACTTGGGATTGGCTAAACAAACTGGTGTCTGAAGGTAATGGAATATTTGTGTGTGTCAGGAAATTACAATATGAGGAACTCTGAGAAGCTGGGAGGGTCTGTACAGACTGAGAGGGTAAGAATAACAGTGATGAGGACAGCTACCCCAACCATGCCAGTGAAGACAGAAGCTCCTCAGAGGAAGCCGGCATCTATACCCCTGAAAACTCACAACGACCCCGCAGAGCAGGTCACGAGGAACGCCCCAGTCTTCTCTGGAGAGCGAGGGCATGAGGAGAAGAAAGGGAAAATGTCGTCTGATAGAAGGGGCTTTTTTTTGGGGGGGGGTGAGGCAATTGGGGTTAAGTGACTTGTCCAGGGTCACACAGCTAGTGAGTGTTATGTGTGCGCGCCTGAGGCCAAATTTGAACTCAGGTCCTCCTGACTCCAGGCCTGGTGCTCTATCCACTGTGCCACAAAGGGCTTTGCTCAGTTATTTTTCCTGGTTGTAAGTTAGCATCCAATTTGGAGGTGGAAGAGAAGGATATTTCCAGAAATTATCACGATGTAAAAACTAAAGACAACAATAAAACTTACTTGAACAAATACCCAAAATGATGGGGCAAAATGAGATTATTCCTTGCGTCCTTCCCATGTCTCTAAACCCTATGACTCTAAATCACCCCCTTCTGGGCTTCGGTTTCCTAACCTAGAAAACGAGGAGGTTGGACGAGATGCTCTCCGGTTCCATCGCTCGACAGGGGACAAAGGGCGAGGTCAGCAGAGGAAAGATTTCCTTGTTGGTAGCGGGCTGGGGACGCTCGCTCTCCCATGCTGACAGTCCCAGGGGTCTGGAACATCAGGAGGTGTTACCCAGGTCACCGGGACAGTGTGTGTCAAACTGGGAAGCTGGGTCTGTGGCCTCCCAACCAGAACGCAGAGTCAGCTCTCCCTCATGGCCAGATTGCCCCCCAGGGGAGCCTGTGAGGCTGTGAGAACGTGCTTATGCCCAGGAGGGTCAGTCTGGTCAGCGGTGCATCCTCCCAGAGCATGCTGGTGCCTGGGAGCCAAGGCAGCTCTCACGGACGGCTGCCACATTGACTCATGGGACTGGGGGCCTTTCCCCCTTTTCTCTCTTTTCCAGACTGTCCCCTGCCCACTTGTGGAGGCTGAGTCTACAATCTACTCTCACTCCTTCCCTTTCCTCCTGAGCCCAGAAAGGATCCCACAGAGTCCCAGGACCTCAAAGGTGAAAGGGGCCTCAGAGACTGAGTCCAACCATAGCACAGAACAAATCCCTTTGTCAACATTCTTGACCACTGGGCTTCCAGCCTCTTCATGAAGACCTCCAGTGACGGGGAACTCACTCCCACCAAGGCAGCCCCCTTCCACTCTGGGACAGCTAACAGCCTCTCTCTGCAGCTTCCCCCCACCCCCGCCCCTGAGCTCTTGCTTCTGCCCTCTGAGGCCAACACAAACAAGCCTGATCCCTCTCCTGGATGACAGTCCTTCACAGCGCTGAGAAATCTGGGGACCACAGGACCTGGAGGTGGAAAGGCCTGAGATGATCTGGTCCAATCCCATCACTGCACATCAGAGGAAAGCGAGGCCTGGCAAGATGAGGGGACTTGTCCAGGGTCACCCTGCAGGAAGGACTCGAGGACTCCAACACCATGTCACCACCTTGGGCCCTTCCCCATCCCAACACCGGCCTTCCTCAGCTGGCTCCGGCTTATCCTTTCCCCTGAATGCAGAGCACCAGGCTCACGGCCTCCTCCCACACCGTGGTCCACTGAGGCACTGACCTGTCTCGGGCAGGAGGGGCTCCACAGACCCAGCTCAGATATCAGAGGATGAAGATCTGGGGGGGTGTGATGGCCCCCCCAGAGCTCTTCCACTGGTTCAGGCCCAGGCTCCTGGCCTGAGCAGGCATGGAGGTTCTGGGCAGAACAGCTGGGCTCCAGCATTTCGGAGCTAGAGAGGGGGAGGGGTCGTAAGGTGTGTGGACTAAGACCTGGACAGGGGAAGAACTTGTCCATGGACACACAGTGAATCAGGCAGCTCGCCTCCCACTGGGGCCGATTCTGATTCCGAAATGCTTCTTCCGTCCGCCTGCCCCCTCCTGAATACCCAGTGTACAACGCCCCCTGAACCTTGCCCTGGGGCCCGCTCTCCTGAGGCAGGCAGCCTCCTCCCGATCTGGGGGCCAGCGAGCCTCTGGGGGAGGGGGGAGGGCGGGGAGAGGGGTGAGGCCATTCCTTTGTCCTCCCCACAGTGTAAAGACATAAAGTGGACACAGGAGCAGCTATTTCCTTAAAAAGAGGGTGTGAGTATTTTCCCAAAAAATCGTTAGTTCTCAGAGCTGGAAGGGACCTCTGGGGCCAAGCAGCCCCACCTGTGCCTAAACAGAGTCTCCCCCACACCATCCCCCAACGGCATAAGGGATAGTGGGTGAGGGATGCTGTGGGCCGGTCACATACCAAGAGAGAGGGGCCAAAGGCAGACACTGGGGTACTGGCCTGATACTCATGTAACCCTAATAAGCCTTCAGAAAGGTCTTTGAATAGCTTCCTTATAAGAGAGCACAGGCCATAATCCAACTGGATGAGCTCATGGTTACCTCGCTGGAGACTTGGTGTGTGCATGTGGCATGTGTGTGTGTGTGTGTGTGTACGCGCATGGTCACAAGGAGGCGTGGCGGGGCTGTGATCTGCACTGGTGGAGGGAGTAGCCCTCTCAGGAGGTCCTCAGTCCACAGAAGCAGGGAAGTCTCTGGGCAGTGAGCATCTCAAAGCCCATCCTAGCTGCCCCCTGGGCCCAGAAGACCACAGGAGACAAGGGACAGAAGTGTTCTGGGCAGCTGACTGAATGTCCTCCTGATGTCTCGGGGCCCCACGTGCCTCGCCCTCACCTCCTCTAATTACCTTGCCACTGAGGGTGCTCCCCTGCGCCCGGATGACGTTGCCCACCATGTCACAGTAGTTCACCCCGTTTGGCAGCTCACTGGGCAGCGCCGCGTTATACTCTGGGGCCTGGTACAGCTCAGCTAGCCCGTCCTGGGTTCTCTGGAGAGCATCAAGAAGGAAGGAGTCACTGGGTCAATATGGGGTCAGTGTGAGAACACCCAAGTCTGACGGCCTGTAGGAGGAACCCGCTGATCCTTCATCCTGGCAAGTCCTCCCTCCCCTTCCTCAACAGCCTCCCCAATGAGCGGTTCTCTGGCCTTCTCCTGGAACCCTCAAGTGAAGGAGAAGCCCCTGGCTCCTGCGGCTCCACTCTGGGGCTGAAATCTGCCCTTCTGCAGCTTCTACCCACAGCTTACATTCTGCCCTTCAGGCCCCACTCAAACAAGTGTGATCCCTCATCGACGGCACCACAGCCTTCAAATCCTGCATCGGCAAGGAGACTTCAGCAATATATCACAATGTGACCAGGTCGGATTTATGCCAGGAATGCAGGGCTGGTTCAACATTAGGAAAATCATAAACGTAACTGACCACATTAGTATCAAAAACAACAAAAAGCATGTGGCTATGTCAACAAAGGTAGAAAAAGCTTTCGACAAAATACAACTCATTCCTGTTTAAAAAGAAAAAAACAACAACACAAGAAAACATAAGAATAAATGGATCTAAAATCAAGAGCCAGCCTTCTCTGTAATGGAGATGAACGAGGCCTCTCCAGTAAGACCAGGGGTAAAGCAAGGAGGACCATTATCACCTTTACTCCTCAATATCACGCTAGAAATGGATGCTACAACGACACAAGGAAAAGCCATTGAGGGAATGCATGCCAGCAAAAAGGAAACTATGCTATCACTTTTTGCAGATGATATGATGGTTTACTTGGGAGAAGTCAACTAAAAAACTAACTGAAACAATGAACAACTTCAGCAAAGTTGCTGGGCATAAAATAAACCCATATAAATCCTTATCATTTTTATTTGTTACCAACAAAATCCAGCAGGTAGAAATAGAAAGAAAAGTTCCATTTAAAATAACTAGGGGCAGCATAAAAAACTTAAGATTTTACCTGCCAAAACACACACAGGAACTATGTGAACACAATTAAAAATATTCTTTAAACAAATCTAAATAACTAGAAAAATATTAGTAGCTCACGGGTAGCTTGAGCTAAGAACAATCAAACTACAAAAGGATTATTTTATAGAAATAGACAAATAATGACAAAATTCATCTGGAGGAACAAAAGGAAATCAATGGAAAAAAAGTGGGAGGTAAGGGGGCCCAGCAGTACCAGATCTCCAACTCTACCATAGAGCTGTAATCATCCCAAAAGTTTGGGCCAGGTAAGAAATAGAGTGTTTGATCAATGGAAGGATTAGGTGTACAAGGTTGTTCAGGCATTTTCAGTCGTGTCTGACTCTCTGTGACCCCATTTGGGGTTTTCTCGGCAAAGATACTGGAGGGGTTTGCTGTTTCCTTCTCCAGCTCATTTCACAGATGGGAAAAAGGGAGGCAAATAGGGCTAAGTGACTTGCCCAGGGTCCCACAGATAGTATCTGTCTGAGGTCAGATTTGAACTCATGAAGATGAGTCTTCCTGACTCCAGGCCAGCACTATATCCACTGCAGCGCCACCTACCTGCCCAAGATGCACAACACAGAAGCAAATGAGCACAGTATCCGAGTGCTTGATGAACCCAAAGATCCCCCTGCTAGAGGGGTAAGAACTCACTATTTGACAAAAACTGTTGGGAAAACTGGAGAGCAGTCTGGCAGAAACCAGGCACAGAACAACTTCTCACCCCTTACCCCGAGATAAGCCCCAAACAGGTGCGTGACTTAGACAGAAAGGGAGTCATCTTAAGCAAACTAATGGAGGAAGGGGGAAATCACCTCAGCTCCACGCACAGGGAGGAGCCCGTGGCCAAACGAGGGCGAGCGAGCCAATCACAGGAGGCAAAATGGGCAATTTTGATCACAGACAATCAAAAAGCCTCTGCACAAACAAAGCCAATGCAGCCAAAATTAGAAGGGAAGCCGGCAAATGGGGGGGGGGGGCGAATGCTTTGCAGCAAGTTTTTCTCCTAAAGATCTCATTTTTAATATACACAGGGAACTGACTTGAATTTATAAGAATAAAAGTCACTCTGTAATAGATAAATGGTCAAAGCACGTGAATGGGCAGTTCTCTTTTTTCGCTGGGGGAGAGGGGAGGCAGTCGGGGTTGAGTGACTCGTTCAGGGTCACACAGCCACTAGGCGTCTGAGAGCACATTCGCACTGAGGTCCTCTGACCACAGGGCTGGTGCTCCATCCGCTGCGCCACCCAGCTGCCCTGAATAGGCAGCTTTCAGAAGAAGAAATCCACACCAACAGGCTAATGAATGCACGTGCCCTTTGTCTGTCCCTGTCTCTCAGCAGGTGCCAATGCTCTCTCAAGCACTCCAGCGAGAAGCGTGTTCCCAGACCTCTGCAGCTTTCGACACTGCCATCCGGAGCATCTCTCTTCCTTCTGCGCTTCTGAACCACTTCTCTCCCCGGTGCTGTTCCTGCCTCTCTGACCACTGCTTCACATGAGCCTGGGCATCTGCCGTCTCATCTCTCTCATGTCCCACCCCTACACCTGCCCTGCTCCTAACTGCCCTACGCGCGCCGAGGGCACCTGCCATCACTGAGGTTCACAAGCTCGGTCTCCACATCCAGGCCCTTGTCAAGTTTTACCCAACCTAAAAATAAGACTCACATAGCACTAGCGTTTCAGAGCACTTTACAGCCATCCTCTCATCTGAGGATCCCCTACCCCAGGAGATAGGTCCCTCGGACATTTCACTCATGAAAAAACAGAGGTCCTGAGAGGACCACTGTTGCACAGCTGCCCGTCGCTGGCATCTGTCACCATCCTTCGGGTCACAGGACGCTCGCAACCACACCCTCATCCAACACTGACTTCAGACCTTCGCCCCTCCCACCTGGGCCACTGTAGGAGCCTCCCCACTGGTCCCCCTGCTTCCAGTCTGTCCCCTCCCCAATTTATCCTCCAAACAGCTGCCCCTGATCTTCCCAGGACATGTGTCTGACCATATCCCTGCCCAGCTCAACAGACTTCCCAAGATTCTGGGTTCTCTAAAACGCACACTTCTCAGACTACCATTTAAATGGTCCATGATCCAGCCCCTACCCACCGACCTTTGCAGGTCTATTTCATGTTATTCCCCTTCATTTCTCTTTTTTTGAGCTCCTGATGGGAAGGTGGCCACCCTACGAAGCTCAGGGTCAGGCCCTTTCTAAAGGGAGATTCCTTGGGAGGGAAAGCATTGGCCTGCAGGTACACAGGCATGGGATGGGTGTGGCCAATGCCAGACCCCTTCCCTCGCTCCTACCTCCGCCCGTCCAGCTCTCAGCCACCCAAATTTCCCACTGCCTACCTGGCTCCATCCCTCCCTGTGTTCCTACTGCCTCTATTTGTGCCTGGGCTGCTACAGAACTCAATGCTATTATTGGTTCCGTAGTTCAGCACGATTAGCAGTTAAACAAGCCTTTGTGGGCTGGTGTCAGAATCAGACTGCTATTTATAACACTGTTTCTATGGGAAAATGCATTCTGACTTGCAAACAAACCTTTGGAGCATAACCCTGTTAGTTGAGAGGGGGGAGAGATGGTGCCTGTGTCACAAAGGGGCTCTGTAAAACGAGGGGCGGCTCGGGGTGGCCCCCTGAGGCCCCTCTGAGCTCCAGCCTTCCCCTCACAGGACCCTAACCTGGGGCGATGCCCTCCTCCCACGCAGGGCCACAGCATGGAGGGGACCTCAGGGAAAAGGCCCTGAGGACAGGAGCAGCCCACGCAGTGCAGAGGCTGACCCTTAAAGGTGCTTCCTCATCCCAGGACCTTCTCCTGATCACAGACCCACCTGGGGACACCCGACTGCAGGATGAGAGGGAGGGTGGGACAGGGACGGCTTTGCTCTTCACCAGACTGGAGATTCTTTTTTTTTTTTTTTCTTTTGGCAATTGGGGTTAAGTGACTTGCTCAGGGTCACACAGCTAGTAAGTGTCAAGTGTTTGGTCTGAGGCCAGATTTGAACTCAGGTCCTCCTCACTTCAGGGCCAGTGCTCTATCCATTGAACCACCTAGCTGCCCCTAGACAGGGGATTCTGTTACTGCAGGGGAGTCCCAGGAAAAAAATTCCCTCCATCTTCTTTGCAACCTAGGAGTCTTAGAAAGCGACTGGGAGCCCTCAGAGGTAAAGGGATTTGTCCCCCATTACCGATGTCACCAGGACCTGAACCCAGGGCTTTCTGTCTCCAAGGCCTACCCTGCTGAATCTCCAGGTACAGAAAGCAGAAGGCCAGTGCAGCAGAGGGTTAGGACTACAGACTAACTCTTCATCCCATCAGGCTGTACCAGGGAGCACGGGGCATGGAGGACTGCAGGGTGCCACGTGAGGCTGCCCATTGGCCGGACAAGCATCACACGTGAACTTTCAGGGTCCACAACCCAGACCATGGGCACTGCAGGACACAGGAAACCATCGACTCTACCTCATTACAGCCATACTGCTTCATTAGGGGTTCCTCCAACCCTGGGGGCCAAGGCCTCAGCACACGTGTGGCCCTCGCAAATGAAACCGAATTCATGCCCAGCAGAAGCAGGGAAGCAGCCACCCCCAGCTCAGGCTGCTTACCTTTTTCAACCTGGCACAGGGAACACTTGAAGTCGATGGAGTCAGCGAGAAAAACTTGGGTGACTTCTTCTTGGCTTTGTTAGATTTCTCTGCAACGACAGAGGGAGGCGGGTGAGATTGGACTTGAAGCAGTCTTTTCACCGACAGGAGCCACTCTGGAGGGAGGTTTCCCTGAATCCCTAGCTGTAAAATTACATCTTTACTACGATGCCCACCAAAATACACCCAAGAGTACAAGGGGCATCTATAGAGCTGCTCTTCACATACCTTCTGCTAACACTGTGTGGCTTTTATTCATTCATTCAGCATTTATTAGGTACCTACTGTATGCCGGATGCAAGAGATACAAAGACGAAACAGCCCCTGACTTCAAGCAGTTTATGTTCGGGGTGGGGGGGAGGAGAGGAAGGAGGGGAATACACAGAGAAAAAATGAACTAAAATTTTGTATGTGTGCATATACATACATATATAATATGTACATGTGCAGAGAGAGAAGAGGGGAAAAGAGAGGGAGGAAGGAGGAGAGAGACAGAGGAGAGAGAAGAGGGAGAGAAAGGGAGAGAAAATGGAGAGAGAAAAGAAAAGGGGGGAGGGGGGAGAGAGGGAGAGGGAGAGGGAGAGGGAGAGGGAGAGAGAGAGAGAGAGAGAGGAGAAAGGGGGGAGGGAAGAGTGAGCACACAGCTGTGTTATCCAAAGTTCTTGTCCAGGATCCTTTAGCAGAAATTAATGGCCTTCATCCCCCTTGGTTACAAGGTTCTTTTTAGCATGTCTAGCCAAGTCTAACTCATTAAATCTTCACTCAGAATTCATTAAATCTGTACTGTGTACTGGGGACAGCTAGGATTTGGGGAAGATGAAAGTTCAGAGAAGAGCCCTGCGCACACGGGGCTAACAGTCTAGTAGAAAACCCCCTCCACAGCATCGCAAGCTGAATGTTCCAGTGGGGTACAAGTGCCGCGCCTATAAGGCTGGCAGATGAGGGGAGGAGGAGGCACTACAGGCTGGCACAATCACAGGGAGACCTTATGGAGATAGGGGCATTTGGTCAATGACCTTGGAGTCAGAGCACCCACACTGGAGTCCTGGTTCCACTCCTTACAAGCTGCAGGACCTTGGGCAAATCACTTGGCCTTTCTGGGCCTCAGTTTCCCCAGTGTCCGCTTTAATTCTAGAAGTCTCTACTCTACAAGGTGCACTTTGAAAGAGGTGAAGAGTGGAGGGAAGGCCCCCTGGGCTGCCCAGGAGGCAGCCTGAGAGCTCTTTGTGTGTCCTGGGAAGAGTGAGCAGGACCACAGGATTGAGAGCTGGAAGGGACCTGAGCAACTAACTTTTCCCCTCCCTTCATGGTACAGATGAGGAAACTGAGGTTCCAAATGGGGAAGTGACTTAAGAGGCTTTGAGCGGAAGGAGACGTAGCAGCATCCCTTTGGTTCAATGGCCCTCCCCTGCTCATTTCTACAGATGGGGAAAACAAGGCTTAGGGGGGTTAGGTCACTCCCTGGGGCACCCAGCCACTAGTGAGCAGCACAGCCGGGAGGGGGGCCTCGCCTCACTCGCCACCCCCAGTATTAGGTTGTTAAAAGGAGCTTTGCCTTTCTCTCCCAAGATGCGCTGCTGCTCTCTCAGTTTCTTCTCTGCCTCCAGTTTCTCAATGACCTTTGGGCACAAACACAAAACACAGCGGGGGGCCACTGTCAGTCCCTCCCCACAGGTTCACCCCCAACCAGCCTGGCTGGCCCCAGAGTCACGCGGCTCTTCTGGGGCCAGGGCCTCTAGAGGAACCAACCCCGCCTCTTGCCCACCTGGTAGTGGATGGTGGGCCAAAAGTGCCCATCTTCCTTCTGGTAGCAGCCGGGGGTGCCGCCTCTGTCTCCTACCCTGGGCAGCAGCAGGGGAAGCAGGCGGCAAGTGGGATATAGAGTCAGAAAAACTGGCTTGGCTTCCCAGCTCTGACACTCTTCATGTCACAAAGGTTCTGACAAGCTAGACAAGCTGTTATCTTTCTCTGAGCCTCAATGTGCTCATCGATAAAATGGAGGCAATTACCCTGCCTTGCATGGCCCAGGGAAGGGGACGTAAACCTTGGAGCCTCTAGAAAGCTAAGCCACTGCTATCTTTGGGGACACAGCTAAAGCAGTCCTCAGGGAGAAAAAAATCACATCCTTAAAACTGTATGTTAGCAAAATAGAAAAACAAGATTAATAACTGAATACGCATTTAAAATGAGAAAATAAACCTAAAATAAGCACAAAAGAGGAGATATTAAAAAGTAGAGAGGAAATAGATAAATTGAAAACCAAAAAAAAAAACACCACAGAAATGAGTAATAAAACTAAAAGCTGGTTATTTGAAAAGACCAATAAAAATTGATAAACTCTTAGCTAATCTGATTAAAAAGACGAGAGCAGAAAATCAAATCAATGAAACACCAAATGAGCAAGGTTAAATCACAGCAAAACCGGAAGAAATAAAAAGAATACTTAGAACATACTATGCACAGCTATATGCCAACAAAACCAAGAACACAAATGAAAGAGGAAAACCTTCAAAAATATAAACTACCCAAACTATAAGAAGAGCACACAGAGAGTTTAAATAACCCAACCTCAGAAAAGGAAATAGATCTAGTTGTAAAGGAACTACCAAATTAAAACAAAACAAACAAACAAAAAACCACAACTCCTGGTCCTGATGGATTCGTAAGAATTGCATAAAACTTTTAAAGAACAAATAATGCTTGTATTTTTACAAATTATTCTCAAAAACTGAGAAAGAAATCACCCCACTAGATTCCTTTTATTAGACAAATATAGTCTTAATACTTAAACCAGGAAAAGATCAAAACACAGAAAGAAAACCACAGGCCAACAGAATTAATGAACATTGACTTGAAAAATTTTAAGATAAAATCCTATTAAACAGACCAAGAAATAATTCATTATGATCAAGTGGGATTTATAGCAGGAATGCAGGAATGATTCAATATTTGGAAAACAATCAACATAACTAATCATATTAGAAGACTAGACATAGGAAAACCACATGATCATCTCAACAGATGTAGAAAAAGCCTTTGACAAAGTACAACACTCTTTTATGCTAAAAGCTCTACAATGTAGGGCATAGAAGGACCTTTAAAATATATATATATATATATAGAAAGCATCAGTCTAAAACCAAAAGAAAGCAGCATATGCAATGGAAATACACTAAAACTTTTTCAATAAACATGGGAGTAAAGCAAGGAAGCCCAACCTCTCCACTATCGTTTGATAGAGTTCTAGAAATGCTAGCAATAGCAATAAGATACGTGGAATTAAAGGAATAAAGAAAGGCAAAGAAGAGACAAAACTATCCCTGTTTGCCGATGACATGACGGTCTATGTGGAGAGTCCCAGGGAATCAGCAAAGATACTAACTGAGCAATGAATAGCTTCAGCAAAGTTGCAGGCTACAAAATAAACCCTCAAAATATAATTTCCATATAATAAAAACAAGATACAAGAAACAATAATAGAAAGGGAAATCCCATTCCAAATAATTACAAAATACATAAAATATCTGGGGATCAACTGCCCAAAGCACACAAAAGACGTATAGAATCGAAAACAAAGCGCTGCTTAAGGAAATAAGGAATAACCTAAAGAGGATTTGTTCGGTAAAACTTGGACTCAGTCAAAAGGACCTAGAAGGCCTTGAGGCCACAGGTTCCCCACTCCTGAAAAGAGCTGGAGAAATATTCTTCACTTACGGCTAGGCTGTGCCAATATAATAAAAATGACAATACTACCAAAATTAATTTACACCTAATGCTATACCAATCAAATTACCAAAGGGATATTTTATAAAATTTGATAAAATAACAAAATTCATTAAAAAAAGATTTAGAATATCCAGGGGAATGATGAAAAGGAGTGAGAAGAATGGGGAAATAGCATTTCCAGACCTCAAACTATATTATAAAGCAGCAGTTATCAAAACTATTTGGCATCGGTTAAAAAATAAAGATAGATGAATGGAGCAGACTAGATAAGAGAGATTCAGAAACAATAGAATTCAATAATCCAGTGTTGATAAAGTGGAAACTATCAATTACCTAAAAAAAAACTCCTTTTGATTAAAAGAAAAACAGAAAAGAACCTTTTGGGAAAACTGAAAAGCAGCCTGGCAGAAATTAGGCTTAGACCAACATCTTTTACCACACTCCAAAATAACAATGGATACATGACCTTACTATAAAAAAAGCAGAAGAGGGCAGCTAGGTGGCACAGTGGATAGAATACCGGCCCTGGGGTCAGGAGGACCTGAGTTCAAATCCGGCCTCAGACACATAACACTCACTAGCTGTGTGACTCTGGGCAAGTCACTTAACCCCAATTGCCTCGCAAAAAAAAAAAAAAAAAAAAGACAACTCAATGTATTGATCGGGGAGGAGAGGAGGGAAGGAAGGAACGAAGGAGGCACGCACCATGTGCCAGGCACTGCACTGAGCACTTTACAAATATTATCTCATTTCATCTCACAGCTGCCCTGGGGAGGGGGCTACTACGTAGGAGGTCATGTAAGGGGACCAAGTGTCCCTAAGCTGGGGTCATGGTCACACTAGCGACTCAGTGTGGGTCTTCAGTCTGGCAGTCCAGCACACTTTGCCATGACCCCACATTGTCATGAAAGCTGAACTGCCAGAGAAGAAGAAGGGGTAGCCAGACCTTGAGGACAGCCTGGACACAAGGGCCAGCTGAGACAGTTGTGTTTTCCGTGGCTGCGTGGCCACAGCTCCTGTCTCCTTCCTGATTTCTGCCCTCGTCCAACACCTCTTCCGGGCATAGACCTGCCCTGAGAGCCTAAGGGCTATGCCCATGGACTGTCACTGTCAAGCTAGGACCAGCTGGGCCAACTTGGGAGCAGCTCATTACTAGAAGCCTCACCATCCAGGAGGGATGCATTCTGTCCACAGCAACCCATGAAACTGTCTACAGAGGTGTGCAGGGCGTGAGGTTCCGAACCCGTGCCCTGAAGTGTGCTGGTGTCACCACTCGGCCCAGCATCCATAGCGCCCTGAGATGCAGGGTGGGTTCAGACAATTTGGAGCTGGAGGTGTCCTCAAAGGCCATCTGGAGCCACTCTCGTTTTACAGATGAGGAAAGGGAGGCCCAAAGAGGTGAGAGACCCATCCCCTCAAAGTGCCCCAACCCATCAGCTAGCTCAGGTCCTGCTGGTTAAAAAGTCCCATCCCTCACTGAAATCTTCCCTCCTCTGCTTCCCCACACGCGGAGCTGGACAGCCACGGAGATGACCCTTGCTTCTCGGGCTGCCAGCTCTGGCCAGGCCAGGCCAGGCCAGCACAGGCCTGCCGACGGCCTGGGTCTGTCCTCTGAGGTCCAGCCTAGCTAAGGGAAGAAGGGCTCATTGCCAGAGGCCTGGCACGTGGTTCCAGACACAGGAACTGAGGAAGCCATTCTCCTCAGGGCTAAAGGAAGGGCCAGGGGAAAACCTCTGGCCTCACTGCTCACAGGGAACTCTAAGTGGAGGAGAGTCCCTTCACCAGTACAGGTTGGCACCTAGTGGCCTAGAGCAGTGCTTCTTAAACTGGGCAACAGCAAACGGTTTCTGAGTACGCAATGACCAAAAATTAATCCAAAATGAAGCACGAAATGCATCCAAGGGGCTTCTGACAGCATTTGTCCGGGCTGCACCGGGCAACTTCACTGCAGCCTTGGTTCTGAACACACAACAGACACACTTTGCAATGCGCACGTCCTCCGGCCACACGATGCCCAACCGCCCAACCAGGGCTGCCAAAGGTGAAAAGAGGTCAAGAGCGGAAAGGTCCAAGAAACCCCAGCCTACAGCACTCAGGGGTTCAGTCACTCGCCCAGGGCTGGTAGGGTCTAACCCAGGTCTTCCCACGTGCAATGATGCCACGCTGCTTCTAAGAAAAAGGGGACAGAGCCGGTACCAGGGCAGGCGACGCCCAAAGGGATGCTTAAAGAAGCCCCTCTCCCCTCCTCAGAGGCTCCCCCCTCCCTCCCAGCCCCGCCCTCACCAGGACGTTGCTGTAAATGCTGGTCGTGTACAGTCTGGTCTTCAGGTCTATCTGGGAGATCTTTCTATTCAGCTGGTCCATGGAGCCCATGAGGCACACTGGGAGATGCGTCTGTTAAAGAGCCTCTTGGCACTGGAGAGAGCCGGGGCCCCTTCCATGGGATTCAGAGAAGAAGGAGCCTCCCTCAGACCCAGCCTAATCCAACCCCCTTATTCTGCAGATGAGGACCCTGAGGCCCAGAGAGGGAAAGGGACCTGCCCAAGGCCTCACAGCTAGGGAGCATGTGACAGGCCCTATTTCCTGAATCCAGGAGACTGAGGTCCAGAGAAGGAAAGGGCCTGTCACACAGCTAAGCCCTATCTCCTGAGTGTCCATACTCAGCTCTAGCCCCCTGGCCTAGCCTGGGGGAAGCCTCATCTTCCTCCAACAGTTTGTTATCTGGCCTTTGAAAATATGGGCCTTCTTGTCCTTCACCACCTTTGCGGATTTGACAGGCCAGAGAGAATGGAAAGGGAAAAGAGAAGCAGGGTCCAGTCCACCGGTGAGGTAGCAGATGGAGGGGATAAGTTTGGCCATCACTGGCTGAGAGGGGAGGGGCTGGCAGGAAGGCCGGCCATGGGCACAGTGCCCCGAGCAGTCACCAGAGAGCTGGGACCCCGTGCCAGGGGGTGGTATGACCAGAGGCCGGCTCCTGGCCTCCCCAGACTCAGTGTGCTCACCTCCAGAGTGGACATAACAGGCCTCGTAGGTGGGATGAGCTCCACCTGAGCTGGGAGGGAGGAGAGACCATGGGCAAAGCACCTTGAGAGCCTGAAGGGCCACTGATGTGTGAGCTTCCACACCTGCCTCTCCCATCTGGCAGGACTCCACAGGAAAGGTCTAAGAGGCTAACACTGGGCCAGTCACCCTGTCTAAGGAGGTGGGAGCTGGAGAGGAGAGAAGAGAGTCTGGGGGAGTCTCTGAGGAGACAGGCCCAGAGACCCAGCTGGGGAGCAGCCCTCAGAAGATGGCAGAGCTAAGCTGGTGGGCCTTCTCAGAGGCGGCAAAGCAGGAAGGGATCCCTCACTTGTTGCACGAGGAGAATTACCACACAGTGTGTGATGGCGGACCTGGCCCCAGAGCCCAGGCCTCTGGCCTCCCTACTCCAGGGCATCTTCCCACAGACTGAGCTGATGACCCCTTGGGTCCCTTCTCATTCTGGGGAGCCCAGAAGGGAGAGGAGGGAGGGGAGGCAGTAAAGGCCGAGCGCCTGCTGTCCTCGTCTGGGGTCTGGCTCTGCGGCCCAAGGCAGGTGACATCACCAGAAGATACGGGGAGGGTTCTGTTTCACTCTCATCTTCAGCTCTTCATGCTGGATGCACCTCTGCTTGGATGAAGTCGCCAGGTCATCGTCCAGGGGGACCATGGGGATGGCGTTGAAGTTGATGAGCTCCAGCATTCCCGTGCTGAGCGGCATCCCTGCTTCTGCACGCGGACAGAAAGTTTCTGTAAAGATCAAACAAACAAACAAAAAGCCTGCCTCCCCCTGCACCGTGTTCTCTGATCCACCAGCTGACAGGAGTCACAAATAACTCAGGACCATCTGGGAAAACCAGAGGGTGGGAAAGACCAACCAAGACCCATCTGCTCAGGAGAAACAAGGCGAATTCCTCAGACAAAGGACCCAGCAGATGTTAAATGAGCAAGGCCACTTTGGCGGGAGCCCCCCAACATCATTATTTCAAGACTGACAATGCCCCTGCACGGCCAGCCTAGTGGGGTCTGGGTTCAAGGCCTCTTACAAGCAATGTGCTTCCTCATCTGCACAGTGGGGATAAGATTGGCTTTGTAAACTAGTTGTAAAGCCCTGCAGAAATAATAATCACTACTAATCATCACAGCCAGCATTTATACAGTGCCTACTACACGCCAGGCACTGAGCTAAGCCCTAGGAGAAGCCATGACTACGAGGTGCGATTACTGGAGTTTTCAGGGCCAGAGGTCGAGACCCAGACCGGGCCACGGCGGGCCTGGCTTCACATCAGACTGACCTGGTGTCGCGTGTCTTCTCTCGCAGGCTATGGGGCAGTTCCACGGGGCTCAGGCACTCTGGCTTCAGGCGCAAGGGATAGCTAACAGCATCCCACAGGGACTCACTCTGGAGAGCCCGGCATGAGGTGCTCTGTCCTCTGACTGGGAAAAGAGCCAGGAGACACAAGCTTGGATCCCAGAGCCAGCTCGGCTGGCTCAGTGATCCCAGAGCCAGCTCGGCTGGCTCAGTGATCCCAGACAAGCCCCTTCCTCGCTCTGGGCCTCCATTTCCTATTCTGTATGATGGGGATATTAGGCCAGGAGATCTCTAAGATTCCTTCAAGTTCAGAAAATATGAAAAAGGAGAAAAAGATGAAAGGAGGCAGCGAGATGTCAAAACTATGGCCTGTCTCTTCTCCCCTGGCTCTAAGACAACAGGGCTTAGTTTGCAGAAAAGAACCAGATTTGGAATCAGAAGTGGATTTGAATTCCCTGATAAGTCTATGCATCATTGTGGGACCTGAGGCAAATGACTTCAGCTTGGAGAGCCTCAGTCTCCCCATCTGTAAAATGGAGCAGTTGGGCTGGAGAGGGCAGACCAGGGCTTTTAACCTTTTCTGGGGACAGTCCATCTGAGGAAACCTGTGCACCGCTCCTCAGAATCATGCTTTTAATGCGTGAGATTAGAAAAGAAAGCCAAGGTCAGTGAGACTCAAGATGGAACTGTTCTCTCGTCCAAGTTCATGCAAATGCCAGGAGGTCAAGCACCTTGGTCCAGCTCGGTCCTGCGGCTCCTCATTCTCAGGTTGGGAGGGGGGTGTGGCTGTCTGTCTGCAGGCCACTCACTACCTACACAAATGGATTGCCCAGAACGCAGTGCCTCTCCACGACTCCCGACTTTTCTCTGAGGCAGCGAAACAAGAATGAGGAGGTAGGGCTGGTCATGAAAACACCGTAGCACAAATTCAAAATCCAAATACACGTCAAATCACTCTCTCTTATTATATAAAAATGACAACAAGCAAAACAAGCTGATTTATGCAAACTGTGCATTTGAGGGTCCTGTGGCTTCATTTCCCAGGAGCAGCAGATATAGAATTGGAAGGACCCTGAGCGTGCACAATGAGTGTCACATGTTTGAGGAGGGTCAACATGGGAGTCAACTCTGACCAGGCAGTTGTTACAAGGACTTTGTTTTTTATTTTTTCCGCTGGGGGGCCTGGAGGCAGGGGGCTGGTCAAAAAGGAGAGAGACAGACAGACAGACACAGAGACAAAGAGAGACAGAGACAAAGAGAGACAGAGAGATAGAGAGAGAGACAGAGAGAGCGAGAGAAAGAGAAAAACAGAGAGACAGAGAAAAAGAAAAACAGAGAGACAGAGAAAGAGAGAACCAGAGGGCTATTGAAACATTATTTTTTATTTATTTTAAATGCACAGCAGAGAAGGCCAGAAATAACCTGAGCCAAGCAGGCCGGCTTTGATGGGAACATGTGGGATTTATTAGATAGAGAATTGTGGCATAAATCACCCGGCTTTGCTCGTTGTCATTTTTATATAACAAGGCGCTGATTTTCTGTGCATCCAGATGGATTTGTAATTTGTGCTGTTACGTTTGATCACTGCCCCACCTATAAAGTTAATGGAAAAGCAAGCCGTCCAGAAGAGAAATCCCCGGCTTCAGGTACAATCCTCCTCTTATGTTCTACTCTGTATAGAGAAATGCCCATTTTACTTGGTGTTTAAGTTCTGATAAAAAAAAAGTGTGTGTGTGTGTGTGTGTATTAAAGGGAGGGCCCATAGACAGCAATTCTTTCATTTTATATATGAGGAAACTGAGGCCGAGTGAGTGGTGGGGACTTGCCCAGAGTCCTGAGGGTTAACTGAAGGCAACAGCAAGGCCAGCCCCCATCTCCCAACTCCCGACTCCCCACTCAACCCTGCATGCCCCCTTCTAAAGGCCCTCCTAACCAGGGTCCATCACGCCACGGAAACCAAACACCTCCCAGCACACCTCAGCCATGCCTCTTCTGTTGAGATAAGGCTCACACGTTAAGGACCCTGCTTCCATCAGCACAGATGCCCCCAGACCCCCTCCGGGTGCACCTCAGGAGGGAGTCTGTGCCCCAAGGAAGGCAATCAGGATGGGGAAGAGCTTCAAGCCTACACTCTGTAAAGATGGACTGAAGGAGCTAGGGAAGACTGGGGGTATTGGCAGCTGCCTTTGAGGCTCTGAAGGGCTGTCACTGGAGAAGGGACAAGACTTGTCCCCCCAGAGGACAGACACAGGGGCCACAGCGGGGACGTGGCCAAGAAGAAGCCCTTCTCTCCATAAGATCTGCCCAAGACGGCATCGGCGGCCAACAGAGGGGTTGGGCTCCCCTTCCCTGTGGGTCTGCCGGCAGAGGCTGCCAATCCCCGACACGTACAGCACAGTGGGGGACCCCATCTGCCTCCCAGCCCCCAAATTCCGTGCTTCTGGGGTTGAGCCCCTGGTGGTCTATCACCTTGTGATGAGTCTAGACTGGCCCTCCCAGGGCACAGTCCACCCCCGGGCCTGCCCTGGAAGCTGTCCCCACAGACGTGGTGGAAGATGCTGGGCTAGCTTCCCCTCCAGTGGCCCAGCCCCACTACGGAAAGCCCCCCCACTACAGAGAGCCCCCCACGAGGAGTCAGGGAGAGGCCATGACACAGACACAGACAATCCTCCTCATGGACGATTCCTGCTGTGTTTCTGAACAGAACCAACCAGTTCCAAGGGACCTTCGAGAACCTCACGTCCAAGCCCTTCTTCTGACAGCTGGGGAAACTGAGGCCCCGAGAAAGGATTTGCCCACAAGTCCCCAAGCTCTCCCGAGGCATGGCTGGGACATTCTCGGTTCCCTCGCCCCTTCCTTTGCTCATCTCTCCTTTCCTTTCATCACAGTCATTTCCTAAAGACTGCGGGTGGGCTGACGCACAGCCCCTGACCTGTCAGGAGTCACAGCTGGGCTGTGCGGAGAAGCTTCTTCTGGGGGGCTGAGTTGACTTGGTATCATTCACACCCTCTGGTTGTTATTCATGTGCTATTTATCCATTCACTCATTCACTCACTCACTCATTCATTCATACATTCCACCGCCAGGCCTACTGCGTGCTGACCCAGGCTAGCCCCTAGGAATACAGAGACACAGAACCACGGGGTCTGTGCCTTCGGTCCACAACATTTGTTTCTTCTGGGCTTCCCAGGGCCTGACTCTGGGGACACAGAGACCAGTCCTTTCTGCCCTAAACCACTGAGGGTGGAGATGGTAGGAGATGTCATCTTCCATTCCACGGGGTGTGAACTAGCCAAGGAGGGGTCAGTACAGGAAGGGGCTCCTGGGCTGGGCCTGGAATCCAAGGGTCCAAACGGGATGTTTGTAGAGCATTTAGTGCAGCGTGGGGGTACACAGTAGGTGCTTAATAAATGCCCATTCCCTCACACTCAGACTCTGGTTCACCCTCTGCCACTTACTATTAACCAACCAACCAGTTTGTCCCAAGCCAAACTGACCAGTCCTGCGGCCTTGGGCACCGATTCTCACCTTACCTCCTGCTGTCAGAACACAAGGCTGTGCACCTTCAAGCACCAGTCAACAAACATTTAGTAAGCACCTACTGTATGCTGAGGCTGGAGTCCACTTGTTCAAGGAGCCCTTACAAAGGGCCTACTGTGGGCTCCCTCAGCGAGGGAGGGAATAAGCATATATTAAGCACCTACTGTGTGTCAGGCATCTTTACAAACCTCTCACTAGACCCTAGCAACTAGGAAGGGCCACAGAGGGTAGATGACTTGCCCAGGGCTACGCAGCTAATGAGTGGGGCAGGATTTGAATTCAGGTCTTCCTGGCCCCACTGCACCACCCAGCAGTAGGGTGGAACACATATACACAGTGTCTCCCACAGAGGGGGCACTGCTGGGCAGTTTCAAATGGGGGCAAAGGTGCGGAGGCGGGAGATGAACGAAGTAGGGCAGCGCCCCAGGGTGGCCAGCAGGGACTGGCTTTAAAAGTCAGCCCCGACCTCGTCCAAACTACTAAGCTTCTCCGGGCCTCTGGTTCACGCGCCGTAAAATGGGGGCAAAGACGCGTATGGGGGCGGAGGGGAGATGAGCCGTAAAGCGCGGCGCTGTCGTGAAAGGCGGGACCGTTAGCCATTACCTGAGCTGGGGCGCTACCTGCTCTAAGGCCGATCCCGCCAAGGATCCCTCGAGGACCGGGTGGACACACCGCAGGACGCCTCGGAGCCGAGAGATGGGGCCCCATTGGGGTGGGGCCGCCTGGACCGATGTCCATCGTGGCTCCGGCCCACTGTGCGTTCTGACGTTCCCATAGCGACCCCGCTATTGGCCCTTCGCGGCCTCCGTCCTCCCCAAGGAAAGCCGCAGTCCTAGATGTTTGTGCGTGCGCGCACGCGCTCAAGCCCGCCTGGGAACGCCGCGACGCCGTTACTATGGCGACCTCGGGCCGCCCCTCGGGGAGCCGCTATTGTTGGCATGGGGACGAGAGCAATGGGCGTAGGGGGCGCAGGGGAGAACGTGACATTTTCCCGTTTCCCGGTTTATATAAGGGAGCCTATCCGAGCTGACCCTCGTGGTTTCGCTCCAAGAAGGTCAGAGGAATCCGACGGCAGTTGGAGCGGATGCGTCCTCTCTCTGACAAACTCCCGCCTCCCCAGCAATCTGCCCTCCACCCCCGCTGCCAGGCTGTGGTAGAGCCCGAGGCGGCGCTGCGCATGCGCCACCTGGTCGTTGGTCTGCGCAACTTTCGGCCGGGCGCAGGCGGAACCCCCAGGTACGTGCGTTCTCTTATCTGGGCCTGGGTCCCTTTCTGTTTGTGTACGAGTGGTCCGCTCCAGGAGACAGACAGCGCCCCACTTGGGCCAGGCAAACCGCAGGCGCCTAATCAGTGCATGGGGAGTGATGGGTTTTCATGAACCTGTTTCCGTACGTGTTGTCTCGATAGAATGTAAGCTTCCTGAGGGCAAGGTATCTTTGTCAGGACGTTCCCAGCGCTCCAGCCC
The DNA here is from genome assembly GCF_900497805.2 of Vombatus ursinus. Lineage (NCBI taxonomy): Eukaryota > Metazoa > Chordata > Mammalia > Diprotodontia > Vombatidae > Vombatus > Vombatus ursinus. Next base: position 3,056,385 of record NW_020943070.1, on the reverse strand, counting down.
GGGCCAGGCACACAGTAGGCACCTAACACTTGCGCGCGGGCTCCCCCGGTAGGGAATCAGCTCTTTCAGGGGAGGCTTGTCCGTGTCTGGGCATCCCCAGTACCCCGCAGAGAGACCAGGCACACAGCAGGTGCTTAATATTCATATTTTAAATGACTGGCAGGTTTGTATATATGCAGGGGGTAGAGCGCTGGGCTGGAATCAGGAAGAATTGAGTTCAAATCCAGCCTGGGACACTTCCTAGCTGTGTAACTCTGGGCAAGTCACTTCACCTCCGTCTGCCTCACTTTCCCCATCTGTCATATGGGAATAATAGTGTCACCTACCCCCCAGAGTTGTTGTGAGGATCAGATGCACTTGGCACAGTGCCTGGCCCTGAATGTTGTTATGTGCATCTGTGTTGTCTCTCCTCCAGAGAAGGGATGCTTCTTGAAGGCAGGGGCTGTGTCGATGTTTGCCCCTGTCTCCCTAGCTCCCTTAGGAGCATAATAAATCCTTGGTGAATACCTGGCTTAGCTCAGGGCTGTTTACTAATGACTCAGCTGTATTAGTGCCTTAGAGTCGAGGAGGGGCTGTCTCTTCTTTCTTCCGTGGGGTTGGCAGCACAGGCATTGGGGCCGTTCATGCAACTTCAGAGAGGGGAAGTGATTTGCCCAGGGCCACACAGTCCGAGCTGAGAGGCAGTCAGGGGCTGGAGGATGGAGTGCCATACATCAGTCAGGAAGGCTTGGGGTTTGAATCCTGCCCCAGCCCCTTCCTAGCTGGCTGACCCTGGGCAGTCACTTCACCTCAGTTTCCTCATCTGTAACTCGGCACTGGCAGTTTGGACTTCATGGTCGCTAAGGCCCCTCCAGATCCAAAGCTGTGGTTCTCTTGATCCTGTATCCGGAAGGATTTTCCTGACCTCACGCGCCTTCAGGCGGTGCTTCTGCCCGTCCCCCTCTAGCTGGGGTTTGCACTGCCTCTTTGTACAGTGCCCTCCTTGCCCGTGGTTGGCATGTGCTGAATGTGTGTAGATGTGCTGATCAGTAACATAGAGCAGTGATGCCATCACTGATATTTACACGGCGCCTGCCATTGTGGCTTTTGATATCGGCCTTTGGACCCTCACGACAAGCCGGTGGTAAATGAGGTAGATCTCTTCTTGGAGGACCCCACCCCCAGCCCGAACTGTCACATCCAGACCTCGATTGAGAAGCTTTGGTGCTTTGTCAAGGCCATCAGCTCCTTGATGCACACTTAGAAGGTGAAGGTTAAGTGGGTCCAGGGAGAATTTGGGTGATGATTCCTTTCTCATGCCCACTTATACTTAAATGTTCCTGGTAGCATTCTTCGATGGCACAATACATAGTAGAGTCATTATTATTACCAGTAATTAAAATGGAGGCAGTAGATGAGCTGGGAGAGGAAGGTGCTTTGTAAAGCAAGCCCAGCCGCCTGGTGAGGGCAGGGTTGGGGGCTGCTTTACGTACATTGGGCTGCTGAGTGTTGGGGAAATATTCCATCTCATGGCCTTGAGGTAACAGCCAGAACACAGGATGTAGAGCTCACGGGCCTGGGCTCAAATTCCAGACATGCTGCTCACTACCTGTGTGACCTAAGGCAAGGCAACCTTTCTGGGCTTTGGTTTCCTCATTTGTAAACTGAAGTCCCTTCTGGCTCTCAGTCCTCCTGGGCTTTTCACTGTTGGGGCTGCCTCTGAATAACCCTCAAATGATCCTGTGGGGTTCATCATCAAAGCCTTTTAATCACTATCTTTGTCGATGAGGAAACTGAGGCACAGATAAGGGGAGTGACTTTGGCCCTGTTCTTCCATCTCAGTATCCTGTGCTCTTTTCCTTTTCTCTGCCATTTTCTCAGCCAATTAACTCAGTAAGTCCAGGGATGGATATTCCTATCCCCAGAATTGGCACACCCTTCCTGCATGCCTGCTGTTGGGATATGGAGATAATTAATAAAGGAATGACATTCGGCTGCATGCCATTTGCATTCCCGGATGGGACTTAAACAGAATAGAAAAAAGCATCTCTTGGTGAGAGAAGTGGCAATCAGGGGCTCTGGGCAGCGCATCCGTGGGACCTGGGCCCATAGAAGTCACCTGACCTCTCCCTGCTCTCCTCCCTCGGCTCTAGGAGAAGGCGGAGCTGTACTGGGAGCCCACCGGAGATGCCCCTCTTTGGGAATACGTTCAGCCCCAAGAAGACGCCCCCTCGGAAGTCTGCCTCTCTTTCCAATCTGCACTCTGTGAGTGTGTGTGTGGAGGGGGGGTGGACAGGACTCCCCCGGCTAGACTAGGAGGAGTCACCACAAAGATATGGGGTAGACGTGTCCTGCCAGGCAGGCCCAGGAGGGCTGAGGCGGCCTCGTTCTAATAAGGGATCCTTGCTCAGAGGTCTTGGAGGCTTCCTTCGAAGGGCACTGTCTTTAGAGCCCATTTGTCATATCAGAAAATTGGCCTCATTGCTGCACGGTCACAGCTGGTTAATGGAAAAAAAAAACCAAACCCAATATTTGTTACCCGGCTTCATCACTTCCTTTCCTCCCCAGACTTGGTACCAAATGGCTTTGACAGTTTCAGAAAATCAAACTCGCTTTGGGGAAAGGATCAGGATTCGCCACCATGACAGATCTCCAGAATAGCATGTTCCAGGACCTTGATGTATTTCAGAGATGATCTGAGCTGTGGCATCTTCACTGGGACAAGCCGAGGAGCCCTCTCCCAGCCCCCAGGGGTTGCATTTGGACGGCAGGGATAGCGGCGGGAGCCTGGGATTTCACTGGTGGAGGTGTGGGCGGCCAACGGTCAGAAAGTCGCCTTGGGCGTGGAGAGGTTACCAAGTCACTCAAGGTCACTCAGCCCACACGTGTCAGAAGTGGCATTTGAGCCTAGGTCTTGCCAGCTTTGAGGCTGGTTCCCCATCCACCACCCCATACTGCGCCGTCACGTAACCATAGTCCTGATTGGTAGAAATGCTCCCAATCATCACTAAGGTCCCTTTGAACTGTTAAGATTCTGTGAAAAAACAGGTTGGGTTTTTTCATTTAATAAGCATTTATTTTCTCTCCCTCCAAGGGAAAAAAAGAAAAAGAAAGAAAGGCCTTGTCACAAACACGCCCAGTCAAGCCGAGCCAGATCTGGCACTGGCCATATCCAGGCGGGAACGTCTGGGGTCTGTCCCTGCTGGGTCAGGAGTGGAGCAGTGGGCTTCTTCCCTGCTCCCTCCATTCCTCAGAGTTCCCAGGCCTAAAATCAGTTCTCACCTGTTTTAAGTTTAGAGAAGGAAAAAGGACCACGAGGAGGAGGAAATGCTCTGAGGACAAAGGTCATGTCAGTCAGTGAAGGTCACAGGGTAGGACAGCAGGGCAAACTCCTCCTTTGCCCCCAAGTCATGCTTCTTATCCGTGGCAGAGCCAGTGACTCCAGACCCCGACCAGTGTCCTATCTGCCTCTCCGTCCGGCATCCAGCAGCCTCCGGAGAAGGGCAGTCATTCTCCCAACATCACGTGAATGAGATTATAGAATCACATCACTGGCAAAGACCTCTGAGGTCATTCAGTTCAACATATTCTCAAACTGGAATTCCTTCTACGACATCACCAGTAAATATCCATCTGGGCCGCAGGAAACTAAGAGGTAGCTGGTGGTGCCAGAGTGCCGGGCCTCGAGTCAGGAGGACCTGAGTTTAAATCTGGCCTCAGCCACTTACTAGCTGGGGGACCCTGGGAAAGTGCCCAAACCTCTCTCTACCAAAGTTTCTTCATCTGTGAAATGGGCATAATAATAGCACCTACTTCCCAGTGTTATTGTAAGGATTAGTGACTGTGGTAAAGCTCTCTGCAAACCTTAACACACCACATGAAGCCTAACTGTTATTACCTCACTCCCTTCCAAGGTGGCCCATCCTGTTGTTCCAGCGTAAGGAAGTTCCCCGAAATCTACCGCATCGTTTCCATTCATTGCTTGTAGACATAGACACAGACAGTCAGTGCAATCCCTCTTCTGCTTGGCAAAGGTAGATGGCCTAAAATTTCCCTCCCCATCCCAGAACACACACACCCACCGGGGTCCCCTGGGCTAGCCAAGGGCAGAGAATAATGGGAAATCTACTTGTCCCAACCCTTTTCCTAATGAAGAAAGTTGTCGTTTGTCCTTTGTTCCTAAAGAGGACCATGACGTTAGGGAGATGATGCCTTGACTTGCAAGTGAATTGGATTGAAGTGAGGGAGGGCTGTGCAAAGTCCCCAGCCCCGCCGCAAGATGTAGACCAGCATGACTGGAGGTGGCCCCAGATGCAGTGGGAGACCTTGGCCTTTTTAAACTAAGGTCTTTAACAGGTCTCAGTTTGTCTGAGGCTACACCCATTTGACGATTAAGGCTAGGTAAGAAATGACCCAAGAGTTTTTGGCCAAAACAGAAACAATCGCTATTTACGTTCACTCTGAGCCATCAGGGCCCAAACGGTGACCAAGCAGGGCTTGGTCTGGGACCTATTGTTGGCCAGTCCCAGTCTATGAGAGCCCAAGTGATTTGGGTTTAAGACATGGTCCTTTAGGAGGAAATTGAACTGTAAACCCCAATATATATTGGGAGGTTTCAGCAATCACAATTTAGATTCCTGTAGGCAGAGCACCTGCAGGTAAGAGTACGATACCCTCTGTGGACCAAGAGAGGGAAAGGGAAGGGAAGGGCGAAAGAAGAGGAGCTGCATTGCCCCACTGGAAATGAGGAATGTGAGGCTTTGACAAAGGAAATTCTTTGTCCGCAGTTGACGTGGCTGACAGAAGAGCTATTCCTTTGATCACTAACCCTGTGACTCTGGGGACGTCATTAACGGTCTCTGAGCCTCAGTGTCATCCCCTGAGAACAGGGGCGACAATTCTCGACCCGCTTACATCTCCGTATTGTGAGGACAAAACCGGGTCTTGTGCATGAAGGGAAGGTGGCAGAGGTGGCGGCTGGGCGTTGTTTTCTGGGCCTAGCGTGCGGGAGGCCGCCACAGCCTTCCAAAGACGACGGGAGCCCCATCCCGTCTGTGGGGTACTTCACAATTACATAGCACTCTCCCACACGTGATTTCATTGGGTCATCAGAACAACTCTGAGACAGGCAGAGATCATTAGCCCCATTTTTTTTTTTAGGCAGTTGGGGTTAAGTGACTTGCCCAGGGTCACACAGCTAGTAAGTGTCAAGTGTTTGTTCCGAGGCCGGATTTGAACTCGGGTCCTCCTGACTTCAGGGCTGGTGCTCTATCCACTGCGCTGCCTAGCTGCCCCATTAGCCCCATTTTTAAGTGAGGAAACTGAGGCCCAGGCTCACAAAGTACTGACCTCCCTCTTGGGCAGTCTTGTCGGGCCACCTGCTCTCCCATGGCGGTCTTGATGACGCACTCCTGGTGCACCGGGCTCGGGGCTCAGCCCTGAGCTGGGCTCTGCTGTCTTTGTCCCCCACAGCTGGACAGATCCACTCGGGAGGTCGAGCTGGGCTTAGACTATGGGACGCCGACCATGAACCTGGCTGGGCAGAGCCTCAAGTTTGAAAACGGCCAGTGGATAGCGGGTGAGACGCGCGGGCTGCATGCTGGGGCCCTTGCCTGGGGAGGGGGGCCCTCATGGCTTCTGCTGTTGCTCTCCCCCAGACTCAGGGGCCTGTGGAGGTGGGGACCGCAGGGAGGCCCAGCGGCTGCGGAAGAGGAACCAGCAGCTGGAAGAAGAGAATAACCTCCTGCGGCTCAAAGTGGACATCCTGCTGGACATGGTGAGGGGCCGGGCCTGCCGTGGTGGGGGTTGCTGTGGAGGATACGGTCCCTGCCCCTGCCGATGTCTGAGCCGGGCTGGTGCCTGTCCATTGGCCCCACGAGAATCCCCCCACCCCATCCCTGTTACTTTGTGGAGCCCCACTGGTGTCCCCCATTTCTGGTTTTGTTCCTGACATGGGCCTCTCAGGTGGTCTGAAAATCTCCCCATAGAGGCAGCTGCGTCTTTGGGCTGAACAAGTATCCCCATGTCGGGAGCCTGTCCCTTGGCTTCCAGATCCCTCAGATGAGTGACTCCTGATGTCTTCAGCTGTCAGGGCCAGCCATGCTGAGGCCCAGAATCCTCAGGTGATTATCTCCCACGTTCCTCCCAGCTCTCTGAGACCACGGCTGAGTCCCACCTCATGGAGAAGGAACTGGATGAATTGAAGAGCATTAGCCGGAGGAGGAAGTGATGTCACAGGCGCCAAGCCCCGGGGTCGGGTATCCAAGGTTCAGGGAAGAGGGAAGACTGGCCCTGGTGGACACGTCCTGTTGGTGGAGGACAGCAGCATGCAGGACTGGCTGGAGCCGTGCCTTTGGGCCAGGGGAGGATGGGGACTCAATCCAGAGCCCGGGGTTCTTGGGGTGATGTGGCGAAGCAGCCCCAGCCGGAGCTGACCCAATGGAGGGAAGAGCGGGCCCCTCCCCTGCCAAGGCACGTCGTGGCCTGAGGTCCGGTGCTGGCCTCTGGCCTGGTCTGTCCCTCTCCCAGATTAGTAGCGTGGCAGCTGCAGTGGTTCCTGCAGCCACCACCTCCTCTGGCTGCTCCCGGGCTGTGCGGTTTTTCTAGTTTTTACTATTTCCATTTTTATTAAAGGCGATGAAATCAGCCCCGTTGTGTCTCACGTGCTTCTGCCCCCGCAGCCTGGTTGTGGAGACTGGCTGTCTCTGTGCCTCGATGGCAGGTGGGACAGAGAATGAGGGAGGCCGCACAGTGGGTGCTCACGGTGCTTCTGATGAGGTCAGGGTATGACGTCTCTTAGGGGCCAATGTGGGGGGGAGAGGCTGTGGATCAAAGGCAAGGATGTGCCTTGCAGACTTTGAGGACAACATAAAGATGAGATGCCATCATTCCTGCTAGGGCTTCAAGCTTCCCTGTCGGCCCAGGGGAAGGGAAATGAGAGCCAGGAATACTGCTGACCAATTCTCACCAGCAGGCAGATAGACGCAGGAGGCCAGGAGTGGCAGCAGCCCCAGCCCAGGCCAGCCATCAGTCCTGCTTCCAGTGGTCATCTGCCGACGCACCTCCACTCCTAGGCAAGGCAAGCCGGCCTCACTGAAGCAGCAGGGCACCCTGGGGGAGAGTCCAACAAATCAGGCTACCGCCACCCTGACCATGTCCCCTCAGACTCTGATGGAGACAGCCCAGGAGCCTTGGGAACAGCTGTGCTAGCAGCTGGGTGCCCTCCGCCACCATCCTGGGGAGATACAGCCTGGGCACGGCTCCTTCCTGCAGGGGCTGTAGCCACGGCTCTGGAAGACACAGAAAGGAAAGTTCTTATCACCAAAGTCCTTGGCTCTGGCCAATGGTCCACCATCAGAAATATTTCAGTGGAAATATTTATAGCAATTCTCTTTGTGGGGGCAAAGAACTAGACGTTGCAGGGATGCCCATCAATTAGGGAATGGCTGAATAAGTTGTGGTATATGAATGTGATGAAATACTACTGTGCTGGAAGAAATGATGAGCTCGATGATCTTAAGAAAACATGAATAGACTTGTGTGATGTTTAAATAAAGGTTTGAGAGACAGAATTTCTGGGTAATAGAACCATTTTATGAATAAGGCCAGCATGTTTATTGATAAAAGGATGGTCGTTTGGCTGTCTCAGATCAAAGACCTCTCATGGCAGTGGACTCACAATTTATATGCCCATGGAAGAGTAGGTGTTCCTAAGGGTGGCAATCAACGCTGATTGGTTAACCATTAATGGAAAAGTAATATTACAACGAGGGTGTTGGGGTATGTGACTTGGATCATCCTAATCTTGGTCAAAGAGACATCAATTTCCATGTCACCTGTCTAACAAAAGGGAGGATCCACACTACCCCAGACCTGTCTGAGCAAACACAATGAGCAGGAATGCATCCAGTAGCCCAAACTTCGAATTTCTTTCACTCACTCATTAGATCTTGGACTGGGTAAATCTCTATCTGAGATTTCCCACACTGGTTGATTTCTGGATGAGGAAGTAGAAAGGAGGAAAAACGTTGGTCCTAATAGAATAATTATTAAATACAAAAGAGGATTTCTTACACTAGTCAAAAAATAGCAGAGCGCAATGAGTAGAATCAACAGAATAGTGTATACGGTAACAGCAATATTGTTTTAAGAACAACCGAGCAAATAAGTCATTTTGACTTTTATAAATGCCCAAATTAACTACAAAGGACATATGAGGGAAGGCGCTATCTGCATCCAGAGAAAGAACTGACAAGTAGATGTATGTATAGAATGATTTTGCATATGTAAGTGTGCATATGTATATACATTATATATATACTGTATATAGTATATACTATATATACATATACTATAATATAATATATACTATAAATACTATATATAAAAGTGTGTATATGTATATACATTATATATACTTTTATATATACATTATATATATATAATATATACTATACTGTATATATATATACACAATGCTCTATATACATACATACATACACACACATATTTGTGTCTAATAGTAGCCATCTCTAGGGTAGGGGAGGAGAGGAAAAAAAGAAATTTACATATTTAAAAGGAATAGCAAGTTGTACCTAATGCAGTTTCATATGCAATCTATTTTTTATTATACTGTTACAGAAATGCTTGTTTTATTCCACAAATTAAAAATTAGGTAAATAAAAATTTAGAAAAAGAAAGAAATGTATTAGTGGAAATGACATTGGAGACAAGGCCCAACCTCAGGACCATGGGGCCTTTCCACTGGACTTGCTGCTGAAACCTCCCCTGCGTGCTGTGGCTCCCATTAGAAGGTGAGCTCCCTGAGGGCAGGGGCTGTCTGGCTTCTCCAAGGGATAGTATCCCCAGCGCTTAGCACAGTGCATGCTTCATTGATGCCTGCCTTCCTTCCTAGAAAGGGGACCTACCCCTTGGATGGGTCGCTCTGTGGCTTACTCAGAGGTATGAGGTTATCACTGTTAAACCACCGGCCTTTTTTGCCTTTTGACACGACCTGTGCTTTTCCATCTGCTTGCTTCACTCTGCCCTGGCCGAGCGGACCGTGCGCTCCCTGCGGGCAGGCGCCCTGATGGAGGCTCCGTTCCCTTGCCCACAATCTGCCTTTATGACTCCCTGTCCCGCCCCGGTAGGAGGAAGCGCTTCGGTCCAACCCGCTTCAGGCCAGGCCCCATTGTGCGCCCCGTGGGCAGAGGCACCAAGGACAGCGCCTGCCCCCCCCCCCAGGGACGTCACGGTCGGGGGTCTCCTCAATGAGGGGGCAGGCCCTGCTGCGGCTCGGCTGCTTATCAAAGCCTTCCGGGAGTGGGCAACCTGCGGCCTCGGGGCCTCACGTGGCCCTCTAGGTCCTCGGGATTTGTTCTGTGAAGTTTGGATCCGGTCAAAGGGCCGCCCTTGAGGACCTGGAGGGCCACGTGAGGCCTCGAGGCCGCTACCCACCGCACTAGGGTGGAATTGACGCACCTTGAACCCAAAGGCCTCCGAGGAGTCCGTCCTCCCCCGTGGCCGCGCGGGGGCGCTGACGCTCCCACTCTCCCCGCCCCTCCCCTCCCCCCCGGCCGCTCTGCCCGCCCCTGGATCTCGCCTCCTCCCTTCCGCTTCCGGTCTCCCCTAGCGCCATGGCCGCCGCCTCGTCCGCCGCCTCTGTCGCCACTTCTGCCGTGTCTCCGTCGGGATCGGCGGGGTCGGCGGAGGAGTTGCTGCAGAAGAGCAACGCCGAGGAGGTCGAGGAGGAGCTGGAGGACGACGACGACGACGACGAGGTGCGGCCGGGGCCAGGCCGGGCGCCCCCGAGCTTGGGGGGGAGGCCGGGGAAGCGGGAGCGCGTGGGCCCCGGGGGGCGGGGCCGAAGCGCCCGGAGAGGACGCTCCGAGGTGACCCCGCCCCGCCCACTCTGCAGACGAGGAAACTGAGGCCTCCGGAGCGTGGCCGGGGAGCTGGACCCTCTGACTCCGAACACTTCGCCTTTTGCATGCAGCGAGGGGGCAGGGGGCAGAGGAGGGTGATGACAGGCCGAGGCTGATATTTGACAGATAAGGAAACTGAGGCCCAGTGGAGGAGGGCGGCTTAGGGCAAGGCCTCTGGGTGACCCAGTGAGCTAGGGGCAGAGGTGGGATTTGAACCCAGGACCAAGGCCCAGGAGATGCTCGAGGTCGGGAAGGGCCTCTCCCCGAGGCCCAGAGGGGGAGAGATTGGCCCAAGGTCACAGTGGTGTCGGAACTTGAATCCAGGGCTTCTGACGAGGCTGTGGTCTCAGAGTACCTGCACCGATCCCCTGGTAGTGTAGATTTGAGAGTCTCGGTGTGAGAGGCGGGACTGGAACCCAGCTCCCGTTCAGGGCCCGGCTGTGGTGGTGTTGTCGTCTCGCCCAGCCCCCCAAGGTGAGCTCCCCCAGGGCAGGAGGCCTGTGTTTGCCTTGGCGTCCTGAGAGACCAGTAACTGCTTGTGCATTATAGCTGTGCCTTGTGTCGTGTCACCAGCCTCTCGTCCCTAGGAGGAGGCTGATGAAATAGTAGAACCTCTCTAATGAGGGGGGCCGGGTCAGAGCCGTGAGCCTGGAGTCCGCAAGAGCTGAGTTCAAATCAACAAGTCACTTGACTTCTGCTTGCCTCAGTTTCCTCTTCTGTAACAGGGGGATAATACAGCGCCTCCCTCCCAGGGTTGTTGCAAGAATCCCATAAGATAATTGCAAAGTGCTGGTGCACATGGTAGCCACTATATAAATGCACATTCTTCTTGTTGTCAGGTAAGGGCCAGGGTCCCTTCCAGCTCTAAACCTGTGATCTGCGGTCTACTAGGGCTTGCTGGGAAGGGGAAGGAGGACAGCCAAGTCATCACAGCAGAGATCTGTAGCCAAAAGGGACGTCAGTGATTGATCCAAGCCCTTCCTTTTACAGAGGAGGAAACTGAGGCACAGAATAGCAGTTGACAGAGGTGACACGGGTCACCGAGATAGAACACGGCTGGTTTCCCTCGGTCCCTCTGATGCCAGCTTGTTGCTGGAGACCAGAGCCCCGCTGTGGTTTTCACCTCCTCCTTCAATTCTGCAGCTCGACGAGACCTTGGCCGAGAGACTGTGGGGCCTGACGGAGATGTTCCCTGAAAGCGTCCGGTCCGCCGCAGGAGCCACCTTTGACCTCTCCCTCACAGTGGCCCAGAAAATGTACAGGTGAGCTGCTGCCGGAAGCAAATCCCTTTCTGTCCGGTGCCACTGAGAAGTGAAGGGATTCGCCGTTGTTAGCCAAGATTTGAATCGAGGCCTCCTGACTCCATCATGCTCTCGCATTTAAAAGTAAAGACAGTCCATCCCGGGTGCTTTCCCTCCTAGCACCCCTGTGAGGTAGGGAGTTTCTGTACTTTACAGAAAGGGAAAGTGAGGCCACTTTCCCCACTCCACCAGTGGGTTTCCTTCAGAGCTTCCAAGGAAGCCTGGAGGACGTGCTCTGCCAGGATCCCACGTGCCAGACTCACCCTGTCTTCCTGTGGTTTGGGGCAGATTCTCCAGGGCAGCTCTGTGGATCGGGACCACCTCATTCATGATCCTCGTTCTTCCGGTCGTCTTTGAAACGGAGAAGCTTCAGATGGAACAGCAGCAGCAGCTACAGCAGCGGCAGGTGAGGGGCTGGGGGCAGAGTTAGCTCAGACAGCTGCTGGGTCACACTCGAGGCTGGGTTGGGCCCTTCTTCCCTCGAATGAACCTTGATTCGCACACCTGAGTATGTAAGTGTGTGGACGGACGCGAGTCCAAGAGCTCGCAGGGCCTCACTGAGGCAGGGATCCCCAGCCAACGAGTCCTCCCAGTGACCGAGTCCGTGTTGGACGAGCCTCGCTGTCTGTCAGGTGAAGAGGGCTGGATGAGGTGATCTCAGAGGTCCTTTGCTGGTTGGTCACCCCTGTGGGGGGATGTGGATGGCTCTCTGCTTCCTTGTGACGCCCTCCTTTCTCTTACAGATACTCCTTGGTCCTAATACGGGGCTGTCTGGAGGGATGCCAGGGGCCCTACCTCCACTTCCTGGAAAGATTTAGAGGAAATCAGCTGCATCTGACTGTGCTTGAGGGGAAAAGTTTCAAATTCAACTGTTTGCAAACTGTTGATTATTTGAAATGTTTTTGTTTTTTCTGGGTTTTTTGGGGCATGTTGAACCATCTGAACACTATGGGCAGAATCCTCCCCACCCCCTCTCTAGAGGTGTGTGTCTTTCAGCTCTGCCATCCACACTGGCATGAGGTTTTTTTCTTCAGTGCTCCTCCTCTGATACGAGTGAGTGCAAGGATGCAGTGACCCCAGCTCTGGCCTCCCATCCCCATTGCTCAGCTGCCTTCAATAAGAGATCCCTTGCCTTCTCCTGGGGGAACGGAAGGCAGCCAGGAGTGTGCTCCTGACCATTCATTGAGAACTGTTGGGGGAGAAACTCGAATCAGACCCAGTGCATCAAGTGTGGGGTTGACAAGAGTCACTGTGAATCTGTGTGTTCTCGAGGCCAGGGGGGCAGAGGTCAGGATGAAGGAATTATGGCTTCCTCCTGGCGTGCTGGCTGTTTTTGTTTGCCCGGTAAAGCAGTGTGTGTATGAGAAAATCAGCGCTGATGTTTTGTATTAAATAATAAAAATGATTCCAACTCCGGGTCTTGGCCACATGGCTTGTTCATCTCCCTCCTTGGGGTAGTGACTGTCCCCACTGGCTCCTGTGGATTAGATTTTACTTAAGCTGCCAGTAGTATGACCACCCAGTGCTGCCAAGCAAGGTGATGTCAGGGCGAGTCCTCTGTTCCATGTTTTCCTTCGTTAGCTAAGAATCTCACCCAGACAGTGGCTTGTATTCACCTTGCATTGGGTGGGCGCTAGCCGGAGGCCCATCTACAGCCCTCCAGGGACTGCTGTCAGAGAAATGGAGAAGGCTCCAGAGCTTGCCCACAGCCTTATAAAAAAAGCCATTTGCAGAGGGTGAATAACCAATTAAGTTGATCAAATATTGGTTTTATTTTGTATATGGACTTGGGTGGGGTGGGGTGGGGCGAGGGGGGGAGGATGGAGGCCAGTTCTGGCACCACTTAAAAAGCTTCGAATAACATAATCTACCTTCCAAGGATTGGTCCAGCAAAGGATGGAGAGGCTCGTCTCCAGGACCTTGGCTACTAAGTCTCTTTCTTTTTAGCCCTAGCAACCTGAAAGGCCTCCATGGCTTGGGGTGGCAAAATGGAGACAGGATTCACCCCCAAGAAATCAGATTCACAGAGAGCTTCTAGGGTGGTGTAGGAGGTCTGATTCCTGCCCTACAAAGACTTACGTCCTTGGGGATATTCACCATTACCAAGGCCTACATCACAATAGATTTGTTTCTGAAAAATCTGTTTCCATTTCCAATATATGATGGGAATTCACTATTGGAAAGGATTCAGTTTCTTCTTAGTAAATTTGTATGAACTGGGACCATTGGATTTAAGCCTGGAAAGGATCATAGGAGTCATGTGGTTTCCCTTTATTTTACAGATAAGGAAACCGAGGTCCACATGGGTTAGGTGACTTGTCCAAGGTCACACCAGAGAAGAAGAAGAGGCAGATTTGGGCCCAAGCCTATAAAGCAGGGTGCGGCCTTGGGCTCTCTGGCCACAAGTGAGCTAACTTGACCCAAAATGGGCAATAAGAAAAATTTATGCTAACCCCTGAGAAGTAAACCCCTTTATAGGAAATCAACAACACAATAAAGAAAAGGGTTTATTTATTTTTTCCTTTTACATACGTAATTACAGAACTCAGGCAGACAGACAAGTAATGGGATTTATATGTGGAGAGTTTTCCTTTTTTTTTTTCTTAATATTTGGTTAAACAAAATACATCCTCTGTAAACAAACCCAGCACAAGGCCAACAAAAGGGAGGAAGGGAAGCAAGAAAAATAAACAGCCTAGGCTTGCCCAGTGATGGGCAATAGGGCCGGGGGACCCCCTTCCTTGTAGGGATAGGGGTCTCCGTGCCCTTGGGCATCAGCATGGGTCCCTGTTCCTGAGCACCAGAGTTGGATATGAACAGAGAAAACCAGCCCTGAAATGTTTGTAAAGCGTCTTTGCATATTCCATTGGCATGAGGCCTCTTGTGCCATTTGCATGGATCTAAGCAGGTTCCTCCCCAGGAAATGGCTTGCTGTCGTGGACAGAGCTCCTCCTATAGGCCCACCAAAGTTGGCTGCATCTTCTGGCTGGTGGTGGTAAATGGAATGTCATCTTGCAGGGGTAAAGAGCTCCTCGAGGGGCCAAGCAGCAAGTCTAGTGTGGAAAACGGTGCAGGAGACGTGACCAGGTGCTGGGAGGGTGTGATGCGGGAACTGCTTTCTGGCCGCCATCATTCAGCATAAAAAAATGGCCCTGTTGGATTGTAGGTAAGTGTGCAGAAGAGTGCTGGTGTAAACATGCGTTCCAGTCACAGGTGGGAGAAAGCTACTGATGGCTCAGGCCAGCGAGGCCTGCTCAGGCTTGTCCTATGGTCCTAGTTCTGCTGCTGGAGAGAAGTCTGCCCAGCATGCTGCTCAGCCTTCAGCACCGTCATCAATGACAGGCAAACAGGCTGCTCCCGTGCCTTTATTTCTAAGGTAGCCACCACTGTGCTCAGATGACCAGGTCGGGGAGCCGAATCACCATCACCTGCCTTCTGCCCTTTCATATTCCAGAATTAGAAGAGAAAAGTAGCTGTCAGCTGACAGACAAAGGTCATTCCTGAGCTAACTTGTCAAAGGCCACGTCCCACAAAGCTCGTGCCACCCGATTGGAGGGCTCTGGCTCTTGGAGCTACCCCCATTCCCAGTCCTTCTGCTGGCTGCCAACGCTTTCCGTGTCATTCCAGTCCTCAACTACTAGAATCCCTGTATAAAAGAATGTTTTCAGCTCATTCTCTTGAGACACTTGGGGGTAAAGTTGAAGACGTCCACTTCCCCTCCTACTACAACGTCCTCCCCCTGACTTCCACCCAATGTAGTGAAATGGTGGGGACTTCATATAACAAGCCACTGAAGGCCAGGCCACATCCTCACTTAGTGTATGTGTAGCTACCCCACCCTTGCCCCTCCTAAACATGGCAGAATTCAACTAATGCCCAATTTAAAGAAATTTTCCTTTTGAAAAATACTCAGGATGGCCCCTTTCTTTAGAGACATACGCACAGTTGAGGTGGGGCTGAGGGTTGGAGTCATTCAGCTTGCTGTACCATTGCTAAGTAAGGTTATGAAGATGATTTCCTGAGAGACCCCTATGCTTGTGGCCCGCCAAGCCAGTCATCTGGGCTTCACGAGTCTCTTCGGACCCAAAAGTTTGACAGGAAAGGGAAAGTGGAGGCAGCGTCTCCAAATTGGGGGCAGCGGGTGGTTAACTCCAGCCAGGGTTGTGTCAGGTCCAATGTGTGACCTCTCTAAGGAAGGAGAGAGTCAACGCTGGGACCATCCTTTCTCCTCCTCTGCTCTAAGAGCAAGCCCTGGGGAACGTGGACCACATCCTCACTCCCTTCCTCTCCAGGAACAAGTGTTCGTCCTCCCCGCTGACCTACTGCATCGTCAAGTCTGGGAAGGACAAACTGAACAAGATGTGGGGCAGGGGAGAGAGAGACCTGTGGTGACAGAGGCCACCAGACAGGGAGAGGGGAAGAAAGGCAGAGCTGGATTAGACGTCTGCCCTCCAGCTCTGGCGGGCCTCCACCTCTTCTGGGACCACAAGAAGCAGCTCACAGTTCTTTCCTCGCAGCTGATGTTTCAAAAATTTCCTGTGGGAAGAAGGCAAACTAATGAGAGAGAAGAGGAAGGCTGCAGATGGCCAACGTCAGCCTCAGGGCGGTCCATTCCCTAAAACTGGGGGAGCCCTAAATGCTCTGCCTGTGGGGAGGTCAGCATCTGGCTAGCCTCATGCTTGTCTGCAACAGCAGGAGTCCCATTTGTCACAGGGAAATTCACGCCCAACGTTAATGCATCACAACCAATAGCAACACGGGCCACTTTCTGTAGGGGGAGATTGTGAGCCTCTAAAATCTCTAATGTTACTTCTACGGCCTTACGGAAAGTCGAGGGGGAAATGGAGCAAAGAGGGACACGGGAGCTTTTCCCCAGCCCTTCCTGGGTCATGCCCCCAAAGCAGAAGGCCTACCTGAGCTCACTCTCGCCTCCAATCCACTCAGGCACCTTGAGCTTGGAGTCAAGGTTGTAGTAGGTGCCCCCCACCTCTCGAACACAGATCCAGTGCTGCCTTTTGAGCGGAAGCTTCAGCGGGCCCCAGCAGAGGCTGGAGGGGAGATTCATGATGAAGCCCATGACGTTAGAGAGGGCAATGACACTGACGTCCCTGAGGAAAGAGAAACGAAGCAAGGCTGTGAAACAGGCTGCTCCCCAAGGCCACTGCACCACAAATCATCCGCCTCCCACTCATGCCATCAACTCCAAGGCTGAAGAGTGACCTTGCTGGGAACTCTGGCTTCCACCACAATGTACAGAGTCAGCCTCCAGCCCACCAGATCCGGGTTCGGTTACCTTCGCTTGTCCCACCAAACCGCTTCGTAGCCTTTGGTCTGAAGGGCCGCCATGATGACATTCACATCGTAGTTCCCATTTCCCAGCATGCTCTTCTTGTGCGGCGTCACCATGGTATTTGGAGACAGCCTGCAAACATGGAGGGAGATGGGCTCACTTGGGATCTGGAAGGGCTTCTGTGCCCATCCCAGGTGTGCCCAGGGGGTACTTAACTCATTTATCTAGTGCTGAAGCTTGACAGAGTGCTTTGCTCCCAACCACTCTGTGATCCACCGGTAGAGCAGGGGTTCCCGGTTCACAGATAAACAAATTGAAGGGAGAGCTGGGGAGTGGCGAAGCCTGAACTCAAACTCGTGCCTATCTGACGGCCAATCTAGCGACCTTGCCACACTTCGTGGCCTCTTGCCCAATGCTACCCTGGACGTTAAGAGGATGTTCCATCTTACTCAACCTACAGTTGTTTCCTGACTATTACTTTTTATAATTGTACCTGTCTACTTCAAAGTGCAGTTTAACTAAATCCCAGAAAGTATTCAGTTGTCTTGGTGTAGGTGTCCTTGAGATGGCCTCCCTCTTTTTAAGTGTCACAGTCAGGAAATTCTACTTACAGGAGATGGGGCAGATTTTCGCAGGAGGACCCACATTTATGGAATTCTCCACCCCACTCCCATAGCCCACGCATTACAAGGGACAAGACTCATTGCTGAGGTCAGAGGAGCCCCTCAGAGTGGGTGTTTTCATCACTGCTCTTGAGGTTCCATACAGTTTAATCGTTTGGGTTTCCTTGTGACATTTGGCTCCACTTCTGAGGCAAGCAGTTTTCTTATAATGAAGATTGCTGGGAACCCTGGATTTTAGAAGGCCAGGCCAGAGAAGTATGAGGTCAGGTAGGCTGAAAAGGGTTGAGGTATGGGCCCGACATAACATGACTGGCCTTGCTTAGGTTAGAAAGGCTCCTTACCAGAAAAGCTGGTCACTAACAGATGAATTTTTTAGACCACAGAAGGCTATTAAGTGTTTACTCAGGTATACATGTGGTCTGCCTTATACCTACAAACTAGTGAAATCATGGGGTCCTCAAGTATATACGCATTCAGGTGACAATCAAAATTATCAATGTATCAGGCTCAATCATCCTTGCCCTGTTTCTTTGACCACAGTTGTACCTCCAAACCAGACAGATACTGACACAACTTTTACCGTGTAAAAGTTACCCTTATTCAAAAGTCCTCAGAGCTCTCATCACTGCCAGCAACAGGGGCTTGTCTCATTCACAGCTGGTAGACTGGGAGCTACCTGCCAAGAGCCCCTTCTCTGGGCAGAGCTGCCATGATGCTGTCTCCTTAGCGGGCAGGGTGATCCAGCCTGACCTCCCTGGCCTGGCATTCAAAGCCCTCTGCCAGGAGGTTCTCACTGGCCTTTCTCCCTTGCCTCCCTTGCATGAGGCTCTGGGTGAGCCTGGCCTCCCTTCCCTCCTTTCCTGATACACTCTACCCCTCTGCGCCCGCATCACGGAGGATGCCTGCCTGCCTCCCTCCCTCCCTCCCTCTAGATTCTGGATGCTCACTCCAGGCTCAGCTTTCTTCTGCACGTGGCCTTTCCATAAACCACGTGACCGCTCTAACAACGGGTCTCTAAGCTCCCTAAGAGCAGTGGGCCCTTGATATCTTCCCCTTCCCATAGTCTGGTCTCCCTGCCTCCCGTCCCTCTCCTTCTCAAACTCCTGTGGGTCACACCAAGTCAGGCATATGCCTCTAATCTTCCCGATAGGTGACTGTTAATGTAGAACATTTTGTCCACAAAGAAGTCTGTCTGCCTGTTGCATGTCTCTGTTCTCAGCATCCCACAGATTCAAAAAAGATCTCATCTCAGAGTCTTCCTTCCTATTATTCCCCAAACACTGCTGACTGTCCCCTCTTTTCCATTCCCATGGCCCTGGCCCTGGCGTGTGCTCTTCCTCCACACGTGGGTCCCTAAAACAGCTTCCTAAGGCCACCCTATGCATACGGCTTCCAGATTAATCTTTCCAAAACAACTTCAATCGAGCTCAACACAAGTTAAGTACCTACTATGTGAAAGGCGGTGGGACTAGGGGTTTAGAGTTCAGAGACAAACAGGAGAAAGTCCCTGCCCTGCTAGGGGATACCCCATGTCCTCAAATAAGTAAATATAAGGTAATTCAAGGAAGGAACCGAGCTGACCCCCTGGAGAATCAAGGAAGGCTTACTGATTGACTGACAGAAAAGGAGGAAGCCAGCACCAGCACTGGCTTCCTTAAGGAAGATAAAGCTGATGAGAAGCCAATGGGAATGAGGAGCTAGTAAGGAGGCAGGCTGGATCCAAGGACCTTCTATTTATCCTCCAGGCTTGAAGCAAGGGTGTGGCTCGACAGTAAAGTCCCTTAGGACAATTCTCTGAGCAGCTTGGAGAAGGATGGAGCTGACAAAGGTCAATGTCTTGTGGCTGGTCACGCCCGAGGCCTTCCTGACCACCTAGCTGCCTGCCCCTCAATGGGCAGTCCAATTAGGGGGCTGGAGTTTTAGGCAGATGTCACGAATGCTCCCACGACACCTCAACCTGGCGTTCATATCCAACTTGACCTCCCAGGCCCTCCCAGCCTCCTTATTTCTCACCCATAAACTCCATGCTTACTCCTGCCCTCATCCCTTGGGGTCCCTGCCCCTTTCCTGGAATAGGCCTCCTCACCAATCCCAGCCCTGATCTCCCTCCCAGGTTCACCTCAAGTTTCATCCCATCCAAAAAGTTTTCTCTGATTAGCGCAAAGATCTCTCCATTTCCTGAATTCCTACTGCATTCACAGATGCTGTCACACAATCCTGACACTTAATTACATCCTGTCTTGCACGTTTCCTGCAGGTAAGTTTCATCGTTCATCTAATTAAAAGCTCCTGAAGGGCAGGGACTTTGTCTTCTGTAGTTGTCCCTCTGGCCCTTCAGTCAGTGCTTGCCACAAAGGGAGCATTTTGAGATTAATCAAGGCTGAGCTGGAAGCACCTTCAATCTCATTCCGGGAAAGGCAAGTGGTCCCACGGACAAAACTGGCCTGCTGCATTAAACTGTGCTTGGCATCCCCAGTCGCCCCGGCTGGGCTCAGCCCACGGCCCAGGCCGGTATGGATACATACAAACCCCAGGCCTAGGGATAAGGGCAGGGGTGGGGAACCTGCGGCCTCGAAGCCACATTCAGCTCTTTGGTGTGGGCCTTGGACTGAATCCAAACTTCACAAAACAAATAAGTTTGGATTCAGTCAAAGGACCGCACTTGAGGACCTAGAGAGCCGCAGGTTCCCCACCCCTGGATAAGGTGGAGTTCCTTCTCCAAATTACGTGGGCAGTTTCCTCCTGCACAGGATCAAATTCTCCAGAGTATCAGAGCATTAAGTGCCCTGGTAACCCCCATGTGCGAGGCGCAGCAGCGGCTCCTTCCCCTCAGGGCTGACATGTCAGAGGCTCTGCTGGGTCATTCTGTCTGTCCTGCTTGGCCTCATGTAAGAATCCAGCTGTCTACAGGCAGAGACCAGGAAGCCTGTCACCACATCCTCCTCAAGGGCCCCATCAAGGAGGCTTGTACCCACGGCTCGCTCTCTCTGACCTATAATTAAAGAGACCCCAAGCAGGGGCAGCCTTGGAAGACCGGGGTCACCTCCCTGGGCCCATCCTACAGCTGTACCGTGAGGGGGCCGGACCGATGGACTCCATCCGAGTGATCCTTGGTCACACACACCTCTCATTCTCGGTGTCCTCTTTAAAACGAGGGGGTCAGACCAGCTCCAGAAGTGTCCATTCCCTTCCAAGCCTTGGTTTTCTCCATTTGCATTGGACTACACAGCGTCTAGGGTTGGTCCCTTCTGCCTCTGCCTTCCTGAGCAGTGAAGATGCTCCCAGGAGCCACGGACAATGGCCTTAGCCCTTGGCAGTACCTTCTCAATGACATCAGCACAGACTCACCGCTCCATGTGGGCCCCGCCCCACCACTGACCAGGTAGACTCAGTGACTGCTAAGGGGCAGAGCTGCCCACAGCACCCAGGTCCAGATGCCCGGTGACTATTCCAGGGCGGGCAGCAAGGACCAACGAGCTCCTTTCTCCCAGGTACTCTAACAGCGGTCAAATCCTCCGCGTGTCTCATCAATGGCCTCCTAATGCTTCTTCTGGCCCTCACACACACGCCTAGTTAAAAGGCCCTTTGCATTCCCAGTGCTGCCGCCAACACTCTCCCAACTCATTTCAGTCAAGTCTAAGCACCTTCGAGAACATCTCAGTTGACCCTCTGTCCATCTCGCTCCCCTCAAAGTTTTGAGTTGGCTGAATTTTACGGTTTCTTCTGTGTAAACCCTACTTACTCCCACACAACTCCTTCTTCTCGGTTTATAATAATAAGGAAAGATGATAACAGCCACCGTTTCCACAGCACCTCCCATTTACTATCTCACTGGATCCTCACAATCCTGGAAGGGAGGTGCTATTGTTATCACCCCCATTTTAGAGGTAAGGAAACTGAGGCAGGCAGGGGTGAAGTGACCAGCCCAGGGTCACTGAGCTACTAAGTGTCTGAGGCAGGGTACAGTTCAGGTCTTCCTGCCTCCAAGTCTTGCACCTTACACAGCACACCTTTCTTCTAGGATGACAGTTACCACATGTTCAACTGCTAAGAAAACAGAAATCTGGCAGTTTCTGTCAAAGGAATTTAGTGAGCACAGCTCTTTTCTATCCTACTCGGTCGAGGTCTTTCTAACTGCCAGTTCTGATGCTGTCACTCCCTTGCTCTGTGGCCTTTCATGACTCCCACTGTCCAATCTCCTGTAGCCCATCGTTTCAAAGGCCTCCTCAATCCGGCTCTAACCTCTGTACGGTCTCATTTCACGCTGTTCCCCCTTCATGCACTGAACCCTCTACTTTCTGTCCCCCTAACACTTCTGCCCCTCCCAACCCCCACAACTCCCCTAAGGAGAATCTTGCCCAACTTAAGCAGACTCCACTCAACTGGCCAAGAAGCCCAAAGCACCCTGCCTCATTCACAGTCTAGTCTAAGGACTGGGTCTTATTCCTGGAGCCCTCACGCTGTCCAGCCAAGTGGATGTGAGGCATCCTCTTCTTCCAGTTATAGCAAACAGGCTGATGGCTTCTCACACACACACTGTCCAGCCTTCCTCCCGCCTCGGACGCACCTGTCAGCTCCTTAACAGCTGGAGGGGAAGAGGCAGCAGCATGTTTGTAAGACCAGCCATTCAGTCCTTCCCTGGTGCCAAGGAAAAGGCAGCTAATCTCTTTCTTGTCTACACCTGGGGTATCTACTGACAAGAAAGACTTGGAGAACGAAGTGCTCCTCCACGTAATGTGATGATGGGATCGGGGTGAGTTATTTCACCTCCTAGGCCTCGATTCCCAAATGGAGGGGTTTCTGCTCACCACCCGATGATGGCCGTGATGCAGGGCCAGTGAGGTCCCTGCCCACGCATCACTACAAATAAAGTTATCATTGCCATTAGAAAGTAATTATTCCCATTAAAACTTAGTCAGCACACTGAGATCAAGAGCCTTTGAACAGAAAAGTGATTGTGCTCTCAAAGCTCCATCCAAGGTCTGCAAGAAGGTGCTTCTTCCTAGCTGGAGCCCAGCCCCATGAGGCAGCATTTCTAACTCACAAAGAGGTCCCCTGGCATCCCCATTCTGTGTAGGGCCACCTTGTCCAGAGGATCCCTAAGTTTCCTCTCGGCTGAGTCCCAAACAGGCCCAGCTCTTTCTAGTTGGAAAGGTCTGACAGGCTCACAGCCAGGGTTGCTTGGGGTCCATCCAGAAACTGCAGAAATAATCCTCACAACCTCTGAAAACACACCAAAAACAGGAACTCAAAAAGGCCAAGCTCCTGCCCTAAGGCAGGCCTGCTTCGGTCTTCTGACAGACAGGGAGGGTCGCTTCTAGGGGTGTGTGCGTGCAAAAGGAAATTTGGGACATGTTTCATTCCCTGTCCCTCCCCCCAAAAAATGAGAAATCCCAATCATCCAGGAGATGAGAACCCCAGGTGGAAAAGTAATTCTCCTACCTCTGGAAAATCTCCTGTAGTGTTTCCCGGGTGAAAGCATTGCTGTCTTGGAAGACGTTGTTGAGCGCGTGGAGGGCACACAGCTCCCGACGCTGCTTCTCATGGTAGATCTGAGGGGGCGCTGGCTGGGGCAATTCCAATGACTCTGATTTGGTCTTGTCACCTCTCCATGGCATGCAACTCATGTTTTTATTTTCCAGAAAGAGTTGGCCTCCAAAGCTCCCCACCCTCCCCCTCCGAGGAAGAATGTAGCCTCCTGGGTCTTTCTGGGATTGGTGGGGTTCACCTCAGTCTCTAGGGGCCATGATTTACCTCAGAGTAGAGGCTGGAAACAGTAGCAGTAACAAAAACCTCCAAAAAATCCTGTTTTCAGTAGAAAAACAACTCTTTATGCCTCAGTTTATTTTGCCATTATCTCTACTGCTAAAGTGCTGGATACCAAAAAAATGTCCAAAACCCAGGACCATCGTCCCCTTCTTCCTCGTTTGGGAGAACGAGCAAACTTTAACTGAAGAGTGCTGAAGGGGCTGGACCACATCTCTCTTTTTCTTCCATCTCCTCAAGCAGAGGATGAATTAGAAAGGGAGGAAGGTCAGGCTAGCAGGTGGCAGCCCAAGGCCTCAGGGACCACACCCCTGCCTTTGGGAGCAGGGCTCCATCCCTTTGGGAGCTGTAAGACGCTGTCCAACACATGCCAAGGTGGAAGAGGGCAGCGCTGCAGAGGCGGCCGATGCCCTGCTCGGGGCTCCTCCTAGGGCCCTGCGGAAGAGAGAGGAACTCCAATCAGCATCCCCGGCCCCACAACAAGTTGCTTGCAAATGACCAGAAGCCAGCAAGCAGGGCCAGACGACTGGGTCGAGGAGGGAAAGGGGGATGGGGTGAGGGAGGGAGCCCAGCCAGGAAGTGGGAGAGCAGGGAGAACTGGACTGTCTGGACAAACCCAATCCCTGCCCCCGGGGCAAGGTTTTGTTCCTGAGGAGAGATTCCCCACGTAAAGCAGGGGTAAGACCCTCCAAAGGGACAGGGGATGGAGGCCAGGCGGAGGGTGAAGAAATCATTCTCACCCCCAGCCCCGGGACCCCTGTCAAGGGAATGAGACCCTGAGAAGGAAGCATTTAAACTTCAGAGCCCCAACAGCTCTGCCCCCAAGGGAACAGGGCTGGGAGACAACCTAACGGGAAGGGTGCGTGTGACTCCTCATCAGGGCCCCCCAAATAGCACAAAGCCGCCCAAGGGGAGCTGGAGGGGGCCAGTCTAGGGGGCAGGGATCCCCTTCTCTTCAGGATGCCCTAAATAACTGAGCAACTCTAAGGGGGTGCATGGTCTGGAAGAGGGAAGCAATCCTTTTCTTTCAGGGTCCCACAAGGTACATGAACCCCTCTCCAGGGGAAGCTGGGGAGAGCACTCTGGGGGATCTCTTGTCCTCAGCCCCCCAAAGGGGGGGATTCGCTCATCCTCAGCCCCACCATGAGCCCTGTCCTCAGACTTCAAAAGGGGGATCCCCTCGTTCTTGGCCCCCGCAGCCCTCAGAGGGGGATCCTCTCCTTTTGAGCCCCCCATGAGCCTTCAGAGAGTATCCCCTCAATCCTCAGCCCCCCGTGGGCCCTCAGGGGGATCCCCTCGTCCTGAACCCCCCCAGAAGACCGCAGAGGGGCATCCCCCCGAGCCTCGGTCCCCCACGAGCCCTGTAAGGAGGGATCTAGTACTCGGCCCCTTCCTCTCCAAGGCCTCTCGCTCCCTCTAGCTCTGTTTTGGGGGCGCAGAAGCCTGGAGGGCGCTCTCCTTCTACTCCAGCCCGCGGCCCCCACACTCACCTCCGCCGCCGGACCCGGCCCAGATCTCGGCACGGGCGGGGAGGGGGGTGGCGAGGAGGAGGAGGAGCAGGAGCAGGAGCAGGGAGCGAGCCCTGGGGGCGCGCGCTCGTTCCCGTGCTCAACGTCACCGGCCCTCGCCCGGCGGGCGCGTGCTCCGGAAACGCCCTCTCTCTTCGCTCGTCGGCCTCGAACTCCGCCCCTGCGACCCGCCCTCCCCGGGCTGCGCTGCGCGTCACAGCCCTGTCACATCGACGCAGCACGGCACGTCCCGCAGCGACGGCGGCGGCGGCGGCGGCAGCGGGCGCGCGCGTCGGGCGTCAGCGTCGGCGTCAGCGTCAGCGTGGCGGGGGCGGGGAGTAGGGAGGAAGCTCCAAGGCGCCCAGCCCTGTCCTCCCCCTCCCCTCCCCCTCTCATCCTCCTCCTTCTCCTCCTCCCCCCTCCTCTCCCCTCCTCTCCCTCCTCCTTCCTCCTCCCTCCTCCCTCACATCCTCTCCTTTCTTTCTTCTCCCCGCTGCTGGCTCCTCTACACCTCTTCCTCCCCTCCCCCCTCCTCTCCCCTCCCCCTCCTCTCCCTCCTCCTTCCTCCTCTTATCTCCTCTGCCCCCATCCTCTCCTTCCTTCTTCCTCCTCCTCCCTGCTGGGTCCTCCGTACCTTTTTCTCCCATCCCCCTCTTCCTTCCCCCTCCCCCTTTCCAACCTCTTCCCCTTTCCTCTCTTCCCCTACCTCTTCTCTTTCTCTCACGCCCTCCCTATCATGCTAAGATACAACAAAGGAAAGCAAAAAAGACAGTTCCTACCCCCAAGGAGCTTAAATTCCAGTGGGAAAAGACAAGTTAAAAAAGGAACTAGAAAAGGAAGCAGGGAAGGAAGGCCCCACACCTGAGGAAAAAGTGAGAAAATCCTGAGAATGAGGAGTGCAGCCAGTATTGAAGGGAGCCTGGCCTGAGCACCCCATGAAATAGTGGTCCGGGCCAGCAGCTACTCACCAGTCAGAAGAGAGGACCATGGGTTGGAGGCAGCTTCAGGGTGAGAAGGCCAGAGGGGGAGTTCTGCTTGGCCCTAGAGGGTAGAACAAGGAGCTGTGGGCAGAAGTCGTCATCAGATGGAGAGAGGGAGTCCAGATCAACAAAGGATATGATGGACTTTATTTCTTCATGGAGGCAGTATAGTTTATCGGAAAGAGACCTGGAGGTGGAGTCAGAAGACCTGGGATCCATTCCTAGCTCAGCTGCTCACTAGCCATGTGGCCTGGGGCAGGTCAGCCCCACTAAGCTTCAGTTTCTTCATCTGGAAGATGGGGATAAGATTCCCCTCTGCCCTAGGTCTATGAGAGCCTATGAATAGGCAAAGTGGAATATGGATTCAGAGGCTAATGCTAGGAGCTATCCCCTAGAGTGGAATGGGAAGTAATGAGTTCCCTGTCAGTAGAGAGCTTTAGTCACCAGCTGGATGAGACCTTGTCTGGTATGTTGTTAAGGGGAAGATCATTTAGTGAGGGGCTGGACTAGGTGCCTTCTGAAGTCTTCAACACCTCAGATCCTGGGATCCCAATTTCTCTCCTTCTGTACTGTCAGCCCAACCCTCCCTCCTCTGTTTCCTGGATGTTCTAGCCATTCAGTGGCTGTTAAGACCCCATGGTTAGTTAAGATTAAGCTGGGGAGAAGGGTGGGGCACTTCATATCTTCCACCTCTTCCACTTCTCCCTCTTGATATTGTTTTTCAGGATCTGACTTCTTGTTATCACCATATTTGCCATCTTGTGTTTGTCTGGTTTCACCCCGTGATCTCCAAGCACCTTATTCGGCATTTTTGAGTAGTGAACGTTGTTGTCACCTATTTTTTTATGTGGGAAAAATAGCATGGATGTAAGGTTTATATGTTCCAGGTCATACCATGCTACCAGGCAGCCCATTGAGTCCTTCAGTTATTCTAATGATCCTAAGCTGCCCACTGCTGCCAAAGCTGGTCTTCTTTTTTTTTTTTTATTAGTGAGGCATTCAGGGTTAAGTGACTTGCCCAAGGTCACACGGCTAGTACGTGTCAAGTGTTTGGTCTGAGGCTGGATTTGAACTCAGGTCCTCCTGATTCAGGGCCGGTACTCTATCCACTGCACCACCTAACTGCCCCCAAAGCTCATCTTTTTAATGCCAGTCTTTTCCTGGTGATGGTCTAGGGCCATGAGTCACATGACACTCCCATCTCAAGGGCATCATAATGGCAGGTGACCCAAAGAACAATGGCGGGTGTGAGCAGGCTGCCTCAAATGTCACCAATGATGACTTGGTAGGCTTGAAGTGGGACAAAAGACACAAGCAAGGTAGGTAGTTCATGAAGTGAGGGTGAGGAAGAAGAGAGGAGGTGTTGCCGGCATCCCCAGATGGCGAGAGAGTCAAAGGAGAGGTTTCTGCCTAGTGGAGGATTGATGGAACCAGATGGACAAGAACCACCCGGAACAAGATGAGTGTCTGCCTGTTGATGAGATCCTGGCTCCCCTCAAGCTTCCCACGCAGAATGGCTTCTCGTGATCCTCAGAACCACTTCATGATGCGGATGACCTTTGGTTTTTAAAGGCCACGCCAAAAGAATGCAAACTGGCAGGTTCTGCCCGGCCGGAAAGGATCTTGGAAGGGACTTCAAAGGCCTCTTTGTCCAACCGCCTCATTTTATAGAGGAGGAAACCAAGGCCCAGAAAGTGGAAGTTATTTGCCCAAAGTCACACGTAGATGCTCAATCGACAGCTGGAAGCAACTTCCTAGGCCTTCTAGCCCAACCCCTTCATTTTACAGACATGGAAACTGAGGCCCAGGAAGATTAAGTGACTTGTCCCAGGTCACACAAGCAGTAAGATCAGTGATAAGATTTGAACCTTTGACACTATATCCCCTGATGTTTCAAGTATGGGACTTATAATGAACTACATAAAATGAACAAACCTCAAGAAACAAAGAGAACCCTCTTCTAAAGTCCCAAAGCAGCTCCATTCTGTGTTAGTGGAACAGCTGTCCACATCAATGAAATCACATGTCCTTGAGTTAAGTTTTATACATAAAAAGTACATAGAAGGCAAATGTTGTACCCCCAGCTGACCTTGCAAAGCAGTAGTAGGAAGAAGCAATAATCCAATAACAATCTAGGCACATGATGGTTAACTCATTACTGGTTCCGCTGCATTTTTTCATTGTGTAATGAGCTGTAGTCACTCCCTCCCTTGGCTTCAATACCTATATCAGGTTATATTCAATACCTATGTCAGATATTGAATGCCTGATTAGATTGAATACCTATATTCAATACCTACATCAGGAATGAATTAATTCATCAAACTGGGGGTGAATATGACCTCTTTGCATAAAAGCTAGGGAACTAGGTTGGAATGGAAGATTCAAGCTTCTGTGGTGGAAGCCTTCAGCACAGTCCTGAAGAGGAATCATTTAGGGAGAAGAAAACTTCAGCCTTAATCTCCTTTCACGCCCCCAGCCCCTATTTGACTGGTAGAGTATCTTTGGAGGACCAGAGGATTTGAACGTTTCATCGGCATCCTAAAAGCATCCCCAGGAGAGCACTGGCTATCGGCGTTGTCTGCATCAAGAATTGTGATTGGGCTTGATGGAATGTGGAAGGCAGATTCAGGGTTTTGTAAGCAGAAAAGCTTCACTGTACATCACGGGAATATATTGGGACCCCATCAAGAGCACCTCCAGGAGTAAAGAATTACTCTTTGCCATTCCCCTGGACTCTATGTTCTTGTAGAAGAGATCATCACACCCTTTGGGGGGATGGCTTTGTACCAACTATGACACCGTCATAAATATCGACGTGATTATTTATTATGCCCATACTTGGATCTTCAGCCGCTAACCATGGATGTTCCCAAGGCCGGACCTTCTTCTCTTCTCCCTCTAAACTGCTTACTTCACTTGGGATCTCATCAGCATCTATAGATTCAGTTATCATTTCTATAAAAATGATTTTCAAATCTATTTGTGTAGCACTAGCCTTTCTCCTGTCTTCAGTCCTGAATCTCCAACTGCCTATCCAGACGTCATGAACTGGATATCAGACAGACATCTGAAATTTAACATGTCCAAAACTGAATTCATTATCTTTTCACCCAAACCCTCCTCTCTTCTAAACTTCCATGTTACTGTTGGGGTCACCACCATCTTCCCAGTCAAGTCAAGAAACATTTAATAAGCACCTCCAAAAAAATTAAGGACTTCCTATGTGCCAGGCACTGGGGAAATAGAGGCAAAAGTCATTCCCTGCTCTCAATTTGCTTACAGTCTAATCAGAGAGACAATATGCAAACAACCATCTCCAAAGAACATCAAGACAGGGTTAAATTGGAGATAATCAACCAAAGGAAGGCAGTATATTAAGGAAGACAAGGAAAGACTCCTTACACAAAATAGTTCACCAGATATACCCTAGTTCACCTAGGATAGCTAAGTGCTACAGTGGAAAGAATGCCTCCTGAGTTCAATCTGGCCTCAAACACTTCCTAGCTATGTGACCCTGGGCAAATCACTTAACCCTGTTTGCCGCAGTTTCCTCATCTGGAAAAGGAAGTGTCAAACTACTCTAGTATCTTTGCCAAGAAAACCCCGGATGGGGTCACAGAGAGTCAGAAATGACTGAAAATTATTGAATAACAACAACAGAAATGATCTATCCTAGTACAGCCAGATATACTCAACAACCCAGAGATCATCCTTAGCTCCTCACTCTTTTTTACCGCCCCCCAATATCAGTTGCAGATTCTCTGGATTCTATCTTTATGACATGTCCAGCATATGCCCCCTTCTCCCCTCCGACACTGCCACCCCCCTGGTGCAGGCCCTCATCACCTCACACCTGGACTGTTAGAATAACTTTGTTGGTCTCCCAGCCACAAACCTCTCCTTACTCCATTCCATCCTCTCCTTAGCCATTCAAATGACCTCCTCCCTCCCACCATTCATTGAGTCCCAGTGGTTCCCTATTACCTCCAGAATCAAATAAAAATCCTCTCTTTGGCTTTGAACGCTTTTCACAACCTGGCCCCTTCCTACCTTACTCCCTTCTACAGAATCTACAATCCAGTAACATTGGGTTCCTTGCTTCCTTGCACAGAAAACTCCATCTCCTGATTCTATGTATTTTCACTGGCTGCCCCATATGCCTGAAATTCTTTGTCTCCTTCCCTCTGCCTCTTGGCTTCCTTCAAGTTTCAGCTTAAATTCCACTTTATGCAAGAAGTCTTTTCCTTACCATTAAGTCCCTTTAATGGCAGTGTCTTTCCTTTGCAATTATCACCAATTTATCATATACATGTGCATATGTGTGTGTGTATGTATGTGTATACACACACACTTGCAAACAATTCTGTACAAATAAGATAGAGATACTGTCTCTATATATACATATAGATATAGCTAATTTTTTATTCAGTCATTTTTCAGCCGTGTCTGACTCTTCGTGATTTTTCTTGGCAAAGATACTGGAGTGGTTTGCCATTTCCTTCTCCAGCTCATTTTACAAAGGAGGAAACTGAGGCGTACAAGATTAAGTGACTTGCCTAGGGTCTTCACACAGCTAGGAAGTGTCAGAGGCCAGATTCAAACTTAGGAAGATGAGTCTTTCTGACTCCAGGTCCAGCACTCTATTCAAATCTAAAGCTATATCTTATTTGTACAGAATTATTTGTCTGTTGCCTCCCTCGTTAGATTGTGAATTCCTTGCAAGCAGGGACTGTTTTAGTTTTTGGGTTTTTTTTTTGCCTATTTTTAAATCCTTACTGCTTAACACAGTGCCCAGCACACAGTAGGCACTTAAGACATGCTTTTTGATTTGACTCATTTCTAAAAGCTGATTAGGTCTGGCTGACTAATTTATTTCAACCAGTAATCATGATGGGGGGGAAATCACACTGGTGGGGGCTCAAACTATAGTGCTAGGAAGACACTTCCCAACCCCTCTGAGTTACCTTTAGAACACGCAGAGAAAAAGAAGCTTTCCCTGGGGATTTAGCAGCTAGGTTCTAGTCCAACTGTCCAAGCTGGGGTTGGGAGAGTAGCTCTAGAACATATGCTACAATTTCCTAAAAAAAAAAAAAAAATTGAATCTACTGGAGTGTGACTTCGAAAAGCAAAATATTCAAAGTCTCCTGTGATTTGTTTCTCTGTAGTCTTGTGAAACTCAGCAGAGTATTCCTCAGTTTGGCTATTCTCTGAGGCTCCATGCTTGTTCATAGTACTTGAAACTAGAATAAAAAAGTATTAAATTTCCCTTCAAAGCTGGGTTTTTGTTTTTTGCTTTTTGGTGAGGCAATCAGGGTTAAGTGACTTACCCAGGGTCACACAGCTAATAAGTGTCAAATATCTGAGGCCAGATTTGAACTCAGGTCCTCTTTACTCCAAGGCCAGAACTCTATCCACGGCACCACTTAGCTGCCCCTCAAGGACACTTATTTAACACTGCCACACTCTGAATTACTAGTGATGAAAACCAATTGGTAGACAAGACAACCAGCATTTCTTAAGTGCCTGCTGTGTGCCAGGCACTTTGCTAAGTGCCTTCCCTCAAGTACCTTGGAGTTTTCTTGTTGGTCCTTTGTTCTTAAAGAGGACCATGACATCGGGAAGGTGATGCCATAACATGCAAGTGAATTGGATTTAAGTGAAGGACAGCTGCGCAGAGTCACCAGCCTCACTCTCTCCTCTAGAACCATCTGGGTCTAGTGGCCAGATAGATATCAGAATGACTGGAGATGGCCCAAGATGCAGTGGGGGAACCTTAGCCTTTTTAAACTAAGGTCTTTAACAGGTCTCAATTTGTCTGAGGCAACACCCATTTGGTGATTAAAGCTAGATAAGAAATGAGGCAGAAAGTGACCTCTTTAACCTAGTCAAAAAAAAAAAAAAATCAATCTGGGAGGGAAAGACCAAAAGGGTTTCTGACCAAAAAATGTGATCTGCCCAAAGGAATATAAATTTTGATTGCTGAAACCTCACAAGATAGGTTCACCTTACATTCTAACAGAGAAGATAACATGTACATTATAAGTCTTGTACAAGGTGGTGGTTAGGGACATGTGGTCATTGTAAGCAAAAATTTTCTAATAATTAGAGCTGTCCAAAAAAAGGAGGGGGGAGAAATTAGCAGGATGAAGGAGGGATAACACATTCCTAGTCATCACAGCTGGATGCCCACTTGCCAGGACTCCTAAAGAGGATTCGTGGATTAGTCCTTTCCAATTCTGCAGTTCCTTGATCCTATGAAATGTCAAGAGTATCTACTTTGTATAAAGCCCTGTGCTGGCTGAATGCCTTTGGCCCTGGGGACTGTCTTGAGGTTTCTAATGCCTGCACATCAGGGACCCACTTATCAGGGGCCATAACAGAAGGTGGAGGCAGATATGAGACACAAAGGGAATTTCCTTTCCAAAATGTTAACCTAAAACCCAGCACTGAATATCTTTCTTTCTTTTTTCTTCCTTTTCTTTTTTTCTTTCTTTATTCCTTCCTTCCTTCTTTTTTTTTTTTTTTCCGGAGGCAATTGGGGTTAAGTGACTTGCCCAGAGTCACATAGCTAGTAAGTGCCTGAGACCAGATTTGAACTTAGGTCCTCCTCCAGGGCCAGTGCTTTGTCCATGAATATCCTTCTTAACATCTATTTATTAAAAGGAGAATTTGTAATGGAGGAAGATTAGAGGCATGATAGCCCATTTTAAGTTTCGCTTTTCTTCAGAATAGATGATTCAGTAAGATGCTTAATAACATCTCTTCATGTTATTAAGAAGCTTTCTAAGGCAGCGGTTTTAAACTTGAGTTCCATGACCCTCCTTTTTTTGATATTTTGCTAACTATATTTTAATAGAATTGGTTTCCATTGCAATCGATGTATTTTATGCATTTACAAATGCAACTCTGCTATCAGAAGATAAGAGTTTCAGAACCTCTGCTCCAGGATAGAGTGGTTTGATACACAGCTGTTTGTTTCCTCTCTGATACAGCCTTATGCACTCAGTTGTTGGAAAAGAGCAGGACAATCCTCAGTCTAGCTCATGTTGATGACTTCTTCAGAAAAAGGCAGAAAGGGGGCAGCTAGGTGGTGCAGTGGATAAAGCACAGGCCCTTGAGTCAGGAGGACGTGAGTTCACATGTGACCTCAGACACTTACTAGCTGTGTGACCCTGAGCAAGTCACTTCATCCTCATTGCCTCCAAAAAGAAAGGGAAAAGGGCAAAAAGGATACTTCTTAGAAAACAGCAATCTGGGAAAATTGGCTTTAATTCAAGAAACCTCTAGGAAATGCCTGTTTTTTTGTCCTAAGCACTGGAGGGCTTAAGAGGAAACATATTACAGTCCCTGCCCTCGGGATTTATTGTCTTTTTGAGGAAATAAGGTAAATAATACAAATTCTAAGTACACAAGAAAAAAATTTTTAAATGTTAAAGGAAAGTAAGGTGACTTATAGACGGAGTTGGCATTGATGGAAAGGCAGTTTGGCGGCAGGGAGGAGAGAAAGACCATTACAGCTTGGAGGGGTGAGTCCCCCACAGGTGGCCCAGAGGGCACCGACAGGGCTTCCTGGGATCTGGAGGTATCAAAGGCCAGCTTGGGAGGAGTCAGTGCCCTTTAGACCCGATGGCTTCACTAGTTCCTCTGAGTCACCACACCTGATGCATCCTGCTCACCTGATGTATTTAGATGTCTGGCAGAGTCAACTTGAAATGGTTCGGGTGCCACATACTCTTGGAGTATCTTTTCCATGCTATGATTCAGTTTTGTTCAGGGTCAGCTTTCTGGCCAAATCTGAATCTGAAACGCCGCCCTGGCCTATGGTTTAGGGAGTGGACCATCGGCCTCCCTGTGCCTCCTGATGCTATGATGGCCTTGTCTTCAAGATGACAACCCACTCTCTCATCCAGACCCGGTGCCTGGCTCTTCTTTAGCCAGGCCCACCTTCCATAGCACCCCACTTCAGTGGCTGCGGGCCATCTCCAGTGGTCCTGATCTATATCTCCCCACTGGACCCAGATGGCTCCGGAGGAGAAAGTGAGGCTGGTGACTGCACAGCCCTGCCTCACTTAAATCCAATTCACTTGCAAGTCATGGCATCACCTTCCTGATGTCTCGGCCCTCTTCCAGAATGAAGGACAAATAACTTCAGTGGTGCAGAGGCCGGGGCTAGACCTTCTCAGAGGGAGGCTGCCCCTTCTCCTGGTACTGAAGCTAGGGCATTCCTCCACTCTTGTCCTTCACTTAGGCGCTCCTACCTCCAACTGTTACTAGCCCAGATGAAAGAATTCCTATTTAGGCAGGGCCAGGATGGAGGGTTGGATGTGGAGTCAGGAAGACCTGAGTGTGTGACTCTGGACAAGCCAGTTACCCCCTCTCTCCGTTTCAGTTTACTCATCTGTAAAATGGGTGCAGTAACAGGACCTACCGTCCAGGATTTTTCTGAAGATCAAATGAGATAATATTGTAAGATGCTTTGCAAACCTTCTAGTCATTATTATTATTATTATTATTTAAGGCTTTGGGGAGTGAGGAAAGAGCGGAAGTGGGAGACCTCGTAGGACACAATTACATCCTTCCTAAGAGGAGCTTGGGTTCCTTTAATCACATATGGTAGGAGGGGAGGTCCAAGCACAGAGGCCAGGAACAAAGATTGTGGGCTGCAAGTCACTTTAGACAGTGTGGAGCCAGAACACATCTGGACCAGAACAGGTTGGGAAGGTGGTCAAGATGGTTGGAGGCGCAGGAGAACTCAATCTAGTGAAATGACTGGAGTTGTCTAGTGATGGGGAGCAGAGGACTAGGGCAGGATAAGTTAAACGACTTGATTCTTCCTTCTGGGTCTCCTCACTCCTAGCTGCTTGACATTGGGGCGACCTGTTGCCCCTCCCCCATAAAAACCCCAACAAACACTGCATTTATTTTGCATATATTATACACAGATGTACATAGATCATTCGATCTGGGGAGGCCCTTAGAACCAACTGAGGCTTACTCCCTTCCTGCAAATAAAGAAACTGAGGCACAAAGTGATTTAAGTAATTTGTGCAGGTTCACACAACTCTCAAGCGACGTGAATCCAGATCTTCATGGCTTTAAGTCCAATGCTGTATCCATGAGGGGGCACGCAGCCTCTCAAAGGTCTCTCCCCCATTGAAGGCAGGGGCAAACAGGTGGTTCGTGGAGTCAGGAAGACCCGAGTTTGAATTCCGACTCGGACACTAGCTGTCAAAGCACCTTCTCTCAGACTCAGTTTCCTCATTTGTAAAATGGGGAGAATTAGGAGCATCGACTCCACAGCGGGGCGGTGAGGATTAAGTGAGTTATCACGGTGTCTTTGTATCTTCAGGGCCCCGAAGCGCCTGGCACACTGCGGGTGCTTCACCTGTGGTTGGCTGGTGAAGACGGGTCAGCCGGGGGTCGTGGCTTGCCCGAGGTCACACTGGATAGTTAGTAGCTGAGGTGGGATTTGAACCCCAGCTGACTCTAGCGCAGGCAGAAGTCATTCTCCTCTTCTCAGAGTTGGAACAATTATCGCAATACTTTCCGTCCACCCAGGCAAGGCAAGGAGCATTTAATAGGAGCTTACGATGTGCCAGGCCCTGGTCTGGCCTCTGCCAGAAACTCCCGAGCAATCGCTTGGTATCGGTCGCCAGTGCCTCGTAAGCACCCCTTTAAACCAGAGCCCGCCCCGGGCGCGCAGGGCCGCGTCGGCTGCAAGCATTGGCCCGCCGCCTTCCCGCTCCCGTCTCCGCATAGGACGGGGGCGGCATCCATCCTATCCTCCTCCACTCCTATTGGCCGAAATAGTTTAGGGGGAGGGAAGACAGTTCCTGGAAGCCGAGAGAAAGACGTGTGACGTTTCCATCATTATTTGTTTTGGGGGGGGGGTTCAGGGCACCCCGCAGTTCGCGAGGCCTCGGAGGCGGCCATTGGAGGCTCGGGATGCTGCTTGAGTATTCATGAGTTGACCCCTCCCCAGGCTCCATCCTCTCCCCCTCCCCGCGCGGGTCGTAGCTGCGCAGAAACCCCGGTTCGGCATCGGCGGCTGCGCAGAAGCGACGGGGCGCGCCGGGGGCGGGACCGCGCATAAATTAGTCAAATGCAGCGGGCGCGGGGCGGGCCGGGAGGCCGGCGGCGGTGGCGGCGGCGGCAGCGGCGGCGGCAGCGGCGGCGGCGGCGGGGCAGGCGAGGTAGCCGAAGCGAGTGAAGATGGCGGCGGAGCGAAGCCGCTCCCCGATGGGCTCGCCGGTGCCGGCCTGTATGTTTGCGCCGGAACCCAGCCCCCCGGGCGCAACCCGCGCCGCGGCCGCCGCCTCCCGCCTCCACACGGGCTTCGATTCGGATTGCAGTGAGGACGGGGAGGCGCTCAACGGCGAGCCCGAGCTGGACCTCACCAGCAAGGTGCGCGGGGTCCGCCAGGGCGGGCGGGCGGGCGGGGACCTAGGCCCGGCGCGGGGCATGCCGGGAGGGGCTGGGGGAGGGGGCGACACCATGGCAACGGCGCGCTACCCCGCCCCTCCCGGCCCCCCGGCCGAGCCGACGGCTGCGGGGGCGACCCGCAGGTGAGGCCCCGGGGAAACTGAGGGAGAGCACCCTAGCCTTTGCATCCCACCCCCACCCCCTGCTGTCTCGGGGACTCCCACCCTCGAAGCGTCAGTCCGTTCCATGCCGGGCTGGCAGCTGGCTTATCGGGAATCCCGAGGGAGGGGAGCCCCTGCCCCGCCCCCTCCCCCCTAAAGATAAGCACTTAGTGTGTCTTCCCCACCCTCCGCCACGTGGGCATCCCCCACCCCCACCCCCGACTGTGGGGAACCCGGCTCCGGCTTCACGGGCCAGGCTGGAAGGGGGTCTGGGGCAGCCAAGGGTCCTGCCCCATGTTTTACAGAGGAGGAAACTGAGGCCTGGGGAGTGGGGGGAGGGTGACCCAGAGGAGAGCTGGAAGGGACTTGGAC
>NW_020943070.1:2954207-3020047 GCF_900497805.2 Vombatus ursinus | reverse complement strand
GTGGGGGGAGGGTGACCCAGAGGAGAGCTGGAAGGAGCCTTGGACTGGCCCAGCCCCTTTTTATAGAGGAGGAAGTTGAGGCCCACAGAGAAGGGTGCTTTGCCTGAGCCCTGGGGTCCCAGAGGGAGTGTTGAGTGCACTGGGCCAGGCCCCCAGCTAATGATGGTGATTCACATGTCTGAGCTTGCTCCCCACCTCTGGGTCCTGCCGGCCCTGTCTGGCAGGTAGTGCAGGCAGGACAGGGGTTGTGATCCCCATTTTTCACAGAGCCTGGGGACCTTGCTGACCGGGAGCTTCCAGATTCAGATCTGGGGAGGTCTCTCCTGCTGCCCCCAGCCCAGCATGACCGGCTGGCTTTGCAGCTTTGGTTACAGCCGATGGAGTACCTGACCCCGGCCTCGGGAAGGGGGGGATTGGAGCAGACTCCTGAAGTGGGTGATGGTGGGGTTAGTTGATGCCCTGTAGATGTCAGGGCAGCGGTGGCAGACGGTGTGATTCTCGGGGCGCTTGGAGACAAGGGCCGAGGGAGCCCTTGGGTGTCGAGCCCACCCATGTCACTCTGCAGACGAGACTAGGTTCTGGGGAAGTCACTCAGGGTGGTGGCAGAGGTGTCCTGATGCCCCTCGGGGGGCGATTTTCACGGCCCAGCAGTTGGAAGTCAGGTTCTCTTAAGGATCATGGGGCAGGGGGAGCTCCTTAAATATTTATTGATGATCTGAGGGCAGGAAAACCCACACCTGCCTTCTGCAGTGTGTGCTTCCGAGGCGATGAAGCCCTGCCTACCTTGTGTCTGTGGGCACTGGCACAGCCCTGGCAGGCAGCTGGGAGCTGGCTTCACCTTCTTCAGGAAGCAGGCCTGGCACCTAGCCAAGGGTCCTGATTCTTCATCCAGTGGTCTTTCTCCCAGGCCCACTTGTGCTCCCACAGCCAGCCCTCATGCTACTTACACCAGCCCACCATCTAGCTAGCAGAGGGAGGAGATGCACTCCCACTGCAGGGCGCCAGCACTTCTCCCTCCTCCCAGGACGGCTGAGGGCTGCCTGGTGAGCAGGAGGCGGAGGCCCTGCTTTCCACCATCTCCTCTTTCTCTGCTGGGGCACCGTTGTTGCCTCGGCCGGTGTTCCCAGATCTGAGACTTTGGAGTCTTGGCCAGAAGCCGTGCTTGCAGCAGTGCGAGCCGGTTTCTCATTCAGAAAGAGTGTCCCCTCCTCCAGGACTCCAGTCAGAGGACCTGGGTTCAAATCCAAGCACTGAGGTTTAGGAGCCGCCTAACCTTGGACAAATCCCTTCCCCTGTGGGAGCCGCAGTCGTGGCTCTGGCCAATGTCACACAGAATGTGTGGGCTCGATCTTGAAGCACATTTATAGAGCACTGAGTCGTTTTAGGGGCCAGGAGAGAGAGAGCGCTAGTGAGCACCATTGCCCAGGAAGGCAGGTGGCAGGAGAGGGTCTGAAGAAGGGATGGCTAGAGCACCGGCCCTGGATTCAGGAGGACCCCAGTTCAAATCTGGCCTCAGACACATAACACTTACTAGCTATGTGACCCTGGGCAAGTCACTTAAACCCCACTGCCTAGCCAAAAACAAAACAAAACAAAAGAAGGGATGGCCACACTGGTCCTGGGGAACTCGAGTTAGCTTTCTTACCTCCTCCATCTCTCAAGTTCCAGGGTCACACCACCTGTGCGGCCCACCCAAGGCTCGACTTTTGTGTCCTGTGTGTGCCTCCCCCCCTTGTGTGTATGTAATTGGGGGGCGTGAGCCTTGAACTATAAGGTGGCAACGCAGAAGTAACACGTAGGAGGCCACGGAGAGCAGAGGGACAGCCCTAATAAGAAGGGCCCCCATTGTCCCTGACACCTCCCCCAGGCAGGTCTTGCCCCAGCCCCGTTCCCTAGTTGGCTGTAAGGTGGAGGCCTTGTCACAGACCATGTGTGAGGGCAGTTGGAGCCCCTGGGAAGGCCATCAGAGCTTTCTGAGTGACAGCCGGGCATCTCTGCACACAGACCGGCTCGGGGAAGGGTGACTTGGGATCCCAAAGGGCTGACAGAGGTGTCCTCGTGTGAGATTATGCTGAGAAACTCTTGAAAACAACCTAGCCCCACGTGGATGATTGATTTGTAAACAAACACAACCCCATCTGACAGTTGGCTGTCCATTCCACCTGAGAAAACTGAACTAGTCCCTTCACGGGACCTTCTCTGAAGGCAGCCAGGGCCCCTTAGTGACCCACTTCGGAGGTCCACACTTGGAGGCGCTCCAGTCACTGGAGCTGGCCAGAGCATGCCTCCAGCAGTGTAGGCTTCAGAAGTTAGCCTAAAGTGGGTAGACAGAGGTTCTCCGCAGCCCGAGGGGCTCACCTGTTCCCAGAGGGTGGCCCAAGGCTGGGCTGTGTTTTTATTGCCTGGGGCACTTGGGCTTGGGTGGAGGAGCAGGCCATGCCTCAGGTTTTCAGGGAGCCCTTGAGGATGTAGGGAGAGAGAAGGTCTTTTACACCATCATGGAGGGAGGCCCAGTTCTCTCCCTGCTAGGACTGCCCAGGGAGTGAATGAAGAAAGGACCCAGCCTTCTGGAGGTGCCTCCTGGGGGCCAGTGCTGGGCTGTGCTCCGGGGCTGTGAGCAGGAAAGGGAGGGCGACCCTGGTGGGCCCATGAGGAAGGGCAGAGCCGGGCTGGCCCACGGGGCAGAGGACGAGGGGCGTGGGAGGAAGCAGGAGGAAGGCCTTGGGTTGTGTTAGCGCCAGCCTCGGCTGGGCCGCTGCTCAGTGCCCAGGAGTCCTAAGCTCTTTGGTTTCTCCTCTAGCTGGTGCTAGTAAGCCCAACATCAGAGCAGTATGACAGCCTCCTCCGGCAGATGTGGGAGAGGATGGACGAGGGATGCGGAGAGACCATATATGTCATTGGGCAGGGATCAGGTGAGCATTACAAGACTTCCAGGATCCATGGTTTCATTAGCCCGGAGGGCGGGGGTGCTCCCTTCGCTGCAGCAGATTGTGACCCCTTCCTGCTTTAGTAGACTGTCGTGAGTTACTCTGGCAGAAAATCCCCCTCCACCCCCACCCCCAGCCTGGTGTTGAGCCTCTTGGGACCCTTGGAGGATAGACCTGGCCCCCAGTCGTAGGGATGGCCTGTGGCCAGGTTGGGCATCACAAGCTTGGGCTCCCCTGGGGTTGCAGCAACTCCAAACAGGAGCTCCAAGTAGGATTTTACTGGTGATCTCCTTTCAACTAAAAAACTCCGTGTGCCCCTCCTCATTTTCGCTTTCTGAAGAGCTCTAGGCACGTTGCTCTCTGAGCCTCGCTGATTCTGTCCCAGGGTCCTGTGCATTAGTTGGGCTGGAGCCTGGAAAGGTGGGGAGGGGTCCTCTGTCCTCCCCACCTGGGCTCACTAGTGTTGTTGCTGAGAAAGGCACGGTTTTCAGCCCTGCCTACATTTCCTTTCCCATCAAGAAGACAAAGAAATAGCGAGTCGTCACCTTCCCTCTTACCAGTGTGGCTCCAGCAGTGCCATGGGGCGGCATCCCACCTGAGAGGTCAGGGAGGGAGGGATGCCAAACCCCTGACTGCAGCTCCCTTTTAAGTCTGGATCATCAGAGAACAACAGGGTTTGACTCTGCCTGTGACCCCGGACAAGGAAAATAATGGGCCGGGCCATTTCCCAGCCCCTGCTGGCTGAATCGGATTCTTGTCAGCCCTAACCTGGGCCCCGATTCCCACATTCCTGGGAAGGCCCCTGTCCTCTGCTGGCCTGTGAGTGAGCATTGGTGTCTCATTCCAGAGTTTTGTTAGAGCCCATTGGGTGGGTATCAGGGCAGACAGGACTACTCTCTTTTCACCTGTTACCCCTCAACGTGTGGCTTTCCTTAAAAGTAGCCCCTGGTGCTTTGGGGGATGGGAGCCCACAGGCCCAGAAGTTCCAGTGCAGGCTCAAGGCCCTGTTGCCCTCCAGCAGAAATGAGGCCCTCCCCCTCCTCAGCATCGTAGCTCTCTTCCCTGGCTAGGATAGGCAGGACATCTTTCCAGTCACCATAAACAGGCCCAGCCCTGCCATCTGCCGCCGTCCTGCCTTTGACGGAAAGTGGGGGGAGACTTGTTAAAGGAGCAGCTTCGTTTCTGGCCTTGTTTTGCACAGAGAGGGCCAGAAAGCGAGGACATTGTAAGGTCCCACATTCATCCACCTAGTCTTTGAGCGGCTGCCTCTTTGGGTGGGGGGTCGCGTCCCTCAGATGTGACAGACTCGGTCCCCGCTGGGATGGAGCTTGGGACGTAGTAAGCGAAGCGTGGCGGGGCTGTGATTCCCTCCGGTGAGAAGCGCTGCAGATGATGCCAGAGGAAGCCGAGAGGGGAGAAGCTCCTCGGCCCAGCCCTCGGTTCTGCCGCCCTCCTTCTGAAATGCCTCGCTGGTTCCCTCTCTCCATCCCGGCCAGGTGCCAGTGACTCTTTCCAGTACAACCCCCCCCAGAATCTTCCCTCCTAACAAACAAGTGAATCGTCATGCTGAATAGGTCTGTGGTGGAGGGGGCCTCGTTCCGTGCCTGGCGTTGGGGCCTCTTCGCTCTCCGAAGGTCCCTGACTGGCTGCAGCCGGCTGGATCACGAGAGCTTCTCAGCTGCATCCTTACTGATGCTTCCTTCCCTCCAGTCTGGGCCACGTGCAGTGGACAGAACTGTGTTCATGGTGGCGCTCTCTAGGAGCCAGAGGACTTCCCGGGCCTGCCGAGGATCTCCCGGGCCTGCCGAGGACCCCTCCTTCCTGGGCTGCTGCAGGCCATTTCTTGGTCTGGCACGTTCTCCCTAACCTTGCGTTTCTGCCTCGCAAAATCCTGTGCAGTCTTTGTACCCTGTTCATCCAGCATTTGTGGGGGCCTACTGTGTGTCAGGGACTGAATGGGAGGGACTTGGAGCCCAGGGAAGTGGTCTGGGCTGGAGATAGAGATGGAGGAGTGACAGTGGGTGCCTTGTGATTAGAGAAAACGTTAAGAGGGATGCACTTGGGGACCGATCCTTGGGGCGCAGCGGGGAGACCCCAGCCAGGACCCGGGATGGGTCAGAGAGAGGGGATTAGACCCCACATAGCACAGTGGCGTGGAAACAAGAGGACGAGAGTGTCGTGAAGGAAGGGCCACCCCACGGGTGGGCGCTGGCCTCACGGGCAGGGAGGATGAGCCCACTGGTGACCTCTGCCAGCCCGTCGGAGCCAGCGACTGGGGCCCCTTGGTTCGTCACCGCTCAGTTTCAGGGACTCTGGCGCCACGATGTCTCTCAGCGTGGCCAGTGAAGGCCCGGTCCTCAGGACCACCGTGGTCGGCCCTCTTTCGTGTGGCTTCTCGATGACTTCTACCAATCCAGCATCGTACAGCTAATTAGTCCCTTAGATCCAGAAGCACCATATGGTGGCAAAATACTCATTAGTACGTCCTTGTCGTCTTGTCTGCCCTGGACCTTGCTAGAGGAGTGCTATTAGTACCACTGATAAGAAGTGACTCAC
Organism: Vombatus ursinus; assembly: GCF_900497805.2. NCBI lineage: Eukaryota > Metazoa > Chordata > Mammalia > Diprotodontia > Vombatidae > Vombatus > Vombatus ursinus. Next base: position 3,014,564 of record NW_020943070.1, on the reverse strand, counting down.
TTTCTGCTGGGGTTGGGGTTCTCCTTGTGACAAGCCGTCTCCCGGCTCCAGGCCTTTTCCTGGCTGTCCCCCCCCCCTCGGCTTCTCTCAGGACCACTCGTCGTTATCCATTGCGCCTTCTGCAGAAGCCTTCCTGGTCCCCTTCCTCAGGAGGGTGCTGCCCATTCACGCTGCACAGAGCGGGTATAGCAGTATCCTGCTGTTTTTAGCTGGGCTCTGGCCCATGAACCCTTCGTAAATGCTTGCTGACTGACGGAGCCTGAAGAGTGAAAGACTGGCCTTAGACCCCCTAGAACTTGGTCATCTCCCCTAGGCTGACCCAGTGCATCTCAGGCCTGGGAGCTGGAAGGTGACTCGTCACACCCTTCCAGGACAGGAGCTATGCCCAAGCTAGTCCAGCGTCCTCTGGTCAAAGGTGGATAAAAAGGGGAGTGCAGCTAGGTGACGCAGTGTATGGAGCACCAGCCCTGGAGTCGGGAGGACCTGAGTTCAAATCTGGCCTCAGACACAAGATACTTACTAGTTGTGTGACCCTGGGCAAGTCACTTAACCCTGATTGCCTTGCCCCCAAAAAAAGGAAGAGGGTCAGCATAGGGCCTTGGGGCCTGGAGAATGAGAGGGAAATCCAGCTGCCCCAGGTGGACCCAAAAAGACCTGGCCTTCAGGCCATGCCACCCACTTCCCAGCCACCCAGTAACCATTTCATTAGTGTCTCCTTATGCCTGGCAGTGGGCGGGGTGCTGGGGAGATAAGGGTGATGATATAGACAAACATAAAGTAAGTACGGGGGAGTTTGGGGTGGGGGAAAGGCCCTCTTCTAGGAGGTGACTGAGTGGAGCTTTGAAGGAAACTGGATTCTGAGAGTTAGAAGTGAGGAAAGAGGGGCATTCCAGGTAGGGGAACAGTCTAGGCAAAGGCTTGGAGGTGGGAAATAGAATGTCATGTGTAAAGAACAGCAAGTCAGTCCCCTCATCTCTTCCTTCTCCAGTCCCACCATCTGTAGCCAGATTAAAATCTGTGAAGAGTTAGTATGATCATAGCCCTTCCCGGGGGGGCCCTCCCACACAAGGTGGGAGGGAGGGCTCAAGCCCCAGGGCCCTGCCCCACTTTGGACAACTGGAGTGGGTCGGTGAGTGTGAGGCTCCTGGGTTCTAGAGGCAGGGTGGCCCTGGGTTCGAATTTGTTGCTGTGGCTAGCTAGCTGTGTGCCTGGACAGTCAGTGCGGTTCCTCGGTGATCAAAGGGGAACGCAGCGCCAGCGCTCCCGGTAGCCAGTCTCTCTCCTGGCTGCGGCGAGGCTCGTCACACTGGCTCTGCGTGTCCCGCCAGGGCCCCTCTCATCCATCTGCTCAGCTGCTTCCTCCTCCCCTGGGCCGGTGGCGCTCTCTGCTCCTGCTCACGAGGGCCAGGTCATGTTTTCATGCTGCTGTGAACCAGGGATCTGGTGGTCGCAGAACAGGAGTCTTAAACATGAACGTTGGCCAGGGACGGCTTACGGGCCGACCCAGATGTAATGCCTCCCTTTGTAGGAGGGCTTTCAGACTCGAGCTGCCCTCTCTAATGAGAGCCACTGTCTGTCCCTCGGGCGTCTGTGCTCACCCTGCCCAGAAGGAAGAAGGACTGAGGGGCTGAGGAGAGCTGCGGGGACAGCGGTGTGCCTGGACGGTAGAGTAGAGAGACAAGGAGGGCAGGTGGATTGGGACAGAGCAAGGGAGGAGGAAAAACATTCATTTATCTATCACCACCCAGTGGGGCAGGTTCCTGCCAGGAGTAGCAGCTCCATTTAATAGATGGGGAAACTGGGGCTCCCGGCTGGGTGTGGCAGGAACGTGCTCCCAGAGATGTGGGTTCTCAGAGTCATGTCATCCTTCCCCCTCCTGTTCCAGGCCGGACCCCTGTGCAGACAAATAAATCACTGTAGTCCCTTCTGCTTAGACTGTGGATGACTGAGTGGGTGAAGAAGGGCCCGTTGAGTGGAAGATTTGGGATGTCCAAGAGAGTCATCTCAGCTATCGGAAGGGCCGGCCTGTGCCAGGGGACCAGACTTGTCCTTGCCAGAGCCAGGAGCCCTGGCTTAGCCATCCAACTCCCCTGGGCATCTGTAAAACGTGTTGAAAAGGGGAGGGGCCTCAGGGTGGATTCATTCATGAACTCTGCCAGTAATGATGACAGTTCCAGATTCTGGCCTGAGCACTAGGGACAAAGAGACCACAGGAAACCCCGGGAGGGGAGGGCGGCCAAGTGGCTGACTGGGGCTTCCAGACGAGGAAGGCTGTCCCTCAGGGCACATGGGAGGCTGGCAGGGGCTGGGTTTCCTCTTCCTTTGGGCCTTTCCCCAGAGGCTACTGGGGACTTTGGAAGGGGTCGCCCTTTGAGCCCCTTTCTAGCTTTGAGGCTGTGCACACATCAGTTGTGACATTGTTGCTTGGCCAAGAATAATCGGGCAGATGTCACTTGCTGCCAGTGTAAATAGAATCAGAGCACTGAGAGATTCCCTCTAGAACATGCCGGTCATGGGGGCGGTGAGCTCTGTGTGAAGGCCTCCCTCCAGCCACAGAGAACCCACGCAGAACATTTCACTTCTTTGATGCTGAAATTTTTTAAAAAATGAGTTTTCTTTTACACTGAGTAATGTTCTCTCTTTTATTCTGAACTTAACAAACACCAAATAAAATGAGTATTTACGTGAAAATTGTAGAAATAGAGAGGATGAAGCCGTGCTCTCCATTATGCTGGCTTGCTCTTCTTTTTCAGTATGTAGTAAGTTCACATCTCTTTCAGAGCTGTCCTGCTGGTCTAGGATGCCTTCTGGCCCCCTTTCTGTTCCTTTTTCTAGTCTGGGAACCCTTTCCCTACACACTCTTCTTCCTTCCCCCTCATCCCCGTTGGGAAAGAAAAGGCCCTTGTAAGAAATACGTGTAATCATGCAAAAAAAAAAAATGTAGGTCTCATTTTGTGCCTTGCTGATTGCCTCTTGGGGTGGTGGCAGTGGGGCATCCCAGGGATCGGGGTTCTTTGGTGTTTCAAAGTTGTTTGTCATTCCAGGGTCATTGCTGACGTTGCTCAGTTCTGCTCAATTCACTCTGTGTCAGTTCATAAGAAACCTTCCCAGGTTTCTTTGAAATCATCCCTTTCCGTCATTTCTCATGGCACCACAGGGCTCTGCTGCTCCCCGCTGCTGGGCACCCCTGGCTTCCCAGTTCTTCACAACCACACAGGGCGCTTTCCGCAGACTTGTGTGGCTGGCTCCTCCTCCTCTGTCTCGGATCTCTTCGGGTCCTCATGGGGACGCAGTCTAGTGACTGCTGTCTGCCAGTCTGGTGAGGGCAAGACGGAGCCACCTAAGTGTTTTAATATGTATTTCTCTAATTCTTAGGGATTTGGAGAATTTTTTTCATCTGTCCTCTTTTCACATCCTTTGCCCGTTTCCCGGTTGGGGAATGGGCCGTTCCACCTTGGTCCAACTCTCCTTGCTTGGCGGAGCTCCCGACTGCCCCCTGCCTCACTTAGTCACTCTGCTAAGACTTCGCTGCTTTCTGCGCGCCATCATCACCTGCCACGTCTGTGAACGAATGAGTGAATTCACGGGCTCCTAGATCCAGAGCAGCAGGGGCCCCTGAGGCCCCCGCGGCCTCCTTGTGCTGCCTGCTGAGGCCAGGAGGCAGGACGAGCCCGGCCCCCCGCGCCCAGCCGGCCCGTCACGTCCCCGAGAAGGGCTGACTCGTGTGTGCGCAGCCCTCGCTGCCCCCGCGCTTGGCAGCCTCACCTCCCCCACCTGGCTGCCTCTTCAAAACTAGGCTTCCCTGAGCCTTGTCTTTTCACTCATCGCATGACAGCGATGCTCTCGGCTTGCCAGTGGCCTTCCTAAAATGGGGCGCCTGGCACTGAGTCCAGTCCTCCTCCTGTCCTCTGTCTCCTCCTCTTCCTGCGAGCCGGGTGATGCTCCCGAGGAGCACTGTGCGGTCCACTTAGACCCTCTAAATCTTTCTCACATAAGTGGCTCCCTCGCCATATCTCCGCTGTCACGTACTTAGGAAGTGGAGTTCTTGAATCCAAGTCTGAGGCTTTGCTTTTACCCCAGTTGAATGTCATTGCGCTCCATTGAGCCCAGCGCTGCAGCCCGTGAAGGCCTGCCTCTGCCCTGTCAGCTAGCCCTCCCTCTGCGGCCGTCTGCTGGTTGGGTACGACCCAGCACTAGCCCTGGGAACCTCTGAATTCATTTATCCAAGTCATTGATGAGAGTATCAGGTGGAGAGAGAGAGAGAGAGGAGGATGGAGGGGAAAGGGAGTAAATGAGGGCAGAGGAGAGGGGGGAGAGAGATCCTCAAGTCCCTGTGGTGCCTCTGGCCAGGCTCGGGATCTGTTCCCCAAACTTCTCATGTTTTTTCTGTCTAGGTGGGCTGGGGTAGATTACCTGACGGAATTCGCTCCTGTCCTCCACTGGCGTTTGCCCCCAGACCCTCTGTCCACCCTGCTTTCCCCTCGGATTGTGGCTTGACTCTCCTCGTGCCCCTGAGGACGCACCGCCGCCCTTCTCCTCCTCTCCCCGCGCCTGGCCTTTTTCCCTGAGCGCGGAGCCGCATCCCAATCTTGGGCCGCGTCGCTAGGACCTCCAGGCTGGCTCCTCGCTCGGGGTCCGTCTCCTCTGAACTTGGGGTGTCCCAGCACTTTCTCTTATTCTTCCTCGTAGCTGCTTCAGGGGCACCTGGCCGGGCGGCTAGAGTTTGACTCGATGTGCAGCTCCGGGAGCTGGGCAGGCTGGACGATGCCAGGGGCACATCCTGGCTGTGGGAAGGGTGGGCTGAGGCTTGCCGCCCTGGGAGAATGGAAACTGAATGCGGTTGGACGCCAGGGCAGCGGGCTGTGGGCTCCCCCCGCTTTTCAGGAAGGCAACTGGCAGGGCCTTCTGTTTCCTGGCAGGTTGGGAGCCCCATCCCCAGCAGCTGCCTCTTCATGGGGAGATGGGACATTTGGAGCAATGACGCCTGACATTCATGTGGCACGTGAAGGTCTGTAGAGTGCTTTACAGGCAGGTGGACAGGCCCGAAGGGCCAGGGGCAGAGCCTGGGGGTCCGGAGGGTACCGTGGTCACGCAGCAGGCAAGGCCTGATGCTTCTCCATCTCACCCACACAAGGTAGCAAAGGCAAGGACGGGGGAAAGCGAAGGAGGAGGATTTGCCCAATTTGCCTGGAACATGGGGAGTGATGAGAGATGATCTTGAAGGAGGTTGAGCCGAATGACAGAGGGCCTTGAATGCCAGGCTCGGGCGTTAGGCCTTTAGTCTGTAGGTGGTAGGGAACCATAGAAGGCTTCTGAGATGGTGATGGGCGTCAGGGACGAAAAAGGTTTGGAGACAAAAGATGTTGCAAGGACAGAATCGACAAACAGGACCATCGGTGGCCAGTGAGGGAGGGGTGAAGGCGGAGCCAGCCTCCACGTCTTGATAGCTGGCGGAGCCGGGCCAGAATCGTTCACCACTCTTAGCCTCGGTTTCCTCATCTGCCAAATGGGAGTAAGGATGTTCGTGCTACCAACCTCCCCCTCCCCATTTTTATGATGAAGTCTCTTAGTAAACCATAAAGAGCAAGGCCCCAGGGGGGTCAAGGAGCCCGGAAGGCAGGGTGAGATGATTTAGGAGGAGAGGAATCTGCTGGGGGAAGGGGGAGAGGAAAGGAGGGCTGGTCTCCACACAGTAGAGGCAGATGCTGACTGGGGGCATGAGGGTGGGCGTTGGCCCCACAGAGAAGAGGGCAGGCATGGAACAGCCAGACCTGGGAGGAGAGGGAGACCCCAGGAGGAGCAGAGCACTGTGGTGGGACAGGGCCGGGCCTTGGTCAAGCCCGTGGGCAGGAGGCCTGAGGAGGCAGGCACTCCAAGGAGCTCGTGAGGGCATCGTTACCGTGGCCTTTGGGGAATAGCCTGGCTTGGGCAGGAACCAAAACCAGGAGGTGAGAGTGGGGAGAGCTGGGAGAAGTGAGAAGGCTTGAGGTCCCCAACGTCCCCGTGAGGGTAAGGGCAGGTCAGGTAGGAATGAGGGCCGGGTGGAGGGGAGGGAACCATGCTCAGAGGGTGGAGCTGCAGGGCTCGGGTCTCTGAGGAATGCCAAGGGCCAGGGATCCCTCTGAGTGCGTGGGCTGGCAAACGGAAGCCCTGGCGCTGCCCGGCCTCGAGCATTGTTGCTGCTGGGATGAGGAGGAAGGGCCTCCAGACCGTGAGAGGCTTTGGCGTGGATGGCTTCGTCGAGTCAGGAGGGAGCTCGATAGCACCGGTGACACAGAGAGGGAGTAAGCGTCTGACCCGGCTGAGCCTGGAGGCAGGAAATCCGGGTCTTCCCGGCAAGTCCTGGGCTTCTCCTCAGGGAAGCTCCCGCTAGCCTCGTGTCCCTCTTGCCTGGCCAGGGGAGGGTGGCCGCAGGGGTCATGGGCAGAGATCTGACATCGAAGCCGGACGCTGCCTGGCCATTCCTCTTAATTCAGCCTCGTGGACGCCCGTCGAGGCCTCCCTGCCCCATGCTTCCGCACTGCCTAGCCTCGACAAGGCGAGGTCTGGGAGGTTGTTGTTAAAATATTTCAACATTTGTATTTCAGTGGAATTGGCTTCCTTGGCAGTCCCGTGAATGTCATTTTATGCATTTAAAAACCTGAGAGTGTGAGAAGGGTCCTTTAGGCTCCCCCAGACTGCCAGAGGGAAGGTCCGTGACACAAGAAGGGTTCATCCCCCTTGGCAGATGCCATCAGCTGGCTCCTTCTGCTCCTGAGGCAGGTTGGGGAAGGAGCCGGCCCACAAGGCTTCACCAGGCTCTTCCCACTGTGTCTGCACTGCCGCGACGGGGGGTCAGTTTGAAGGCCCTGCTGCGCGCCGGCCTCCCCCACATCTCTTCTCTGCCCTGGCTCCCCTCCTGGCACCTGCAGTGTTAGGGTTTCACTCATGTGCTGCTTCCTAGGTAGCCCCTGTACCTCACTTGGACACTCACACTCGGGACACACGAAGGGCACAGACCAAGGCCTCTTGGGTATGGTTGGAGGGGCTCAGTCAATTCTTGGACTGAACGGAAGGGCCTTTCTGCAGACGGGACCGAGTATGGGCTGAGTGAGGCTGACATGGAGGCCTCGTATGCGACCGTGAAGAGCATGGCCGAGCAGATGGAGGCGGATGTCATCCTCCTGCGGGAGCACCAGGAGGCCGGCGGCCGAGTGCGCGACTACCTTGTCCGCAAGCGGGTTGGAGACAATGACTTCCTGGAGGTCAGGTGAGGAGGTGACAGGTAAAGTGCCAGCCCAAGGAGGCTGGAGCCCTCGGGCCCCCCTTCTCTCTGCCGTGGACGACACCCAGAGACTTTGTGTGTCTCCGCTTTGGCCCACGCACTTTCTTGTACTTGTTGCAAGAGTGCATAGACCAGCTGGAGGAAGGACGGGTTCCTTTCCTTTTCCCACGTTTTCCTGCCAGGATCTGGGTTTGGGGGGGCCAAGAGATGAGGTGTGGTAGGAAAGGCGGCATTCAGGGGGCCATTGAGGGAGGAAGGTTTTGCTCCTGGAGACTGTCAGCCAGTGAGCCAGAGACCAGGCCTGGGGACGGGGAGGTTCCGGGAGGGCTGAACTTTGCGTTGGGGCTGCACTGCGCAGTGGCTTTGGAGATGAGAGAGGGGGGGAGGCCCCTGGGAGTGCCCGCCAGTGGGCCTGAGCCACTCGTTCTTGGCTCTGGCCGTCCTGCCTTCCATCTTCTTGTCAAGCCTGAGCTCAGCCATGTGGGAGCTCCCTCTGGGGTGCCAGAGCTGCAGGGAGATTCCCTGGTGCGTGCCAGGCTCGTGCCCCGGCTTGTCCGTGGGCGTGTGGCCCAGACAGGCGGTGAGCCAGAGCATCTCCTTCCTGGAGGCCGAGGGCCTCGGCGGCTTGTGAGAGCCACCCACACGCCGGCGGGGGGTGGTGTGCTTTCTTCCACCCACCCCCGTGTCCCTCTTGACACCCTCCCACAGGGTCGCCGTGGTGGGCAACGTGGACGCGGGGAAGAGCACGCTGCTGGGGGTCCTGACGCACGGGGAGCTGGACAACGGCCGAGGCTTCGCCCGGCAGAAGCTCTTCCGGCACAAGCACGAGATGGAGTCGGGCCGCACCAGCAGCGTGGGCAACGACATCCTGGGCTTCGACAGCAAGGGCAACGTGGTCAACAAGCCCGACAGCCACGGGGGCAGCCTCGAGTGGACCAAGATCTGTGAGAAGTCCACCAAGGTCATCACCTTCATAGACCTGGCCGGCCACGAGAAGTACCTGAAGACGACCGTCTTTGGCATGACTGGCCACCTGCCCGACTTCTGTATGCTCATGGTAGGTGTGAGGCCTGCTGGCTGAGGGCGTGTCCAGGGATATTGAGCACTGGTGTGAGCCGGCCTTTTCTGAGATGGGACACTCAGGGGGTTTTGTGGGGAAAGGTTTTCGGGGCTGCAGATGGCCCAGGAGTGCTCTGCTCCATTGGAGGGAACAGGGCCAGACCTGGCTGGTCATTCCGGGCGAATCTTGGCACTGTGCCCATTTTGTGAACGACGAAGTTCAGGGAAGTCGAGCGGCTAGCGAGCGCAGGGGTTGGGTCTGTGGGCCAGGGGTCACCCTGGGGAATCTCTAGACACAATCTCTAGACCTGGACACGTACCTGTGGAGCTCAGAACAGATGCTTCTCTTTAAAGGAAGAGAAGCAGTGACCCTTCCCTGTGGGGGGATGTGGGGAGGGCTGGGGAAGGACAAGTGTTGGCAGGGGTGAGACGTCTGGGCGAGGGAAAGCTTCTCTTACCCAGAAGATCTCCACGTACAAAGGAGATGAAAAGGGACAGAGGTCTGGGCCTGGGTATCCTGTGAGCTAATTTTTTTGGTCAGTCTGAAGTTTCTTTAATGATGGAGGTTGAGAATTCGTTAGGTTATCAGCCTCGTACGTAACTTTCATAAAGAATTAAGCTGCAGCAGTTCTGTTGGGCAGGCAGGCCCTTCCGTAGTATTCCCTCGTCCTGCTGCTGTCCGTGTGGCTGGCCCCTGAGCGAGCACCTGCTCATGGCAAGCACACACTCATGCTTCCCACCAGCGCGGACTCCCAGGAAGGGCGGCCCCATGCGCGACCTTGGCCTGTGCTTGCGGCCCGCTTGTCTTCAGCATGGCGGCCGCCTTGTTTGTGAGCGGAGCCCTCGGGCCGCCAGCCTTCTGAAGCCCGCGAGCCCTTCTCGGGGTCGTGTTTGTGAGGACAGAAGGACTGTTATCAAAATGTTTTTTTAACACGGACTCCAAGTGGAGAGCCCTTCAAAACCTAAGGGAAAGGTAAGATCTGGAGACATTGGACTAGAACACAGACTGTCAGAGCCTTGGGCACAGAAGTGATTGACCACGACCTTGTGATTAGTAAGTGGCCGAGGCAGGCCTCAAAGCCACCTTCTCTGTGACATCCCCCCCAATAGGTGGGAGCAGGAATGGCGTTAGCTGATGTACAGTTCCCTCTGGTGGTCTTTGATTAAAGCCCCCCCCCCCCCCACCGTGCTTCGGTTCTAGGGCTCTGTGACATTCAGTCTTTTGGGGGTCTGTGGTCTCTCCCTCCATTGCAGTCCTCCTGAGCAGGGACCCCAGCCCTTGTCACCGGCCCCTCCACACATGACTGGCCTGGTCTTTAGCTGACAGACTCGCAGGTTGGCCCATGCAGCTTTTCCCTGGTGGACCCTGCCCAAGCTTGCTTGAGCCCAGGGTCCCCTCTGTGCCAAGAGGAGGGGGAGGCTGGGGAGAACACCACTGGAGAATGAGCCCCACTCAAATGAAGATGGTGACGCTGCTTTCAACCTGGAAGTAAAAGGAGCAGCCTTTCCCGCTGAGCCCTGGTTCCCGACCACTCGGGTGTGACCCTAATTTTAGGCAGGGACCAAGATAGAACTCCGGATGCAGTTGAGACCTTTCAAGAAGAGGTCGCTCCCCAGAACCCCGAGCCTTTGTTTTTCATTATGTGGGTGACAGGCGGGGCCACCTCAGAGTGAGGTGGGGGGAGCGGGATCTCAGGGTGGGCCGCCCCGCCACCCCGCTGCCGTCCCCCCGCCAGCCCATCCGGGCCTCTCGTCCACGTCTCCCTACAAGACCGCCAGAAGATCTCCCAGTGAGCCAGAGGCCTGGCCTTGATGTTTGCCCCCCCCTTGTCTGTCTGTCCTCTTGGAGCATCCCTGTTTCAGTTCCGTGTGTCCTTTGGATGCCCTTCATGCCTCTTGGTCCCATGGTCATCACCAAGGACACGCGGGAGCTACAGCCTTTCGCTTTACTTTTCCTCTCTGGGTCGTTGCCATTTTGGCCGAGCTCATAAGTCTTCTGAGGGATGCTGCAGTGATGGAGAGGGGCAGCAGGAGGCCCCCGGCATCCTCCCCTCCTGTGTGTCACGGGCCATCGTGCTCCGAGCCCTGGAGTCTAGTCTCAGCCACTGATTAGTGAGAGGCCTTTCCCTCTGTGGGCCTCCGTTTCCTCATGTGCAGAGTGGGGACTGTGGTACCCGTACCCCACCGTCACAGGGCTGCTGAGAAGCCTGCCACGAGGGGCAGGGGCTTCTGTGGCCCCGGCCACCCAGAGTTCATCTCTATTGGGCCCTCTGAGTCTCTAATCTGCGGCTGGCCTCACTGGGCGTCTTTGTAAGTTGTTGGCAGATGGGCTATGTGGTTTACTGGAGAGCATCCCTGCCTCTGCCCCTCACTGGCTGGTGGCCCTGGCCAAGCATCCTCGCCTCTTAATGAGTGCCCATGACCACGGTCCGCTTCCCTGCCCGTCTGCCTTGGCGGAGAGAGTTCTGCGCACAGATGACGCGGCTGGCCCCTGGCTCCTCCTGGCATCAGAGTTGTGCTGGGCGCTGCCAGTGTCCGGTCTCCTGCTCCTTTTCCTCCTGAAACCTGTGACTCCAGCGCTGAAGAGGGCTCCACCATGGCCTCCCCATCACTTGTGGTTCCTTTCTTTGTCTGGGGCAGGTGGGCAGCAATGCTGGGATTGTGGGCATGACCAAGGAGCATCTGGGCTTGGCACTGGCGCTCAACGTTCCCGTCTTTGTCGTGGTCACCAAGATTGACATGTGTCCAGCCAACATCCTACAAGGTAAGTGGGAGGCACGCCCCCATTGGCTCCCTCCAGCAAGCTTCTCTTTGTTTGGATCTTGGCCTGGAAACATCTTTTTAGAGTGAGGGACCTTCCCTCCAGATCCCACAGGCGGAGCCACGGGCAGTGGGCAGGGGGCAAAGAGGGGCAGGTTAGCTGGTGGGGAAGGTGTGCCAGGGCCTGGCACCAGCCTGCCTTTCCAGCTTTATTCCGGCCACCTGCCGGGTTGCCACTCTCCCCCCTGCCCCTCCAAGGCCTGCCCTCACTTCCCGGGGTAAAAGGGCTTTCTCCTGGCTCCAGTCTAGCTTGTCTGGCTCACACTAACACATGGTACCCCGTTCCCTTGGGAGGTGACGGCTCGCCGAGGAATGGGCCGGGGCGGAGGGCGGCTGCAGTGCCTGTGGCTGTTCAGCTGTTCTTGGGTGGGCCCAAGGCGGGCGCTGCTCGCGGCTTCCTGTGCTAGTGAGGGAGAGAGATAGTGGGGCACTGGGAAGGGCCCTGGTTTATCTGTCACTCTCCGAACCCTGAGCGTAGCTGGAGCTGAGGGTCTGTCATCCTGGGCTGCTCCGTCACCAGAGGGGCACAGTGCCCCAGCAGGTGTGGGAACAACAGGCCTGCTTAGCGGTGGGGCGCTGCCAGCTCATGGGAAGGACTTGTTCATCTCTCTTGTGGGACCCTTCCTGTGCTCAGTCTGCAGCTGGGACAGGGCGAGAGGCTGTCGTGGTGCCTGGGAGGGAGGAGCACCCTGCCGGGTGTCCTGGGAATGTGGCCGGAGGCAGCTGGTGAGTGACTCAGCTTGGGGAGCCCAGGACCACCTGGGACAGGAAGCAGCCCCTCCCCCATCCTCTTCTCTTCTCTTGGTCTCTCTGTCTCTTCTCAGTCTCAGTCTCTCTCTGTGTGTCTCTTCTTGGTCTCCGTCACTCTCTTGGTCCCTGTCTTGGTCTCTGTCTGTCTGTCTCTGTCCCCTCTCGGTCTCTGTCTCTTCTCTCTCATTCTCTGTCTTTCTCACTGTCTCGGTCTCTATCTCTTTTTTTCTTTTTTCTTTGTTTTTTCATTAATTTATTTTTAGTTTTCAGCAATCCATTTCAACTTCCTTACACTTTTTAAAAATTTAATTAATTTATTTTGAGTTATCAACAATCACTTCCATAAGCTTTTGTGTTTAAAACTTTTCTTCCCATCTTTTCCCAAGACGGCACACAATCTGATAAAGGCTGTGCATATCCATTTCTATTAAACATATTTTCACATTAGTGATGTTGTAGGTAAGAATTAGAACCAATAGGAGGAACCACCAGAAAGAGGAAACAAAACACAACAGGAGAAAAAAATAGCAAATAGTCTGCTTCAATCTGCATTCAAAGTCCATGGTTCTTTCTCTGGATGTGGACAGCATTTTCCATCAGAAGACTTTTGGAGACGTCTTAGATCCTTGCATTGCGGAGAAGGGCTAAGTCTATCAATATTAGTCATCACACAGTGTGGCTGTTACTGTGTACAACGTTCTCCTGGTTCTGCTCACTTCACTCAGCATCGGTCCATATAAGTCTTTCCAGGTTTTTCTGAAGTCTGCCTGTTCATCATTTCTTATAGCACAATAGTATTCCATTACATTCATATACCACAACTTGTTCAACCATTCCCCAATTGATGGGCATCCCTTCAATTTCCAATTCTTGGCCACCATAAAAAGAGCTACTATAAATATTTTTGTACACGTGAGTCCTTTTCCCATTTGTATGATCTCTGGGTCAAAGGGTATGCACATTTTTATAGCCCTTTGGGCATAGTTCCAAATTGCTCTCCAAAATGGTTGGATCAGTTCACAACTCCACCAACAATGCATTAGTGTTCCAGTTTTCCCACATCTCCAATATTTATCATTTTCCTGTTTTGTCATGTTGACCAATCTGATAGGTGTGATGTGGTACCTCAGAGTTGTTTTGATTTGCATTTCTCTAATCAATAGTGATTTAGAACTTTTTTTCATATGACTATAGACAACTTTAATTTCTTCCTCTGAAAACTGCCTGTTCATATCCTTTGACAATTTATCAATTGGAGAATGACTTGTATTCTTATAAATTTGACTTAATTCTCTATACATTTTAGAAATGAGGCTTATCATCGTCTCTGATTTTCTTTTGGTCTCTGTTTCTTCTCTCCCTCTCTCGGTGTCTCTCTGTCTCTTTTTCTCCCTGTTTCTGTCTCCTCTCTGTCTCAGTCTCTGTCTCTCCCACTTTCTCGGTCTCTGTCTCTGTTTTTCTCTCAGGCTCTCTCTCTCCCTCTCTTGGTCTCTTTCTGTCTCTCCGTCTCCCTGTCTCTGTCTCCTCTCAGTCTCAGTCTCAGTCTCAGTCTCAGTCTCTGTCTCTCCCTCTCTCGGTCTCTTGATCTCTTGTCTCCTGTGTCCTGGGCTGGGCTACCACACAAAGTTTGGACCCCTCTTTATGCCACTTTAGGTGTTGTGGCCATTAGCTCTTATGTGCCTGCCCAGCCGCCTGTCTGTCTCGTGCTTGCGTCAGTGCTGAGTGTGCCACTCCCTGCACCGGAAGCCGGGTGCCCTACTTCTGTTCCCTTTCTCTCTTTAAGAGACCCTGAAGCTGCTGCAGCGCCTGCTGAAGTCTCCGGGCTGCCGCAAGATCCCTGTCCTGGTGCAGAGCAAGGACGATGTGATTGTGACCGCATCCAACTTCAGCTCAGAGAGGTAGTGAGGGCTCAGGCGGGGCGGGAGAGGAGCTCCTTGGGCTGGATGCCTGTGGTCATGGGCCCCTTCAAGGAGTCGCAGGAGACCTGAAGTCGGCCCCTTCTGCTCTCTAACGGTCCTCTTCTGCGGCCCTTCCCCCGTGGCCTTGTTCATATGCCACCTCTTCCTCCCAACCAGAAGCGATGCCTTCCTCCTCTGAACTGGTGCCCTATGCCCTTTGGGTGCTTTGGCCTTTTCCTGAATCAGGTGGCCATTTGCCATGGTTGCCCTCCTCCTTGGCCAGGCCCCCCAGGCTCACACTGATGTAGTGCTTGGTAGTCTATGAGGGCATGGTTTTCTCGCGAGAGCCCTGGCAGGCAGCTCGGCTCATTCCCCCAGAAGAGATGAGGTGCGTGGCAGGTTCCCGGCTTCCTCGGCTGCTTCTGCGGCAGTGTGGCTGTCCCTTAGCGCTGCTCCCCTGGGGCCCCAGGCTTGGAGGAGTGGGCAGTCCCTTTGCAGTGTTAGAGGCTGTGGCTTCCTTCCCTTGGTCAGTGCCTCTGTCTTCACTGTGTCAGGGCATCGAGCCCCCCGTAAGCCCAGCGCCCATTTCTGGTGGGGTGTGCAGCCCCCCTCGTTCCCCGGCAGCCCTTGGGAGCCCCCAGGGAAGGAGCCGGCCACTTCAGCTGGCCACTGTTGATTTTTTCTTCACTCCCTGCTTAGGATGTGCCCCATATTCCAGATCTCCAATGTTACAGGAGAGAATTTAGACCTGCTCAAGATGTTTCTGAACCTGCTGTCCCCACGCACCAGTTATCGGGAGGATGAGCCCGCTGAGTTCCAGATCGATGACACGTACTCCGTGCCGGTGAGAGGCCTGGGGCTGCGGCCAGGGCCGGGGAGGTGCCGGCGGCTGGCCGAGAGGACGCTGCCACCTCCGCTCTGTCCTCCAGGGCGTGGGGACAGTGGTGTCGGGAACCACGCTGAGGGGCCTGATCAAGCTGAATGACACGCTGCTGCTGGGCCCCGACCCCCTGGGCAACTTCCTGCCCATCGCAGTGAAGTCCATCCACCGCAAGAGGATGCCGGTCAAGGAGGTGCGCGGAGGCCAGACAGCCTCCTTTGCTCTGAAGAAGGTGAGGCCGGGAGCATGGAGCCGATGGGGTGCGGGTGAGGGGGCGGGTGAGGGGGCAGGTGGAGTCTGGCATGCCTGCCTCTCCCTGGCCTCAGGTTTAGGACTTAGATGAAGGCAGGAGCCTAAGCCTGGCACCGGGGAGCCTGTTTTTTTTTTTAAAAAATAAAACGGTTTCCTCTGTAATGCTATATATTTTATTGTGTATGTTTAACAACGTGGTTCTGAACAGGATTTCGTGGGTTTCACCAGCCTGACCCCCAGGAGACACTGAGACGGTTAAGAAGCCCTGGTCCCCCAGACCCCCTGTGGAGCTGGGGAGAGGACAGACCCCTTGGGGGCTTTGGAGGCTCGGTCCTAGCTGGGGACACTCTCGTGGAGCCCCAGAGCAGGGGAGGGGGCGTCCGAGCCGGGCAGGGGCAGCCTCGGCCGCCAGCGGGCAGAGAGAGCGCGTGCACGGCTGGGGCTCTGGGAGCTCTTGGGCGGAGGGCTTGAGTCTCAGAGCGGTCCTTTTGGTTCCCCCCCCTTAGATTAAGCGCTCCTCTATACGGAAAGGCATGGTCATGGTGTCTCCGCGCCTGAATCCCCAAGCTTCCTGGGAGTTCGAGGCCGAGATCCTGGTCCTCCATCACCCCACGACGATCAGCCCGCGATACCAGGCGATGGGTAGGTGGCTCAGCAGCTCCCCAACCCCACACCCCGTCATCCGGGGGAGCCCCTCCAGCTGTGGCTCCCTCCCATCCCATCCTATGCCTCTGCTGCTGTTTTTGGGGGGACAGCGTTCAGAGCTGGCAAACAAAAGGGAGGGTCCTGGATCCAAAGAGCACAGACCTCATCCCTCTCCTCACTCTTTCCGCTTGGCAGGACGCCTCTCCCAGCTAAGGACCTCAGTCAGATCAGCAGGAGGGCAGAGCACGTAGTTTATCTTGTTTTATTTGTGTTCAGCAAATGTTGCCAGGCCCACCGTTTACTGATGTTAGTCTGTCCCAAGGTCAACTGGGTCCCCCACCCTCTTTAGCCATTTCCCCATCCCTGTGGCAGTGCATTGTGGGAGCATCCGGCAGACTGCCACCATCTTGAGCATGGACAAAGACTGTCTGCGTACCGGGGACAAGGCCACAGTTCACTTCCGCTTCATCAAGACGCCCGAGTATCTGCACATAGACCAGAGGCTGGTGTTCCGAGAGGGCCGTACCAAAGCTGTGGGCACCATCACCAAGGTGGGGGCTATGCCCGGCTGCCTGGGGTGGGAGGCGGTGCTCAGAGGGAGATGCAGGCCAGCCATTGCCCGAGGGGTGGAGAGGAGAGCCCGCCTGTCCTTTGTCCAGAGATGCTAGCTGGACTCACCAGGGGCCTAGTGCTTGGGGCAGGAATGCAGGCCCGGTGCAGGCCCGCAGCTCTTGGGAGTAGAGGATGGGCAGACATTGAGGCCCTTGGTGTCTCTGGCTGCATGGAAGGCAGGAGGCGCAGAGGGAGGGCCCTAGGCAACATGGGTGCCCGGGAAGGGTTTGTAGCAGCTGTAGGTGGGGAGGGTGGGGGCTCAGGAAGCACGGCAGAGGAGGGGAGCTCTGGAGGGCACAGGCCACTGCTGGGCTTAGGTGGGAAGGGCTGCTCCCATCCCTGCCTCCCCTGGGCCTTATGTGGCCACCCCTGAGAGCCCTGCCCAGCCCGGACAGCTGCCAGCTCCTCCTCTCCCTGGCTCTCAGCTCCTGCAGACCACCAACAACTCCCCAATGAATGCCAAACCCCAGCAGATCAAGATGCAGTCGACAAAAAAGGGTCCCTTGACTAAACGGGATGACGGGGGGCCGCCTGGCGGGCTGGCAGCAGGGGGGCCTCCTGGAGAGGAAGCTCCCCTGCCAGGGGCCGCCCAGCCCACCCCCTCCAGCGTCCTCCAGCCCCAGGTAGGCACACGAGGTGGGGCAGGCCCCCCATTCACTGTTCGGGAGTGACCGCGTGAGGGCTTGAGGCCCTGCGGGGAGCAGGGGCTCGGCCTAGGCCCGGCTTCCTCCTCCACGCCCTCACCAGCTGCATCCTCTGTGCTCTTCCCATGCCGCCCTGCCGCCCATTCACCCCAGCTTCTGATGCCTTTCTCTTCTTGGGTGACCCTGAGGATCTCTATGGGAGCTTGTCGGTCAGCCCCGGCCTCCGCCTCGCCTGGCACGCGTTCTCCTTTGGCCCCTCTCTCGCGCTCGCTCTGTTTCTTGCTTACCTCTTCTCTCCCCTTCTCTTGGCATTCCTTCCTGCCAGGCTGCCCTGGATGAAGAGCCCCCTGGTCGCGAGGGCACCAAGGTATTCAGTGTGTGCTGGGGAGCCGGCTGCCGCCACCGCCTACTTGTCTGGCGCTCTGTGTCCCTTGGCGCTTTTGGCCTGCCCGCCTGGTCTCTTGAGCCCCAGGGTAGTGACTTCCTGCGTGTCAGAATTTCCTTGGCTCTATAATCTATGAAGCACATTTCCTTACATGAGCCTTATGTGAGGAGAAGTACTCCCATTTTAGAGATTGGAAAACTGAGGCTCAGAGAAAGGAAGAAAACTTCCTGAGGGCTTCTAGCTAGTGGCATGTGCCATGAACAAGACCGTGGGACTCCTGACTCACAGTCTCTGTCTCCCTGCCTGCCCCCTGCCTGCAAAAGTCCCAGCTAAGTGGCCCTAGAAGTGTCCTTGGAGGCCTTCCCTCTCCTCCTCGCTGAGGCTCCCTGTTCTCTCTTGCAGCCCAAGGCCAGCAGTGGAGGCCGTCGCCGGGGAGGCCAGCGGCACAAAGTGAAGTCCCAGGGGGCCTGCGTGATGCCGGCCAGTGGCTGCTGAACCCCTCCCGTCTCCCCCCACTCGGCCTCCCCCAGGATCCTCCTGTCCCCCACCTCCTGTCTGAAAGATGAAGCAGAGTGGCTATCCCCCCGCCGAGCCCGTGCCCCCTCGGCCCCTCCACCTCCATGTCCCCGGGATTGTAATTTATAAGCTCCAGAAGAGGGCTGGAGGAGGGCGGGGATGACTTGCCCCCACTGTCCTCCTGGGCCCTCGGACCGACCTTCCCTGACACACTTTTGTACATCTTGGGCCCTGAGTTTTTATTCCTTTTTATTATTATATATATAAATATAGAGAGAGAGAGAGAGTGTGTGTGTGTGCGTGTGTGTATGTGTGTGAAGATGAAGGCGGCTGGGCCAAGTATCAAGATCCCATCTCTTCTCTCCCCCATTCCTTACGCATAACTATCCTCAGGGGTTCTCAGGCGGGGTGGGGAGAGGTGGGGGACACTGTACTCTGCCCTTTAGATTGGGACCCTCCCCCACTCCCCTTCCCTTCAGAGCATTGCAGGAAGAATGGCCCCTGGGCTGGGGAAGGCCCTGGTCACCAAAGGAGGGCCCTCCAGCCCCTCACTTCTGCTGTTCTAAATGGGGGTGAGAATGGAAAGGACGGCCGCCTCCCCTTCACTCCTTTCTCTCTTTCTAGTCCCCCCTTCCCCTGAAAAAGGAAGCCCCAAAGCGCTTAACTTGTAACCAGTAGATTGGAGGGCTTCAGACTGGCCTTATGCCCACCCCTCAACCTGCCACCATGGCTTCCAGTTTTTCCGTTTGGAGACAATCCCCCCTTCTTCCTTCCCGGCCAAATTGGCTTTGGGGATTCTGGAGAATTTCCACTCTGGCCTGGAGGTGGGGCCCTCAGCTTGCTTGGGATTATGTTTATGAAGTCCCCTGTGGGCTAGGGGATCCTCTCCCCGAGTGGGTGGAGCAGCTGCTCCCCCTGCCCGTCCATCCTGCCCACTCTGCCCCGTTGTGGCTGCCACTGGAGCTGACTCGGAGCTTGTGCCAAGGGTGTGGAAGTCCCCAGCGGGTTGAAACTCTGGGTGCTGAGAGAGGGAGTGGGACGGGCCCTCCTCGGCTTGACTTGAGGCCTGCAGTTCAGGCTGGGGTGGGACCAGCTCAGGCGGCAGCCTTGTGACCCACTCCAGGGAGGAGCCACGGCCCAAGTCTGTGCTCTGCCCCAACCGGGGCCGCCCTTAGCTTCTCACTCTCTTCCCCCCTTGTCCCCCTTTTCCCACTAGAAGGCGAGGCCCCTTCCCCAGACTTGACTTAGTTTCCCTCTCCCACCCCCAGGTGTTTCCCCTGGTTGTTACTGACCAGCATTTATGGACCAGCCAGACTGACATTCTAAATAAAAGTTTGTTTGCAGTCCAGTAGCCTCACATGTTCCCTTGGCCAGCCTGAGCGCCCCTCCTGGGAGCCACTAGGTTAGGGCTGCCCCACTGGGGAGGAGGCTAGGGCCCTGTGTGGTTTCAGAGAGCCGCGGAAAGGGCTGAAGGGAATGAGGTCCAGGCCTGAGGCCTGTGTCCAGCAGCTTGCCTTTGGAGGGCGCTGGGCGGGACACTTGTGTGGGTGTCTGAAGCGAGATGGACCCCGTCTCACGGGTTTCCCCAAGTTTTCTCCCTTGATCCACCTTTGTGGCATGTTGCATTGAGAGCCACAGAGGACCTCCAAGAGCACCTGGGTCAACCCCACCGTGTGCGGATGAAGACACGCAGGGCCGACGAGGCGGCCCCAGTGAGTTGTGTGGGCAGAGCCAGGACGCAAACCCGCATCTCCTGACCTCAGGTCCTGGGCTTGTTCCATTACATCCGCTGCCTCTGCTGCTGACGGTAATGGAGGTGGCGGTGGCAGTGGTGGTGGTGGTGGCAGAGTCTGGTGTACAGGACCTGGGATTTTATGGCAGCAGGGAGGTCCCATGAGGGGGATACTGGAGGTCCACCTGTACAGATAGAGAGCTACCGAGGCCACTGAGATGTTAAGGGACGTGTCTCGGGTCTCATGGCCAGGAGAGGTCAAATACTAACACCCAGGTCATCCTAACTGACTTGAGGGTGTCCCCACCAAGCTGTTCAGCCTCTCATAGGCCCTCCTTCAGTACTGGGGTGGAGTCCCATAACACTTGACCTGGACTGATAGGACAAGAAGGAATGAGGGGGAGCCTGTGTTGGTGACAGTCCCTGCCCCTTAAACGTGGCCCCCCTGAATCACCAGTCACCGACCTAGTGGGTGTGGGCATGGGGGATGCAATCACCACCCTCCAACATGAGAGGCTCATACCTGTGGCAGAGGGTTTAAAGGCAGACCGTGGGGTCTCCTCTAATTCCTCTTCTGGGATGTGCTCCAGGGTCCTGACAGAGTGCAGTCACTTGGAGGCCTCTTCTGTGCCTGGGAAAGTGGCCTTATGTCCAATGCTCCCATAGTGCTCAGCGGGGGGTCATGCCCCTCCCTCAGGTTACCACCATCCTGCTGCCTTGTTGGGCAACGTGGGAGCTGTGGGGTGGTGGCCTGTGGACTCCTGTGTTTTCAGATGCCCAGCAGTTCTGGGGATGTCAGTCCCCCTGGATGGTTAGGTTATTTTCAATTGAATCCTGATTTCACCTACTGCCTTAGACCCTGGGTGTGATTTCTGGCCTGGGAAGTGGTGGGGTCTTAGCTTTGCTGCGACTGCTATGCCTTTCTTTCCTCCCTGAAGCTGTCGGAGTTGCCCACCCCATGTAACCAGGGGCCATCCTTCTGTACCCACATGGCATTAATCAAACAATGGGGCCTTCGGCTTCTAGAGCTGGGAGGGGCCTTAGGATCTTGCAATACTACCTCCTTATGATACAGAAGAAAGAACTGGGGTGGACAGCAAGGAAGTTGGCATTCCAATCCACCCAGCGCTGTTGTCAGGAACCATTAGTGATGGTTGCCTTCTAGGAGCAGGGCCTGGAAACTCTGGATTTGGAACAGGGCCCTTGTCCTTCTGTCATTATTATATAATCTGTGGAATCCCATCCTCTCCAGGAATCCAACCACAGCATTTTTTAGCTTAAGCATGACCTAGCCCAAAGCCTTAGTTTTACAGAAAAGGAAACTGAGACTTGGTAAAGGTTGTGGCTTGGCTAAGATCACACAGGACCTCGCAAAACTGAGTTCTGAACCCAGGTCTTCTAATCCCAAGTCAGGGCTGTACATATGCTGGGGAGCTGCCATCTTTCTTGTAGGCTCAGAGCCCTCTACTGTGAAGAGGCTTTAGAAGAGCAGGAGGGCCTGGGGTTCCAACCCAGCCTCTGTTATTACAACAAATGGGATGAAATCTGAGGGTCTACTAGCCCTTTCCCCCATTGACACAGGCTCATGGCCCTGTGTCGTGTCAGGTAAGAAGAAACATCTAACTGCATTGGAGTGTGGTGTATAAACCTCATGTGTGTGAACTCCACGTGTGGGAACATCCCAAGTACCTTAATATCTGTTCTATTTCTCAACATCGTTCATTTGGGTGAATATTAGACTATATTTCTACCCCCAAATTGCAACTTTTTTATTCTTTAACAAAGCAATACTTACTTCAAAGACATGGTAATAACCAGAGTATAAATATTTTCCCCAAACGCCTTGGGAGCAGTCTGCTGCATAGCGCCTTGGTGCCTGGGGTGAGCAGGCTCAGACTTAGCACAGTTTCTGCATAGCATTGGTGCCACCAAATTCAAATCCAGGGTGGAATGACGGCCACATGAGCCCTGGCTTCCTCTGGGTAGGATGCCCTTCAAGGAATCCATGAATGGCCCGACTGCAAAACCTAGCATGGCCTTGACACCTGGATGGCCTGCTCTCCTGACCTTTCAAAACTCACAAGGTAGTTTCCCGACCTTGACATCACAGCTTTCATTTCTATACTTTGCAAGGTGATAGCCTCCAATTCCTCCACATCAGATGAAAGAACAAATTCTGGGGTAGAAGGACGGCAGCCCATTTTGATAGGGCCATATGTGAGCCTTGAGGGACAGGGCCCAAGGCCTTTCCCCTTATATTACTGACTCTCGCTAGGCTTTGTCAGCCAGTTAAAGTCAAACCAAGACCAGATGTCCACCAATAGAGAGGGTCAAGGACAACTAAGGTCTTTTTAAATTATTATTATTATTTTTTTAATATTTGCTTTTAAAACTTTGAGTTCCAAATTTTCTCCCTTTCTCCCCCCCCCCCCCCCCCCCCATTGCGAAGGCAAGCAATTTGATATAGGTAATACATGGGCAGTCATGCAAAACACTTCCATAATAGTCATGTTGTGAAAGACTATATTCCCCTCCATGCTATCCCCACCCCCTATTTATTCTATTCTCTCCTTTCACCCTGTCCCTCCTCAAAAGTATTTGCTTCTTATTGCCCCCTCCCCCAATCTACCCTCCCTTCTATCAACCCCTTCCTCTCTTATCCCCTTCTCCCCTAATTTCCTGTTGGGTAAGATAGATTTCCATACTCAATTGAGTATGTATGTTATTTTCTCCTTAAGCCAATTCTGATGAAAGTAAGGTTCACTCATTCCCTTTCACTTTCCCCCTCTTCCCCTCCACTGTAAAAGCTTTTTCTTGCCTCTTTTATGTGAGATAATATACCCCATTCTACCTCTCCCTTTCCCCTTCTCCCAATACATTCCTCTCTCACCCCTTAATTTTATTTCTTAGATATCATCTCTTCATATTCAACTCACCCTGTGCCCTGTGTGTGTGTGTGTGTGTGTGTGTGTGTGTGTTCCTTCCCAACTACCCTAATAATGAGAAAGGTCTCATGAGTTAGAGATATCATCTTTCCATGTAGGAGTGAAACAGTTCAACTTTAATAAGTCCATTATGATTTTTTTTCCTGTTTACCTTTTCGTGCTTCTCTTGAGTCTTGTATTTGAAAGTCAACTTTTCTGTTTAGCTGTATTTTTTCCTCAAGAATGCATTAAATTTCTCTATGTCATTGAATATCAATTTTTTCCCCCTCATTGATTACACTCAGTTTTGCTGGGTAGGTGATTCTTGGTTTTAATCTTAGCTCCTTTGACCTCCAGAATGCCATATTCCAGGTCCTTTGATCCCTTAATGTAAAAGCTACTAAATCTTGTGTTATCCTGATTGTGGTTCCACCATATGTGAATTGTTTCTTTTGGCTGCTTGCAATATTTTCTTCTTGACCTGGGAACTCTGGAATTTGGCTATAATATTCCTCGAGGTTTTCCTTTTGGGGCCTCTCAGGAGGTGATAGATGGATTCTTTCAATTTCTATTTTACCCTCTGGTTCTAGAATATCAGGGCAGTTTTCCTTGATATTTTCTTGAAAGATGATTCTAGCAACTCCAAAAGACTCACGATGGAAATTGTATCCACATCCAGAGAAAGAACTATGGAGTCTGAATGCAGATAGAAGCATACTATTTGCTGTCCTTTTCTTTTGTCATTTTGTTTTATTGCTTCGTTCTTGTGGTTCCTCCCATTAGTTCTAATTGTTCTTTACATCCCGACTAATGGGAAAATATGCTTAATATGAATGTATAAGTACAGCCTGTATCAGATTGCATGCCATCTTGGGGGGGGAGAGTCAAGGGGGAGGGGGAGAAAATTTAAAACTCAAAATCTTATGGAAGTGAATGTTGAAAATGAAAAATTAATTATCAAAAAAATAATAAAAAAGAAAGATAATGTCTAGGCTCTTTATTTGATCATGACTTTCAGGTAGTCCAATAATTTTTAAATTATCTCTCCTGGATCTAATTTCCAGGTCAGTTGTTTCTCCAATGGTATATTTCACATTGTCTTCTATTTTTTCATTCTTTTGGTTTTGTTTTATAATTTCTTGATTTTTCAAAGAGTCATTAGCTTTCATTTGCTCCATTCTAATTTTTGAGGAATTATTTTCTTCAGTGAACTTTTGGACCTCCTTTTCCATCTGGCCAATTCTGTTTTTTAAGGCATTCTCCTCCTCATTGGCTTTTTGGACTTCTTTTGCCATTTGGGTTAGTCTGTTTTTTAAGGTGTTATTTTCTTCAGTATTTTTTTGAGTCTCCTTTAGCAAGCTGTTGACTCGTTTGTCACGATTTTCTTGCATTGCTCTCATTTTTCTTTCCAATTTTTCCTTTACTTCTCTTACTTGATTTTCAAAATTCTTTTTGAGCTCTTCCATGGCCTGAGACCAATTCACATTTTTCTTGGAGGCTTTGGAGGTAGGAGCTTCGACTTTGTTGTCTTCTTCTGAGAGTATGTTTTGATTTTCCTTGTCACCAAAGTAAGTTTCTGTAGTCTGAGTTTTTTTCCATTTTTTGCTCATTTTCCCAGCCAATTGCTTAACTTTTTAACTCTTTGTTAAGGTAGGACTCTGCTTCCAATGTGGAGGGTGTACCGTCCCAAGTTTCAGGGGTTTTGTGCAGCTGTTTTCAGAAATACTTCTAGGGACCTCTAAGTTTTCAGTTCTTCCAAGGTGGTATGATCTAAGGAGAGGTGTTTACTCCCCTCCTGGCCTGTGCTCTGGTCTGTGAGTGACCACAAGCACTCTTTTCTGCCCTGTAACTGTGAGGAGGGTTTCCTCTCCACTGCTGCCACAAGCTCCTCCTCACCCCAGGGCCACCACCCAGGACTGTGACCGAGATTCAAATGTGGGCAAAGCAAGAGAATCCTGCCTCAGTACCAGCAAAGAGACCCCCGTAATCTCCTTTTGATCAGTTGTTCTATCCCCTTACCGTCTGTGGGTTATTGCGTAAGTTGACTTTGACATTTGTGAGTTGAGAAGTCTAGAAACCACCACAGCTGCCAGTGATTCAGTGCCCTGAGGCCTGCTCTGGGTTTGCTGGGGCCTGGTCTGTGCTGGCATGGCCTGCACTGGCCTGCGCTCCTCTCTCAGTTTGGTGCAACAGATTTTTCCTGTTGACCTTCCATGTTGTCTTGGGCTGAAAGTTTGTTTCGTTCTGCCTTTTTGTGGGTTCTGCTGCTCTAGAATTTGTTTAGAGTCATTTTTAAAGGCCTCGGAGAGGTCTGGGGGAGAGCTCAAGTTAGGCCCTGCCATCTTGGCTCTGCCTCTTCCCAAACTGCAACTCTTAAAATCATTGAAATAACTTCAGAATGGTTATAATCATTTGATTTCTAACAATTAGGTCTAACTCTTTTCAATATTTTAGTCTCAAGTACAAATTTGTATGTGCGTGTGTGTGCATGTGTCCGTGTGCGCTTGTGTGCATGTGTGCATGTGCGTGTGCGTGGGTTTAAGCTATGTTGGAGGCAAGAGAAGGTACAAGGAAGGGATTGGACTACGCCTTGGCATAAATGATAGCTGGACTATTGTGTACTTTGCTTCTCTTTTCTCTTCCAAGGAGAATGATCTTTGGAATAGGAAGGATAAGACACCAACATGGATAACAGGGAGTGGAAGGCCCAGATCAGTGTGGAGGCGGTGAGTGCATTCAACTCAGTAAAATCTGAGAAGCTCTTATTATGTTGCAGGCACTGAGATACAGAGACAGCCCAGGGAGCTTCTCTTCTGTTACATGTACATGAATGAGTCCATATGTGGTACTTGGGAGGCAGCTCCTGATATAAGATGAGGATTCTGAGTAGTCTTAGCTATGGGCTCGCCACCAGGTGGTGACTTTTGGCCATGGCAACTCATAAAACAAAAATGCAAAATTGCCTTCATTTTGGGCATCTCCCTTGTAAGACCCAAGTGATAAGGGCAGTGTCAGAAAAGGGGGTGGGGGCAGGAAGGTGCTATGAAATCTCAGCTTTGAACTTTAACTGCACTACCCTAAATGAGAGATCTTATCCAGCGATCATTATTTAACATTCTATTAGAGGATATGAAATATATCAACATTGACATTCTTGCTATAAATGAAACCATAGACTTCAGGACATGGAAGGTTGGCTCACAGGTTCTTGGCTGTTCTGGTTTCCCATGTCATTATTCAACCAAAACTACCCTCTTATGACCTCTTAACTGCCAGATCTAATGACCTTCTCTCAGTCCTCATCCTCCTTTATCTCTCTACAGTCTTTAATATGATCAGTCAGTCAAGAAATACTCATTAAATGCTTGCTATGTGCCAGGCATTATGCTAACAGCTAGGAATACAAAAAAAGGTAAAATCAGGGTGCCTGCCCTCAAGGACCTCACAGTCTGATGAGGGAGACAACACGCAGGCAACTATGTACAAACTATATATGGGGAAAACAGGAAGAAGTCAACAGAAGGCAAAATTAAGAGGGGTTGGGGGAGGCTTCTTATAGACAGTGGGATTTTAACTGGCACCTGAAGGAAGCCAGGGAAGCAGAGATGAGGAGGGACAACATTCTAGGCATGGGGGACAGCCAGAGAAAAGGCCTTGAGTTGGAAGATGGAGAGTCATGTGCAAAGAACAGCCAGGAGGCAGGTGTCGCTGGACTGAAGAAGACGGGGTGGGGAGTGAAGTGTGAGAAAACTGGAAAGGGAGGAAAGGGCTAGGTTACGAAGGGCTTTGAATGACAAGCAGAGGATTCTGTATTTGATCCTAGAGAAAATAGTGAGCCACGGGTTTATTGAATAGATGGATGACATAGACTTGCACCTTAGGAAAATCAGTTTGACATCTGGAAGGAATATGGAGAGACTTGAGGCAGGCAGATCCACCAGCAGCTACTGTAATAGCGTAGGTGTGAGGTGATGAGGCCTGGACCAGGGGAGGGGCAGCATCAGAGGAGAGAGAGCCTGAACTTTGAAAGATGCTTGCAGAGGTGAAATTGATGAGAGGTGCTGCTGCAAAGGTGAAATCTGCAGGAGATGTGGCAGAAGTGAAAGTGATGAGAGGTGCTGCAAAGGTGGAATCTGCAAGAGATGTGGCAGAGGTGAAATTGATGAGAGGTGTGCTGCAAAGGTGAAATTGATGGGAAGTGCTGGAGAGGTGAAATTGATGAGAGGTGCTGCAGAGGTGAAATCTGCAAGAGATGTTGCACAGGTGAATGGGACAAGCCTTGGCATGGATGTGGGGGATGAGAGACATCCAGGGTGATGCCAAGATTGGGAGCCTGGAAGGTGGTGGTGCCCACTACAGTAATAGGGAGGGTAGGAAGGGGAAGTTTAGGGGGAAGATAATGAGTTCTGTTTTGGACATGTGGAGTTGAAGATGTCTACTGGACATCCAATTTGTGACATCTGAAAAGCAGCCAGAGATGAAAGATGGAGGTCAGCAAGGAGTCTCAGGCAGAATAGGTAGATTTGAGAATCATCAGCATAGAGAGGGAGCTCCATGGGAGCTGATGTGATCACCAAGTGAAGCAGAATGGAGGGAGAAGAGGAGCAGGCCCAGGATTAAGCCCAGGGCCCTCTTCTCCTTCACGTTCTTTTCTCTGCAGATTTTCATGACTCCACCCTCACCTGGTTCTCTTCCTACCTATTTGACTGCTCCTTTTCAGTCTCCTTGTCTGGATCTTCATGCAGGTCACACCTGTCAATCAGGGCGTGCCCCCCCAGAGCTCTGTAGGATTTCTGCATTGGAGGCCTACTATAGGCCTACTAGATTGGATGGATTACCTTTAGATGATTGTAGGATTCAGATTAGCTTGCTTTCCTTTTTAAACTGTCTCCCCCCCTTTAGTTAGAAGCAAGGAGGCAGAGGTCTATTAGCCTCACTTTCTCTTCCTTTCCCATTGATTGAATACACCTGGGCTCAAGATGAGCTCCAGCCTACTCTAAATGTCCCTTAGGTAACCCTGAAGTTACGTTCTTGGCTCATTTGTGCTTTGTGAGAGGTTGCCTCAATGCAGACATTGTGGCCAAGTGACTGAACAGAGAATCCTGAACTCTCTCTCCCTGTTCACTGCTTTATATAAGGTGCAGTGGTTCATTGAGCAGGTAGGAACTGCCCCATGAAAAAAGCAATTTTCAGCCTCAGTGGAACCACTGCTTGATCAGCCTCTGAGCACTTTCCCCGCTCGGGTAAATGAAGTGATTCGCTTTCATGACAGGAGGGCAGAACTGCCCGTGCTGCTGAGATCGCAGATCCACAGTGAACGATGAGCAGCTAGTCTTCGCTTAGATCAGAGAAATGCTGCAAAGTGCACTCAGATTTTAGTAAAGCCTTTGACTGAGCCACAGATGACCGGTGGATTTGGAAACAGTTAACGGGTTAAATTAAATTAAGTAATAGGTAAGGGAAGAGGGCATTTTCCCTAACCTCCACCTCTCATCCCAAAATACTGCATTTAACTCCAGTTCATTCTGAGCTGATATTAGATGGAATGTCTGAGGAGCCAGAAGAAATCTTTTCACCTGGGTTGGGAGTTTAGAGAGATTTTGGCTCAGAACCTTAGTAGGGTGTCGGGGGGACCTTGGGGCACCACAGTCCTATTTGTGACCCCTCTAGATGGGTGACAGGAAAAGCAGAGTCTCCTGGAGGCCTCTTTCTGTTTCTGTTTTTCTGTCCATGGAGTTCTTTCTGCCTCAGTCCCTCTCTCCTACGGACATCTCCAGGGACCCCATGGTCAAGCCATGGCTGGCCCCAGTGCTGGTCTGGAGGAAAACTATTTGGAACAGCCTAACGAACAGGCTGTCGGGAGGGGATGCTGACAGTGAGATTCCAGTCTCAGGAAGAGGAATTCCCATCTGCGAGGCGCTTCCTCCATTCTAACAATTCCGGACAGCTTGTTCTTCTCTGGGAATCAGGAAGCCCAGGCCCCAAGGGCCCTTTCCATCGCTGCCCAGGAACCTCTTTGGGCCTCCTCTGGCCCCCTCCCCCAGCTCTGCTTCTTCAAGCCCAGGCCTGGGCTGGGCTCCCTCTGCTGCCCAGGGCGCTCCCTCCCAGGCCTCACTCAGCAGAAGGGAAGCCGCTCTTTGAACAGAGGGTTTCCACCACAACCCTGCCTCTTCTCCCCCACTACTCCGAGGTGGCCTCAACAGCAACCTCCATGTGACGTTTAGAGAAGAAGCAACCACAGATCCAAGAGCAAATTTATTTTTGCATAGGCATAAATTAGAATCTGTCGATTAAAAAATAAAACTAAAGAATTAAACAGTAGTCTTTGTGATGGGGAAGAGCTGAGCCCCCATCTGTAGGTTCCTATGTGGGGCTGCTCAGATGCCAGCTTCCCGGGGAGGGGACAAAAGCAGCGGGAGCAGGCTGGGCTGAGGGGAAGCTGGGGTCAACCCCACACCAACTGCTGCTGGCCCCTGAAACCTGCAGAAGAGTGGGCACCCCTGCTGGCTTCGGGAACCAGTGGCCAGCCCCATGGTGTGAACCCCTGCCTTCCCTCCTGACGGCAAGAGGCAGAAAGGATGGCGATGCCACTGTGGGGATCAGTGCTTGACAGCCCACCCCCCCCAAGCTGGGGCTGGAGTGAATATCACCCTGGGCCCCAGGGGAGGCAGCCAGGAATGAAGCCCTTACCTTTTCTATCTGATAAAAAAGAACCATGAAATATATCTATGTATAAATATAAATATATATCTATATACATAATACAATTGGCCCGCAGGGCCAAGAATTTGCCCTCCCCCTCCCATCCCAGCCTTAACTCCAACAAGCTCCCCTCCAACCCTATCCCAATAAACTTAACACCTGCTCATGTGCTAACCAAGCCAGAAGGGAACTAAAATCAGAGCCCAGAGCAAGACCCTGATGAGCTATGATGTCCCGTTTCCCTGCAAAAGTGCCTGGGGCAGGGCAAGTCCCCCCCAGGGAGAGAGGGCAACATTGGCTCAATGCCAACCCTACACAGGGCCAGGGAAGGGCCTTTCTCATCAGGATCCTGGCCAGTCTCCTGCCCATCATACCCACAACCGCATGAGCTGGTGGGTCCAAAGGAGAGCCCACAGTGACTGAGCTCCAGGTGAGGAGGTGGATGCAGGCATGGCTAGAGTGGAGAAGTAGGGCCTCTGGGTCCGTGAGGGCAGGGAGGAAAAACCTGTTACCAATAACATAAGGGAAGGCCCTCTCCCCACGGCCCCTGGCTGCACTCTGGGCCCTCCTCCCTTTCAGCATTATCTAAACTGTGATTAATGCTGTGTCTAATACTGCCTTTCTCACACACCAGAAACCCTCCACTCCTCTCTAAATTAAGTCCCAGTGGGTAGAAGGGGCCTCCCAGCCATGGCTACACCCCCACGTAACAGTTTCTAAAGGCCACTCCAGGTGATCCTCAGGCCAGAACTTCCCCCAAATCGAGGTTGTTGGCCTTGTCAGAACAAAAAGCTCAGGGACTTGTGGTCGGTCCCAGGTGCTTCTGATTCCAAAGACTGCCTCCATCATGTCCAGTGGTGAAGAGAACCAAGCAAGGTACCATGGACAGGGGCATCAGCCACCTGCATGCCCATGACAGACTGGCCTTTGCAGTTGCCCAGTTTGTCATGCCCTGAATACACCCAATTCCTTGCCCTAGAGCCAAGGTGGCATTAGCCGTGGTTCTGTTGGACTTTTGCTGAGCATAGCAAGGCCCTCCCCACACCCCCAACATATAATACATAGCTATATATACACCTCTGGGGGGTGGGCAGGGCCTGCAGGGAACTGGGCCACTTGACCCTCAGGAGGATTGGGAGTGAAACAGAAATTGCTCAGCTGGTGGTCTCCATATCATAGAGCCCAGCGGGCCAGGACCGCTCCACGGAGGTGGGCTTCCATGTTCTGTCTCTCTCCCAGAAGCCATAGTGCCCAGAAGGGATTAAGCATAGGTGAGAGGGGAGAAGGTAGTGGAGCTGCTTGCTGGTGGAGGGGAGGTGGCTGAAGGGGGAAGGGGTGAAGGGACCTGGGGGGAAGGGCTAATTGGCAGGCTTCCCATGGACCCGGAAGCGGTAAATGCAGGTATACTCAGGGTGACCCCAGTTGCTCAAGATGCGGAGCTCTACCACCTGGTATGGGGCTGTGTTGTTGCCCTGTGGGAAGAGAAGAGTGGGGTCAGGAAGGCCGGAGATCCCTTGGTGGACACCCTACCCCGGAGCCCTTCCGCCCCAGGCTCCCCTCGAAGAGCAGTGGCTGAAGTAAGCCACAACCTTATCGTTCAGGTTCCTATCAGACCCACGGGGTCCTGACTTCCACTGCAGCCACTCACAAAGCCCCAAGACCACTAGCCTGCCTGGGTCGCTGCTGTGGGACGGGCCCTCCATACCTGAAAGTGGAAGGTCTGAATGGACTCCCCAGCATTATCGTAGGTGAACTGCCCGAGGGCCAGCCCCTCCGACTGGGACTCTTCCTTTAGCCCCTGCACGGAAGGAAAAGCAAAAGGAAGGGATGGATGGACGGATGGACAGATGGGAGGGGGGTGTGGGAAAGGTCATGCTGTTAGGACACGAATCCAAATCAATCCAGGGAGGCGAAGGAAAGGGAGGCGGCGGGGGAGGAGGAGGATACATTGGGAAGGGGAAAGGGGAGCAAACAAAGGCCGCCGTGATGCCTCCTCCCTTGACCCCCTCACCTCGTAGCATCTCTCTCACTAATTCAAGAGACAGAGCCTTTCCCCTCCAGGCCCTTGGCCTCCTTTGCAGTCTCTTCCCCGAAGCTGCTGAATGGCTTGGGACAAAACGCTTAACGGTGGGCGCCTCCATTTCTCCATCTGTATCAGGATCTGGGCCCTGAAGCGTCCCCCTCCCCCTGCATTTTTCACCTTCTCCTCCGGCTCCATCTTTTCTCCCAAATCCTCCTTACGTGGACATTCCATCTCTGCCCATCCCGCCCAGCTCCCCACTGGGACAACTGGCCACGGAGGCAACTTGTTGTAGCAAAGGACCCTAAGGAGGCATTGGCTGCCTCTGGCTCCTCTCTAAGAAGAGGGAGAGGAGCAGAAGGGCTGGCCGTGGAGTCAGGAGACCAGCCTCAATGTCCCATCTGTAAAATGGGCACATCCTTCCATTCCTCACCTGGCAATGCTGCTGTTAAGAAAGGGCTTTTCTCTGTTCTAGAAAGGAGAGCTGCCAGGCTCAGGTACTCACCAAGATGACAAAGTCCTTGGGGGCGCTGGGGATGTTGCTGATGGGAGACAGGGCTTTGGGCACATGCTCCAAGGTGACGGCAGTGAGGTGGATGCGGGCAGACAGGCGAATCACTGCAAAGCCCTGGGGGCCCCGGAATGCCCAGCAGTTGCCAGGGTAGACGTCTGGCTGTGGACACAAGACAGGTCAGGTGAAGGGCGGCAGCAGAGGGAACAGACCCCGGTGTTGGGGCCCCCCAGAGGAGGGCGGCAGATGGCAGGTGGAGATCCACGCCGGTGGACCTTTGCTCAGCCCTACCTGGAGGATGGCTCTCGGGGACTGTGAATAGTACCACAGGGGGATGCCAAACAGACTGAGAAGGGCCGTCTTGGTGTCATAGGTCTCCGAGCAGCGGGTACTGATGATGCTAGCCCCTGGAAGAGCAACAGGGAGATAAGGTGGGGGCACCCGGGGCGGGCCTAGGGCAGCCCTCAAGGCGAGGGGTGCTGCCGGGGCATCCGCCCTCCTCACTGCCCCGGCCCAGAAGGGGCATCCCGAGCTGTCCATTTCTCGACTTTCCAATCTGTCAGTCCCAAGCTTTCCGCAGGCCGCCTACCTGAGGACTCCAGGGCGTAATCCACCAGCCCGATGCGGTCTTCACTGTAGCGCGTCAGCGCCTGCTGCACGATCTGGTGCACTTCCTAAAAGACAGGCATGCACTGGTGGGCCAGGCTGCCCGCAGGACGGGCCCAGCCCTTAGGGGGAAGGGAAAGCGTGCTACCTGCTCGGCCAGGGCTTCCCTCTCCCTCCTGGGAGGCTCCTCTCAGGGCAAACCCGTGACCCCCGCCAGGCACACAGGTAGTGGGGCAGGCCTCACCTCCTCGGTCACCCCTGTCACTCCCTCCTTGCGAAGGGTCAGCCTCAGGCTGGCGGCAGCTTCGCTGGTGGACCTGGCCTGCTCCTCTGCCACGTGAGTGAGGATTCTGTGCTCCAGGTCTCGGAGCTGGGCCTGCACCTCCTCCAGCTGAAGGAGCCCGGCCTGAGCGCCCTTGTCTCGAAGAAGGAACTGACTGATCCAGGCTGGGAACTGAGACTCCACCTAGAAGCCCCCAGAGGAAAGAGCTCAGCGAACAGAGAGGTGAGGAGGGAAGAGGGCCCGGACAGAGAGCCTCCGAGAGCTCAGGGCCAGCATGTGCCTGCCTGGTGCCAGGTAAGGTGACTGGCATTTCTCCACTGCTTTGAGGTCTGCCAACAGGATCTCACTGGACCCTCGCGGGCTGTTGGTATCCCATCTGACAGATGAGGAATGCCCCCTCCATGTCACAAAGCCCACACAACAGGCCCAATCTTTGGGAAGTACCCAGTGGACACCTTCGAGGGTTGGGCCTCCTCGGGCAGATGCCTGGACAGCAGCAGCCCTGCTGGGATCGAGGGGCATGCATGGCCTAACCGGGGGACTGGAGGACTCACGTCACTGCGCAGGGCCGCCATCTTCTGTGGCCAAAGGTCTACTTGCTCCGCCATTGCTGCCTGTCTCTGGCTCAAGGCCGCCAGCTCCTGCCTCAGGCCAGCCAGCTGGGCCTCCAAAGGGCCCAACTCCTTTAGCATGTTTTCCTGGAGGGCTTCTTGGGCCAAACTAACCAGTGACAGAAGGAAAGGTCAAGGTCAACCATGGGATAGTCACAGAGAATGAAGTCAGACAGAGGCCAGGAAATGGCACAGGTTCGTCTGAAGAAAGCCACTCCTCAATGGAAAGAGCAGAGCCAGAGACCTGGGGCAAAGTCTTTGCTGACATTTACTCCCTGTGGGACCTTGGGCAAGTCATTTCCCTCTCGGGCCCCAGTACCCTCATCTGCTGAGGTCCTCACCAGCTGTGATCGATCCTATGGACATACTAACCCGAGTATTCTGTTGCCAGTGACCCCCCCCAGAGAATCTCAGTTGTGGCTTCTCTGGTCTAGCTTTCTAGCCCTCCTTCTTCCCTCCTCTTCTCTTTGCCAGTCAGGCCTTTGGGGCCTTACCTCTGCCACTCAGACTTGAGCTGGAGCACCCAGCTTTCCAGGTCCTGTAAGGAAAAAGAGGGCACAATGAGACCGATAGAAACACCAGTGCTGCACTTTGGGGGCTCGGGTCTCCTCTGGCTGGGCCCTCTGTCTGCTGGGGACGATCCGCGTCTCTGCAAACTGCAGGGCTCCAGAAATCTTGACCCTGCGTCCATACTAGACCTTTCAGAGACTGGGCTCCCCTCCTACCCTCCCACCAAGAGGAGGCATCTGAGAAAGACCCAAGCTCAGCTGGGATTAGCCATGAACCACTTTCCCCAGGTCACTTCTCGGTCCCCTGAACAAAGTTTCAAACTCAATTCTTAAGTCATTTTTTTTCTTTGTTTATGGTGAGGCAAATGGGGTTAAGTGACTTGCCCAGGGTCACACAGCTAGGCTAGTAAGTGTCATGTGTCTGAGGTTGGATTTGAACTCAGGTCCTCCTGACTCCAAGGCCAGAGCTCTACCCACTGCACCACCTAGCTGCCCCCCTCAGTTCTTAAGTCATACTCTTCTCATTGACAGTCTTATCCCTCCCTAGTCTTCCAGAGAGGAGCTGCAGGAGGGGCACTACGTTTCTTTTAGGTCAGTAAGCTCCATACTCAGCCTTCAGACAAGGGGGTCCCTTGGGCAGCTGTTAGCACGTGGCCATCCCTCAGGCCGGCCAGAGCCTTTGTCAATCCAAGAGGCTCCCAGACAAGTATGGAATCTGGCCAGGTCCCCCGAGAGCCGCACCGACCTTTCGAGGACGCCAATTCAGCCGAAGGTGCCCCCCCAGATGCCCGCCCCCGCTGACAGCCCCAGAAACATTACCTGGGATGCCCGAGTAATCTTCTTCAGGACGCTGTCCAAACCTTGCTGATGCTCTGCCCTGAGGGTGGTGAGCGCTTCCTGGGGGCCACAGAAAAGGAGACAGGCATTCAACAAGAGCCAGAGAACGCGGCAGGCTCTGGCACTCCCAGGGCACTGCTTCACCTCCAGCCCCTTGGCCCCCCACTGGCCAGTCCTGGTGAGCTGGCACATCAGAAGAGCTTTCTCCTCACCTGGATGTGGGCAGTGATGTCTCTGTGGACGTCCTCTTTCAGGGTGGCTTCCCGTCGGCTCACCAGGCCCTCCAGCAGGGTCAGAGTGTCCTCGTGACTCAGGCCTTTCCCACCTCCAGTCCCCCCGGCCCCTTGTCGTAGCTCCAGGCGCTCCAGCCGCATGGCCTCCTTCTGCCAATGGGCAGAGTATTCGGAAGCCAGAGTCTCCAGCTGCCTTTCCAGAGCATGAACCCTTGATAGGATACGCTGTTCGGCCTCGGGAACGAGAAGGAAAACACACAAAGATGAAAAGTCTCTTAGGAGGAGGAACAAGGAACGCTGAGCATCAGACACTCCAGCATTGATTAAGCACCTGCTATATGCCAGGCATAGGGCTGGGTGCTGGGAACCCCAGGACCAAGAAGGCAACCTTTCTTACCCACAGGAACTTGCATCCTGATGGAGGAGACAGAACGTCCCAAACCACCAGGTACTGAACTACTGTGTGTGTATTTCTTCATTTTACACTGATGCTGTTTACATTTTTCATGCATTTTTGGTCTCCCCCGTTAGAATGGACGCTCCCTGCAAACAGGAATTGTTTCATTCTTCGTTCCTGCATCCCCTGGGCCAGCACCTGGCCCATACTAAGTGTTCTATAAATCCCCGTGGACTGACAGGCTGATTGGAAGAAAGGGAGCCTGCCGGGGTGGGGAGAGTTGCAGAAGTGGGAGTGGAAAGGGAAGGCAGAATGAGCTCTCGGCGTGGGGGCAGCCATTTTGGCAGGGTCACCGAGTGCGGAAGGAGGCCCGAGGCCCAGTGAGGCTAAAGCTGCAAAGACGGGGTGGGGCAGAGGGGAGCCCCTGGAATTAGCTGTGGAGGGAAGTCGCCTGGTCTGCTCCTCTGGGGGCAGAGTGAGGAACGGACTGGAGGCAGGAAGGCTGTGACCCAGGAGTGATGAGGGCCTGGCCGGGGTGGCCAGGCTACGAAGGCAGACATGGCAAAGAAGCCAAGAGAGCTCAGGGCGAAAGGCTGGGTCGGTGACCTCCCCAAGAGTGCGAAGGAGGCCAAGCAGGCGCCTGGGTACTTACACAGCATGGGGGCAGAGCCGAGATAGCAGAGGGAGGGTCGGCGTTTTTGCTGAGCCCAGCCCACCTCCTCCTCTAACCATCTAGAAAACATGCCAGACTACATTCTGGTCAGCAAAGCCAAGAAAAAGTCTGCATGAGTCATTTTTCCAGCCCAGTGTGGACACTGGGATGGGGGCTGGCCAGGAGCCCACCATAACGGCAGCTGGGACAGTAGGGAGCATTCCAGTGCCCAAGGATGGTAAAAGGGCTGGGACTGAGCCCCTGGGCAGGAGCAGGTCCTGGGGGACCCTGTACTAGTGCTGGGAGCAGGAACGGGGCCAGCTGGCACCTCTGGGCCACAGATGAGTGAGCCAGCGAGGCCCCAGCTGAGCACTGACCAAGGAAGTCGTTTTGCAAACAGAGCCATGGGGCCTGAGGCCCAGGGCACAGCAGGGTGCTCAGTGCTAACCTTTACTTCTGCATGTGAACCTGCGGTGAGATACTTGGGGTGGGAGACCCAGACACTAGGAGAGTCAACAAGCTCGGTCCTTCTGAACCTGCAGAACCTAAAAGTGGGCTACCAGTGACTGAGACCAATAACACTCTACAGCAACTGAACCACCCACAAGCCAGTAGACCCAAACCTGGGACAGGAACTTGCACAGCTCAGACAAGGAGAGCAGTGAACACATCACACCACTTTGGAAGCACTGAAAACTTGCAGACTGAACTGAGAAAACCCAGAGGTGAACCTGACCGTAAAGAGCTACTATGGTAACAGAGAAGCTCAAGACAGACAGACAGAAAAAGACAATGACTTAAAAACATCTTTAGGCAAAGTCTCAAAGAAAAAGTGCAGATTGGACATGAGCTGAACAAGAATTCCTAGGAGAACTGAAGAACAAGACAAGAATAAGCAAAAAAATGATTTTAAAAATCAAATGAGAGTGGAAGAGGAAAAACTGAAAAAAAAAATAAGAACAGTGCAAGAAAGATATGAAAAAAGAACGAATAGTTTGGTAAAAGAAGCACAAAAATACCAAAGAAAACTCCTTAAAAATTGGAACTGAGAAAATAGAAGCTAATCACTCTATGAGACAAGAAAAAATAAAATCAATTTAAAAGAATGAAAAAATAAGAGAAAATGTGTCATATATAAAAAACAATGACCTAGAAACAGATTGAGGAGAGATAATTTAAGAGTCATTGGACTATCTAAAAGCCAGGAATAAAAAAAAAGGGGGGGCTTCACATCATATTTTCAGATATTATAAAGGAAAAATGCCCAGATGTCTTAGAACTAGAGGGCAAAGGAGAACTTGAAAGAATCCACCAATCATTTCCTGAAAGAAACTCCAAAATGAAAACTCCTAGGATTTGTATCAAATTCAGAGCTACCAGGTCAAGGAGAAAATTCTGCAAGCAGCCAGAGAGAAATAATCCAAATACTGTCAGGACACATGAGAGTTAGCAGTTTCCACATTAAAGGAGTGCAGGGTTTAAGATATGATATTCTGGAATGCAAAAGATCTAGGATTAGAGCCAAGAATAAACTACCCAGCAAAACTGAGCATATTTCTATAAGGGAATATGGATACTTCATGGAACAGAGAACTTTCAAGCATTCCTGATGAAAAGATGAGAGTGGAATAGAAAATCTGACATTCAAACACAAAACTCAAGAGGAAGCATAATAAGGTAAACACAGGTGAAAAAGCACAAGGCACTAAACAAAGGTAAACTGTCTACATCCCTTGTGTGGCAAAATGATAAATGTAACCCCTTCAGAATTTTATGATTGCCAGGGGCCTTAGAAGGGGGTCTAATTAGGTAGCGACCTGGGTGTGATTCTATTCTGTTGTGATGACCTGAAAAGAATGGAAGGGTGGGGAAGGAAAGAAAAAATGGGGAATGTTATCTCATATACATGAGGTGCACCAGGAAGAATTTATACAATGGACGGGACAGAGAAGAGGGGAACAGGCAACACTTGAACCTTATTTTCATCTGAACTGGTTGAAGGAGGGAAGAATACACATACACACATGCACACAATTAGATACAGAAATTCATCTTACCCAAAGGGAAGCAGGAGAAAAAGAGGTTAAGAGAAAGATGAGGGGGATGGAAGAATGAGAGAGAGGGTAGATCAAGGGAGGGAATGGTCAGAAGCAAAAGACTCTTGAAGAGGGAAGACGGTCAAAAAGAAGAGGGTAAGTATAAAAGAATAGGGTGGAGCAAAATATACATTTATTGATCATAACTGTGAATGTGAATGGGATGAACTCACCCATAAAATGGACGAGTATAGAAGAATGGATTAGAAACCGAATCCAACAATACATTATTTACAAGAAATATGCTTGAAACAGAAAGATACACAAATAGAGAAGGAGTTGGA
Source organism: Vombatus ursinus (assembly GCF_900497805.2). Classification (NCBI taxonomy): domain Eukaryota; kingdom Metazoa; phylum Chordata; class Mammalia; order Diprotodontia; family Vombatidae; genus Vombatus; species Vombatus ursinus. The sequence continues at coordinate 2,976,442 of NW_020943070.1, read as the reverse complement.
ACAAAAGAATGTACGCTAAATAACAGATGGAAGGGGCAGCTAGGTGGTACAGCAGATAGAGTACTGGTCCTGGAGTCAGGAGGACCTGGGTTCAAATCCAGCCTCAGACATTTGACACTTACTAGCTGTGTGACCTTGGGCAAGTCACTTAACCCCATTGCCTAGCCCAAAACAAAACAAAAACAGATGCATCAAAAAACAAATCATAGAAATGATCAATAATTTCATTAAAGATAATGATAACAATGACATAACAAAATTTTTAGGATGCAGCCAATGCAGTACTTTAGTGGAAAATGTATATCTTGAAATGCTTGCATCAATAAAAGAGAGAAAAAAACAGAATAAATAATTAGGCATTCAAGTAAAAAAACAGAAAATCAACAAATTAATCCCTTCCCAATTAAACTGAATCCCTCCCCACCAAAACTGAAATCCTGAATCAAGGAAAGATGAACAAAATTGAAACAAAAAACCCCACTAAACTAATAAATAAAACTATAAGCTTTAAAGAAAGCAATTAAATAGATAAACCCTTGGCTAATTTAATTTTTTTATAATTAATTTTTTAATTTTTAGTTTTCAACATTCACTTTTTTCAACATTAATGGCTTATTCAATTTCTTTTTCTGAAATGGAGTTAAGTATTTTAATTCCTCTTCTGTTAATCTGGGCAATTTATATTTTTGTAAATATTCATCCACTTCACTAAGATTGTCAAATTTATTGTCATACAGTTGGGCAAAATAGCTCCTAATTATTGTTTTGATTTAATTTAATTTTTTTTAAAAAAGAAAGAAAACCAAACTACTAGTATCCAAAAAAAAAAAAAATTAAAAAAGTGAATTCACAACCAATAAAGATGAAATAAAAGTAATAATTAGGAAGTATTTTGCCCAACTATGTGCCAAAAATAAGACTGACAATCTAAATGAAAGTAGTATTTACAAATATAAGTAATCCTGGTTAACAGAACAGGAAATAGAACACTTAAATAACCCTATCTTAGAAAAAGAAACTGAACAAGCTATAAATAATCTCCCTAAGAAAAAAACTCCAGGACTAGATAAAATTTATGAGCAAATTCTACCAAATATTTAAAGAGTAATAATTCTAATACTACATAAACTGTTTGAAAAAATAGGTAAAGAAAGTCTTACCAAATTCCTTCTATGACACAAATATTATTGTCTTGATACCCAAACCAAGGAGAGTCAGCTCTCCCTGAGAGAGAAAACTATAGATCAATAATGAATATCAACCAAAAAACTTAAATACTGGAAAGAACATTACAGAAATATATCATAAAGATCATATACTGTGACCAGGCTGGATTTATACCAGGAACTTAGCTGGGTCAACTATTAGGAAAAATATGAACATAACTGACTATATCAATAACAAAAACAACAAAATTTATATGATTTCAACAGATGCAGAAAAAGCTTTTGACAAAATATAACACCCATTCTTGTTAAAAACACTAGAAAGCACAGGAATAAATGGAATCTTCCTTAAAACGATAAGTATTATTTAGTAAAACCAAGAGCAAGGATGATCTGTAATGGGATAAGCTAAATCCTTTCCAATAAGATCAGTGTGAAGGAAAAATGTCCATTACCACCTTTACTATTTAATATTGTACTAGATACAGCAATAAGGTAAGAAAAAGAATTTGAAAGGAAAAAAAATGCAATGAGGAAACAAAATTATCCCTTTTTGCAGATGATATGATGGTTTACCAAGAGAACCCTAGTGAGGCAACTAAAAAAAACCAGTTAAAACTGTTACTTAAAGTTGCAGGACATAAAATGAATCCATCAAAACCATCAGCATTTCTATAGATCAACCAACAAAATCCAGCAGAAAGAGATACAAAGAGAAATCCCATTGAAAATAACTGTGGGGGCACCCGGGTGGCGCAGTGCATAGAGCTCTGGTCTCGGAGTCAGGAGGACTTGAGCTCAAATCCAACCTCAGACACTTGACACTACCTGTGTGACCCTGGGCAGGTCACTTAACCCCAAATGCCTCACCAAAAAACAAAAAGAGAAAAAACTGTGGTCAGTATACAATACCTGGGAGTTTACCTGCTAAGACACACATAGGAACTATATGAACACAATTACAAAACATTCTTCACAGAGAGAGAGAGAGAAATCTCAACAATTGGGCATATTCATTGCTCATGGGTAGGTCAGGCCAATATAATGAGAACGACAATACTACCTAAATCAACTTACTTATTCAGTGCCATACCAGTAGAACTACCAAGAAAGTTCTTTGCTAGCAAAGGACTGGAAACAAAGCAGACACCCATCGAAGGAGGCTTATGGATACAATGAAATACCATGACGCTATAGGAAACCACAACTGTTTAATAAAGAGAAACATGGGAAGACTTACATGAACTGGGGGCAAAGTGAAATATCTGAATGAGGAGAAAGCCAAGTAAATGGAAAGCACAGCCAACAACTGAAAGTGAACGTTGTGAGATCATCGTGCCGGAGCCTGGCCCCGAGACCGTCACTGAGGACATTCTTTCCTGGCTTTCAATGCCAGGGCGGGGGTCTACGGGGATGGGACCTACGCACGATGCCGGACTCGGTGCTAAGCTGGTTTTGCCGAGCTGTTTTCTTCCCCACTTTTTCTATTCTTTTGCCGAAGGGGTGACTCTGTGGGAGGGGGAGGTGGGAGGGCTACGTTGAGAAAGGTGGATGACATGAAAGCAAAGCTAGAAACAAGTCTTTAAAGTCAATGATAAATATCTATACGTGTATAAAGCTCTATCTAATTCTTCATCATTTTCACTAACAGATCACACAGGCTTTGCGGGGTGTATCCAACTTGCCTGCACCTCTTTCTGAAGAATAAGAGGTGCTGGGGAAGGTAGGTTACGTGAAAACAAAAGACATCAAGAAAAGCTTTGGAAACAAAACAGCAAACGCTCAAAGACAACGAGGGGCCATGAAAACTGTTTCCAGGCTTCTGTGCACTGGGGGTCAGACTCGTTTCACTTGTCCCAGCCCGGCAGAAGTCACGGCCCATTTCAGAGACAAGCTTCCTCTGAACGGGGAAGGGGCTGCCTCGGAGGTCAAGGCCTCCACTCTCAGGACTGGGGTGAAAAGGGAGGCTGAGGTCCCTCCCTGCTGTTTGCGCTTTCTCGAGGTCACTTTCTGTGTTCTTTAGTTGCCACCCTCTTCTCTTTTGCCAGTGGCCTGTCCACAGACCCAGGGCTGCCTTTGGCTGCCATGACTCTCTCGCTTGGCCAAGATCCACTGGTCTCTGACAGAGGCAGCCTCTAGGCTTGCTGGCCTTCTCACTGGAACGCGATGTTCTGGGGCAGCAGTCACACATGCTTAGGAAACGATGCTACGAGTCAGGGTTACTTTTGTCCATGCCTGAGTTGTTAACACAGCCAAACAGGAAGGACTGGGGCTGTTGGAACTGCGCAGTGTCTTTTTCCTCCTTTGTCCCCCTTTCTTCCAATTTGCTATTGGTTTCGACCTTTGTTGGGCCCAGTCACTGATCTGATTTTTGATGCTGAAATGACTGATGCAACCAGCGTTTCTTGTCCTGTGAAGACGGTCCCTTTAGTTTTTTTGTGATGTCTCCTGACCATGTATCCTGTGTCTGGGGACTCTCTCACTGACGATCAGTATGTGTCATCTTCCCCTGCACGTTGTTTTATGGAGGTAGTACAATCCCAATCAACAAATACTGATAAACGCCTACTAAGTGTAAGAGGCTGCGCTGGATGTCGGGGTCACAAGAACAAAAAGATCTCATCAAGTTCCTCATTGACTTTCTTTGCCTTCTGTAAAAATGGTGGCCTGTTTGCTCACGCTCATTGTGAGTATAACTTTGGAGCTTTCCTGTTGCTTTAAAAATGGGGATGAAATCAAATTCTTAAGGCTGATTTGCCTTCTCCAAGGTTCCACTGATTTTTTCCCCTCCCCCAGTTGACAAAAACTCTTTGCAGCAAACATGAGAAGTCAGGCAAGTCAAATTCTGACACTGGCCACGTCCAAAATCGTGGGCCTCGTGCCGCATCTGACATCCATCACCTCACTGCTGCTGCTCTCCAGAGCTAGGTCCTTTATCCCACCACTCCACGTAGCCCCTTAGATTACACAGGAAGAACGCCAGCCACTCAAGTTATGCTCGTATGGTCTAAGGACTGAGGGAGACCTACCCCTCTGCCTCTCCCTGAGGTCCTCACCCCTGTCCACAAAACAGAAGATAGATGCAGAGGCCAAAGAGTGATACTTTTTGCCTTTTTTTTTTTTTTGGTATTGTTGGTATTTTTATCTGCTTCCGAAGTCATGACGGCTCCAAAAAGCCAAGCTTCTGATCTGCACGTGGCCTTCAAGTCTTCCCAGCTTGGTAAAGTCTGATAGTCTGGGCTCTGCTGGCCAATTTTTGGAGACCCCCCTGGGTTCTCAGGGTCGCCCCACTGTGTGACAAGGTGCTAGAAAAGGCCTTTCGTGGGAGGCAACTATAATCTCAATTTAAGGGGGGAAAATGATGAGGCTGAGTCTTAGAGAGGTTGACATTGAATTGCCCAAGGTCCCAAAGCCAGCAAGTGGCAAAGCTCCAACCTGAGCTCAGGTTTTCTGACCCTGGCTCTCCAGGGCTCTGCACTTCCAAGATGACAGTCTCCTTAGGTTGATTTGGCTGCACGCGTGGCCCTGGTACAACATTTGGGGAGGTTGGAGACTGAAATCCATGCATAAACCAAGGTTACTAAATGAAGGCTTCATTATAGCCTGGATTGCTATTCTCTTCTCTTACCCCATAGCACAGACAATTGAGAAGGCACTGTCACCACTGAGACGAACGACGTGTCTCCTGGAAGACACACACTTGGCATCCAAACACCACAAAGTCATGACTGGCTAGAGAAAGAGTGTCTCTGTCCAAGCTACTCACCCAAAAGACACTATAGGAGCAGACAGTGCCCAGAAATGGAGCCCCATCGCGCTGGCCAGGTGGGGATGCTCAGGGGGCAAGGCCCATTGCTCTGAGAAAGAGCAGAAGGGGAATGGAAGGAGAACTTGGGGGGACAGTGGGCGGCCTGCCATGGTGAGGCGCACTCTCCTCCTCCCTGTGTTACCACACAGATGCACAGGAGAAGGAACGGTGGTTACCACACGGAGGAGGGTTTAAGAGGGTTCTTCCTTCCCATACTCAAGATTAGGGGCCTGGTAGCAAGAAAAGTAAAATAATTTTGGAAAAAATCACAAAACCAACATTTTTGTTTTTCCTTTCCTAATACTTTATCTCCCTGGAGTTAGAGAATCAGTGACTTGGCCTCCAGCATAGCATTGAGTCATGTCTCGTGGAACTTGCAAAAGCTTACTGATGCTGGACTTAACAAGTGGAAAAAACTGGACCAGGACGAATAGCAAAAGTATGGCACCATGCTGTGTGGAGGGGGAGAGGGGGAGAGGGGGAGAGGAGGAAGAGACTGCAATGGCCCTAAATCCAATAATGTATTTAGGAATGGCCTGGAATGTGAAAGTCATAGTCGGCAGGATTGTCCCTGTGTGACCCTGGGTAAGTCACTTCAAGCAACAGTGATAGGACAGTAATGAAAATAAATGCTTAGAAATGTGACCAAAATTAAATTCAGTGGGGCTTATGCAAAAAAAAAAAAGTAATTGAGATAAAAATGATGGAACACAGAGCCAAGATACTTACAAAGAAAGCTGACACCAAGCCTACTGGGAAGGATCAAAAAATAAGACAAAAGGACCTGATTTGCCCCATCAGATGTCTGTGGCTCATTATCCAATAGACAAACAGTCCAAGGATATCAACAGGCATTTTTCAAAAGGAGAAATATAAGCAATCCATGACAAAATGAAAAAATGCTCTGAATCACTAGTAATTAGAGAATTGCTCACGAAGGCAACTCGAAGGTTCTACCTCCCACCTGTCAGGTTGGCAAAGAGGACAAACGGGCAAAATGACCTATGTTGGAGGGGCTGTGAGAAATCAGGCACATTAATATTCTGCCAGGGCAGCTAGGTGGCACCACAGTGCACAGAGTACGGCGCCTGGCCTCAGACACTAGCTATGTGACCCTGGGTAAGTCACTTCACCCTGTTTACCTCAGCTTCCTCATCTGTAAAAATGAGCTGGAGAAGGAAATGGCAAACAACTCCAGCATCTTTGCCAAGAAAACCCCCAATGGGGTCATGAAGAGTTGGACCCAACTGACATGATTCAACAACAATGCTCCACTGAAGGAACTGTAAACTGGTCCAGCCATTATGGAAAGCTGTTATGAACTGAGGGCCCAGCATTAATAAACTCTGCCTACCCTCTGACCTGGCAACACAACTCCTAAGCCTATCCCCCAAAGAGATCAAACAAAGAGGAAAAACACCGATGTGGACAAGAATATTTACGGCAGCTTTTTCTTTGCAGTGACAAAGAACCGGAAACTAAGGCATTGCCCCCCACTTGGGCAAGAGCTGAACCAATCATGGTGTAGAATGAGAAGAATCCTACCGTGCTCTAAGAAATAAGGAAAGAGGTGGTGTTCAGAGAGACCTGGGAAGACTTGTATGAACTGATGCTGGAAGAGTGAGCAGAATCAGAAAGGCAAACAACTCTGAAACACTTTGGGACTCCGATCAAGGCAGTGACCAGCTACTCTTCTGGCATACGATCCAACCTCTGACCGAGAGGGGAGGGCCTCAAGAGGCAGAAAGAGACAGACATCTTTGAGACGTGGCCAAGGAGGCACTGGTTTGCTTGACTCTGCACGTTTCTTACAAGTGGGTTGTTTTTCATTTTTCCAAATGGGTAGGAGGTGGGAGGAAAAGAAAAACAGATTTTTATTAATTAAAAATGAAAACAAGTGCAGCTTTCTATGGCGAATCCAGCTTCTCCCTCCTCCGATGCCTCATGGTGCTGCAGAGCTGACCCCGGGGCCTCAAAGATGGTGCCAGGAGAGGATGCCATCTGGTAGATCCTGCCAGGCCAGGGCAGCCTTTGAGGACAGCATGGCCATAGCGTGTATGGCTGCCCCACAAGAAACAGTGCAGCCAACGCCCTCTATTGCTTCGCTCCCATTGGTCCTGTCAGATCTTGTTTGCACCCGCTGTCTCCTCATCAGACTGTAAGCTCCTCGAGGGCGGGGACTGTCGGGTTGTTTGGTTTTGCCTTTCTTTGAATCCCCAGTGCTTAGGCCATGCTTAATAAGTACTGGTTGGCTGAGTAACACTGGGTTGAGAGGAATGAACTTGACTGTGAGTGGGTTGTCTGCCCGTCCTGTGCAAAGCGTTCCTGGTACTCACCTGGAAATACGGTGTGGATTCTCCCGATTCCCACACCTCCTCTCTCCTGCTGCTGCCCTTTGCTGCCCACCAGGAGAGCATAGCAGGGTGGAAGGTCTGTAGTCCATAGGGGTAGAAATACCAAGCACCTAGCACATGGGAAGAAAGGATAATTAAGGCAGAGTCTGAGTTCCCAGAAGGCCAAGAAGTCCAGGGTGAGGACCTACATCTTGACTGACTGTGGCAGTGTCACGCCTATGTGAGCTTGGACCCCAGCCCAAGGAAGGCAGATGCACTACAGGCCCCATGATCTGGAAGGCTACTTCTACCCCAAGAGCCTTCAGGAAAGGGTTCCCTCTCTCATGATCCTCTCAGAAGTCATGATACGCTTTTGGATGATGGCAAAAATGAGGGATAAGACTGAGCTGGTGAGAGGCCATGGAGATAGAACCCAGAAGTCCTGCCTCCTGGTCCCAAGCCTGATCAACACACAGCCCTGTCCCTTCTGAATGAGGACCGGGATGCTCTAAAGAGAGGCCACCTGAATACAGGTCCTGGTGACCATCGGCTTGTGGTGTCTTTATTCCCGAGCTGGGCTTTATCTCACAGTATGGGCTGAGTGATCTCATGGCTCCTGACCAATAGGCCAGCCCTTCTGAGATCATCCAGGGAGAACCACCCTGTCTGTTCTCACCAATGAGAAGGGGCAAAGCCCCCCAGACCTGGCATGGGCTGTGTCCTGACCAGATAACGGATTTGGTCCTGACTCAGCTCCTCTACGAATCCCCCACCCTCCAGTGCCTCGTCAGTGACCACCGAGGGTATAGATGAAACACCTCTGTGAAGCCTACACACTCAAAGTGGGTGGGACAGCCACCCGGATCATGCAGCGTGAGTCTGGGAGGTCTGCATACAGAAAATGCACCATAAAGGTTTGCTGGATTGGATCGAGAGGAGGAGAGACAGGACATAACTTTCACATTTTAGGCACGAGAACTTGCCCATAGGTGGCCTGGGTCCCTTTTCCCAGGGCTTTTGTCCCTTTGGCTGCCTAAAGGCTCCCCTTCAAAGCTCTGCCTTCCAGACTTTCCTTTGGCGGCCCTGCCCCCAAGCCCTGGTCCGTCCCGGCCCCCCCTGCCTGGCTGCGCTGGGGACTCAACAGGGCTCACCATAAGCCAGCGAAGCCAGAAACAACAGCATCAAGAGAAACAGAAGCAACTTCTTCAGCGTCGAAAAGCTCCTGGATTTCATCGGGAGGAAGGAGGAGATGTTAGTGCCTGCCCTCCCCCACCACAGTCTCCTGTGAGACCAATAAACAACCAAAAGGCTGCGCTCCCCCACACACCCCCACCCGGGGCACCCAACACGTGGAGTGCTTTTGTGGGTTTACGGACAGCCCTCGGGGTAAAGTGGAAGGAGAAAACTTGGCCTTTGTCAAATGCATTAAGATTGTTACGAAAGGTGACACGCCTCCCTTTGAGAGGTCTGGTGGAAGGTGTCTCCTCATCAGACCTACAGCAGAAATGTGTTAATACTCTGATGAATTAGGCAGCCTTCTTTTTTCTAAGTCCTTACAGTGCTTGTGAATTTGGACTTGGAAAAGCTGCAGGAGGAACCCCTGCCAAGGCCAGTCGGTCACCCCTGGCCTAGCCTGTGGCCCCAAGAGTCCAGAGCAGGGGTGGGAAACCTGCGGTCTTGAGGCCAGACGTGGCCTTTCTAGGTCCTCAAGTGCCGCCCTTTGACCGAATCCAAACTTCACAGAACAAATCCCCTTCATGAAAGGATTTGTTCTGTAAAACTTGGACTCAGTCAACAGGCCGCACCCAAGGACCTAGAAGGCCACACGTGGCCTCAAGGCCTCAGGTTCCCGACCCCTGCTCTAGAGGCTCTTGGACTCAGCCCTGGAGGCAGCCTGGAAGCCTGGGCATGCTCCTCCACAGAGAAACTGCAAGCATGGCCCAGTGACCTGGAGGACTGGGAAGAAAATTCTTGATTCCAACCCCAAAGGAGGGATTGTCCCTGGAAACTCAAGACCCTCACACTAGCAAAGGCGAACCCCCCAGACCAAGCTGAGATCAGAGGCAGGAACTACCAAGGGGAGAGTTCCGAAAAGACACTCAGGAAGGGAGCGCCACCTGCAGTCAGAGCCCTGAAGACCGAGAATAATGGGGGCTGGCGTGTGCTGGTAAATGTTTAACAACCAGCTCTGGAGGAGGGACTTCTCCCATCATCTTCTTCAGTCTAGACGCTCAGTCCACCCCTGATTGGGAGCTGACTCTCACCAGCGGGTTTGAGCTGGTTCCAGCACACCCCTGACTCTAACCTGACTCTGTCACGAGATTCATTGCAGAAAAATCTGAAAAAGCTGAAAACAAACAGGGCAAAGCCAATGGGGAAACTGAGCTCCAGGACTGTGGAGCCCTTCAGAGCCCCGGATCTCTGACTGACCTGGTTAAGACAAAGACGTCCAGCAGGGAGGCAGCTGTGGTCAGGCGGTACCAGGTGGTGCCGAGCCACCAGTAGAACAGGCCAAAGAGCCAACCTGGAAAGCACCCAGCAGAGGCATTCAAAGGCTGCACCCTCCAAGCCCATCCCGTCCCAGCGCCCAGCGCCAGCCCTGCAGCTGCTTCTTGTTATTAGGCTCTCAGATCCTCCCCCGGCTCTCTAGCTGTGCTTGGGGATCCTTCCATAATGAGCCCGTCTCCACACACTGTCCTAAAGTTACTCTACTTGGGCCCAGCATGCCCCAGCATAGGAATGAGGAAGCTCTTAGAGGTGCACTGCAGGGACTGCCCTGGGCACGGTGCCCACCCACTCACAGAACCCACCTGGAAAGGTGATCGCCATCCACAAGAAAGCGCCAACTTGGGAGGCAGCATTCCTTAATGTGGATGCCGAGCCAGGCTGGTCCATAAGTGCGTGCCCTGCAGGGAAGGGAAGAAATGAGGATCCACCCAGAAGGAGAGACAAGTGGGCCTCGAGCACCCCCCATTACCATGCTGAGGCTTGAACCCCCTCTGCAGCCAGACTGCAGAGTTCTCTCTTCCTCTTATCTGGGAGATACCCCTCCCCCCCCCCCAGCTATGTGGCAGTGAGTGGGGCAGTGCCTGGGGGATGGGGCTAGGGGGGAGTGATGCCTACCTGCGTAGTCATCCTCCGAGGAGTATCCTGAGGAGGATCCATAGGCGTCATAGGTGACTTTGCCCTCATTCAGTCCGTTAATGTCGTGACTCTCCGGGCCTCCTGTGCTTCTCCTCGTCCTTACCAACAGGTCCCCACCTGTGCACAGAGCATGGGAGGTGCCCAGTGAGCAGGGGGCTTCAGGCTTGCAGCAGCGGCAGCTGCCAAAGGAGAGACGCCTGGCAACCCCCCTAGTGGGTTCAGGCCAGAAGCCCTCCCACCTGGTCTGGGGCAGGCCATGAGTTTTGCTCAAGGGCAAAATCTGGCCCACTTCCTGTTTCTGTGTGAGCTAAGAACGGTTTTTATGTTTTTAAATATGATGAAACTTTATTTAAACACATAAAGACCATTTTTCGCTCACTGGCTGTACAAAAGCCGGCGGCTTTCTGCCTTAGGAGGCATGGTTACTCTCTCGGGGACCTGTCAAAGGGCGGTCTCTGGGGCTGAGGGGCTTCGGGAGAATGGAAGGATTTCAAATCTGGGATGACCCAGGAGATGTGCCAGCCCAGCCCAATCCAATCTTATTTTACAGACAAGGAAACAGAGGCCCAGGGAGGAGCGTCTCCTCTCCTGCTCCCCAGGCCGAGCCTCGGGTTTGTAAGCTCACCACGCTCACTCCAGTAGGAATTGCTGTCCAGCTGATCTTCCAGGACCAAGCTTCTGGCCATCGAGGCGGCCCGGGGGCCCCCAACATACGACTCGCTGACAACTGATTCACTGTAGTAGGTGGTGTGAGGACTGGAAGCAGGGCCCAGGTGAGGTGCAGGCGAGAGACGCTTCACACTGCTGGATTTCCTCCGCAGAGCCCTGGGGGGCACCAAGCATGAAGAGCAAAATGAGAGGGTGGGGGAAAGGCCAGGAGGGGAGTGAGCCTTTCCAGGATGAAAAGAAATGATACCCAAAGTCCTCTTTTGCTGTGCTTATTTCTTAAACAGATGAATAATTTTTCACGTTGAAGGCAGGGCTGAACAAAGCCACAGCTCCCATGGGCCGCGGGGGCCTCTTTCCAAATTGAACCACCATGATGAGATATGAGAGGAGCTAAGGGCCACCTGAGCCCGACTCTTCACCCACAGGCCCTTCACCCATGTGGCTTCCCATGCTGTTGCTGGGCCCTGCAGCTCACCCTAAGAACCATGGGCATTAGGGCTAGGGAGAGGAGATCCATGGCCGAGAGGGGTTGTTCCTTTCCCCGCTATAGGCCTCAGGGTTTCCGGCCTTCTCGATGCTCAAAGTTGCCCCTCCCTAGTTCCTGTTCTCAGAGAGTGAAGGCAGAAACAGCCCAGGTTGTGGTGGAAGGGGAGGAGATGGTGCTGGGGACAGGAAATTCTCACATTTGTGGGGACAGAAAGCAGTAGAGCGATGTCTCCACCAAAAATGGAGGCAGGAAACAAACGTGCACATGGCAGCAGCCAAGGCCCTTGGCTGCCCTGGGCAGTTGTGACCTGGAAGGCGGCTCAGGCTCGCTCTAGCGTGGCTTACCTGAGGGGACTGTCCTTGAAGGCGGTGTGCTGGCCAGCCGCCAGGGAACTCCCTCCACTGCTGCTGCTGCTGCTGCCTCCATCATCATCAAGCTGGTAATGACGGCTGAGGCGCTGACTGCGTCGAGACATCCTCTGAGTCCTTCACTCTAGAAATTCTAGAAATTCCTGAAAGAAGGAAAACGGAACGAGAAGCAGTGCTTACTGAGTGACTTGATGCTGTTTTCTGGGAGCCCCTGAGAAGGTCCTCTCTCCCAACGATCCTGCAGGAAGCTTCCCTGGTGAAGCACAGCCCCCACTCTCTCCCACCTCCATTCTGGGTCTCCCCTTAGCACATCTTTATCGAATTTGGGGTTGTGACACTTAGCTTGTGACCGTTCTTAGGGTGCTTCATGAACACTCACTTTCCTTCTCTGCACAGATTGTAACCTTAGGGGAAAGGACCACCTTCTCTTTCATGTCTGTGGTTCCTCCCAGCTCCCAACAGTACCCAGCTCTGTGATCTGTTCTGGAGGGTGGACAGGGTAACGTGCAAGAACTCTGTCCTGGTCCAAGCTAACCAGCTGATGCTAAGCCGACCCTGAGGCAACAGGCTTCATGAGTAACAGCCCTCAATGGACAGTTTTTTCATTTGGTCATCACACCTATTAAGGATTATCGAACTCATTTTACAGATGAGTAAATGGACAAGTGATAAGCTCCCCTGGGCCCCAACACCACCAGGAAGAGCCTCCAAGGCAGGCCCTGGGCCTCCCCATCCCCCTCTCACTGAGCTCCAACCTCAATGCCTCCTCAAGGATTTCTAAATTGTCAAGGATCGAACAAGAAAAGTTTCAAATACAGAGGGCTGATACAAAGGGGGGAGGCTATCCCAGCCTTAGGAGAAACCGGCTTCATGAAGATGAATTAGACCAGAGTTTAACCCCTAACTCAGATTACAGATGAGACCAGGTTGTAGGGGATCTCAGCTTGGTTCCCCAGTCTGTCCAGGCTGCAAAACCATCTCTCATAATCCAACCTCGATTTTGGAGGGCTGGTGACCTTTGCCATAAGCTGTATTCTTGGTGTTACTGCTTTTATTTAAATGACACTTGCTTGGGTCTTGGGAACAGACCCATTAGAGTCTCTCTGCCAGTTGTGAAAACAAGGTCTGGTTTAGTTAGCAGGGACAGTTCCTAAGCAGACCTGTCCTGAAAAGCAAGAAGCCACATGTCTTCTTGGCCAAGGAAGGTCAACCTGCTGGCTTCTCTGAAGATGGGCTGCCCGCTTGGCAGGAAGGACAGGAAGAGGCAAATCGGCAGTGGCCAAGGCAGACAGCTGGCCTGATGCCCCCTTCTAGATTCCACCCCCATATGGTGATAAAGTCTGCCCCACCCCCCTTGCCCCACTGGAGTCTTTGAATGCCCACCCACTTGGGCATCAGCATCAGCTCTCAGCCCTCCCTCCCCCATGCTGGGGTGGAGTCTTTCCCTGAGGCCTCAAACAAAGCAGTACAGCTAGTACTCGGGCTGTTGTTGATACAAACTTAACCATACCACAGGGGGGGCCTGAAGAGGTTGTATGGGCACCTCCCAAATTGCCAAGCAAAGCCCCCAGCCTGCCAGGTAGCCTTACCTTCAGAATGCCAGTGTTACAAAGACAGAGAATCTGGGCTCTTGACTGTTCTGAATTCCACAGTAAAAAACAAAGGCCAACTCTGCCCTCTGTCATCATAATCTAATCCCTTCCCTGCCGTCCTCCCCCTCAAAAACCCCCGTATGTTTTGAACAGCACAAAGCATGGTTCTCCAGAAGATCTGCAGGCCTGGAAAAGGCAGGACTCCCTCTCTGCTACTGCCTCAGAGGCTGACCCACAATCACAGAACATTCGAATTGACAGGGCCTTGGGAGATGAGTCACTCTGCTGCCCCCCCATAAGGCGACACTCATCCAAAAGAGCCCCTGTTTTCATCTTAGAGGAGAAAAACAAAGCTTAGAAAGGTATTGCCTCATCTACCACCACACAGCGTCAGTGGCAGGGCCAGGATGGGGCTAGAACCTGGGGCACCTGCCCCCCACATCCTGCTGCCTTCTCCTGACCCACTGCCTCCCCACTCCACCCTGCTCCTCCAACTCTGTGCACATGGGAGCTGACTTGGCCCAGAGTCCCACAGAGCCCACGCGCCCTGGGAAGTGTGGGGCCAAGACGCCACCACCCCCCTCCCACCTTCTCCCTTTCAACTTCACATGCTGACCCTGCCAAGTGATTTTTATCTAAAGGCCACCTACTGCCCTGCTCTGGCAGTCACTGACCTACAGGGATGGATCCCTGTTGGCTGAGGGCAGTGAGCACAAGGACCTATCCCAAGCTGTCAACAGAGTTCAGAGGGGCAGAGATGGACAGAATCTTCCAGGCTGCCCAGAAAAGGCCCAGGGGACGGGTATGGCTCCAACCACAAACACTGACCCTTTCAAAGAGCTCCAGCCTGGAGCAGCCTGGCTTTCCCTTCTCTGCCCAAGGATGACCCACAACACCCCCCACAGTCCTTTTCAGGAGCCACTAAGCCAAAGTAAAGGGGTCACTTGCACCTGCCCGGGGTCTAAGTTTGGCTCAGCTCTGCAGATGAGTTTGGGGTGAGGGAAGTGGCCCCTGGCCCGAGGGGACCTCCTGCAGGGAAGACGGAGGAAGGGGCCGTGATGCCCTGGCAGGGACACCCAGTGAGCCGGGGCAGCCAGGCCTTCAGCCTGGGAAGATCATCCCTGGGCTGGGGCAGCCCCACATCAGAGGGTGAGTGGAGGGCAGCTGGACTCTGGCACTGGGAGGATGAGCCCGTCCAAGACCGGGCACAGAGTGAGTGATAAGGCCCAGTCTGGCCAGCCAAGAGGGGCATCTGGGGCCAGGGGACTGGGTTGGTCAACCCTGGGCACGGGACTGTTGCCAGCCCTCCTTCCCCCCAAAACACACACACACACACACACACACACACACACACACACACACACACAGAGCCAACTGGGAAAATCAACACAACTTTGTCCCAGAGGGAGGTGGAAAAGCATGCCAGGCCTTGGCATTAAGAAGTGAGCCCTGGCCTGGGCAACTCCATTTTGGGGTTGTTTTGTGGAAGAGGGAGATGAAGCAGGGGGACAACCAGGCCTAGCACTGAGGGACTCCACTCCATGGAGACCCCTGTAGGCTGGGGATTTGGGGGGAGAGGTTGGGGGTACAGCAGAGGCAGCTGTGCCCTGAGGGTCAATTCCTGGGGGGCACAGTGAGGGTATGGACAAGAGGAGAGGCAGCCCTGTGCCCAGATCTGGGGGGGGGGGCAATTCTTGGCGGGGTGCAGCTCTGTCCTGGCACAGAGCGAGGACAGACGAAGACGGTCAGACACTGTGCCCAGGTCTGGGGGTGCAGACAAGGGAAGGGTCAGCTGTGCCCAGGTCTGGGGGGGCAGACAAGGGGAGTGTCAGCTGTGCCCAGGTCTCGGGGAGCAGCTCTGCCCTGGCACAGAGGGGGTCACCGTGCCCGCGCCCGGCGCCCCGGATCCTCCCCCTCCCCCCTCCTCTCCCGGCCCGGCCCTGGCCTGCGGGCCCGCCCCGGTACCTGCGGAGACGGCTCCGTCCCTCCCCCGCCCGCCGCGTCCGCGTCCGCGTCCCTCGGCCGCTGCTGGGGGAACGCGGAGGGAACGCGGGGCGCGCGCACGAGGGGGCGCGAGGACAAAGCGGGCGCGAGCTGGGGCCAGGGGCGCGCGCGGAGAACGGGTCCGCGCAGCTCCGGGGGCGCCTCGGTTCTGCCGGGTCCGCCTCTGTCATCGCAGACAGGCCTAGGCGGAGGCCACCGCCCCTGGGGCCCGGCCCCGCCCCCTGCGCGCGCCCATTGGGCGGTTTGAACAAAAAGTGTAGCGGACGGCCCCGCCCACCGCCGCTCAACGGCCACTCTGAGCACGAGGGCGCGCCCCGCCCCCTCGCCCTCTGCCCCCCCCCCCGGCCCCCACCCTCTCTGGCCTCCCTCCTCCCCTCCAGCCCTCCCCCTGGACTTTCACCCCTTTCCCATCTCCCTTCCCGTCCTCCTCTTCCTTTTCTCCTCTCCCCCTCTCCTTCCCCCTCCTCACCTGTCCAGCCTTCTCCCTCTCTCCTTCTCTCCCCTCCCCCTCCTCCTTTTCCTCTTCCCCTCCCCCCTTCCCCTCCCCTTCTCTTCCTGTCCTCTGCCCTCCCCCTGTAGCCCTCCTCCCCCCCCCCCTCCGTGATCCACCCCCCAGTCCTCCCTCCTTTTCCCCCCCTTTAGCTTTCCCTCTCACGTCTCCCTCCCCTCTTTTCTTCTGTCCTCCCCGCTAACCCCTCTCTGCCTCCCCTCCCTCCTCTCTACCTTCTCTTTATTTTTCCTTCTTCTTGTGCCTCGAGACAGGCCTCTCTTCCTCTTCTGCTCTCCCCCTCTCCTCTCCCCTCCCCCTCCCCCTCCTCCCCTTTCCCTCCCCGTCTTCCCCTGTCCCTTCTCCCCTCCCCCCTTCTCCTCCCCCCTCCCCCTCTAGTCCTCTATCTCCCCTCCCCTCCATGATCCACCCCCCTCAGTCCTCCCTTCTCTTCTCCCCTTTAGCCTTCCCTCTCCTCCTTTCTTCTCCCCTTCCCTCTCCTTCCTCCCCTCTAACCCCTCTTTCCCTCCCCCTTATTTTCTCTCCTCCTCCTTGTGCCTCCGGCCAGTCCTCCCTTCTCCCCTCCCTTTCTTCTTCCTCTCCCTCCCGCCCCTCTCCTTTCCTCCCAGTTCCTCCCATTCCCTAAGGGCTGGCATCCCTGGGTTAGTCAGCCTGGGCAAGGCTGGGGAAGGATGCTGGCAGCTTTCAGGCGATTTCCAGACTCTACCCTCCCAACATCCTCCTTTATGGTTCAAAGCACCCAGACCCAGCAGCATCCCCCCCCAAGTGGGAGAACGGGAGGGAAGTGTGGGGCTCCCCACCCCAAAGGAAGCGGCAGCTAGGTAGCAAACAGAAGACCCCAAAATGCTGTCTAGTTGACCCTGTGCAAGTCACCCCCTCTGTCTCAATTTCCTCCACTGTAAAATGGGCATCATCATGGCACCTACCTCCCAGTATCTGTAAAGGGCTTAATAAATGCTTGTTCCTTCTGCTCCCCCGACTTTTCAGTGGTTCCCCAGTCAGTACGGGCTGCTTTCAAGGAAGCGTCATGTGTCAGAAAAAAAAAGCTGGATTTGGAGTCAGAGGACCTCGGTTTGAAGTCTGACTCTGCTCTTTACTACCAGGTGGGTTACACCAACCCTCTGTGCCTCGGTTTCCCCCTCTGTAAAATGAGGGAGTTGACCTGAAGGACACTATCTGCCATTGGTTTCCTTTCAGTTCTAGGTCTCAATTAAATGAAATGAGACATGGGAAGGGCTTTAAAAATGTTAAAAGGGTCCACGTCAAAGAAAACATGGGTTTTTATCCTCCCTGCATTTCCCTGCTTGGCCTTTCTTGGAGCCATCTACAGACCTACACTTCAGCCAGGACAACGTTGCCTACCTCTATTTCCCCACCTTTGCCCACACTTCCTCTCTGCCTGGGGTGCCCTCTCCAGCCTGGCCTGCCCTGGGGACCACTGCTCTGACAACCCTGTTCTTATTCACGGGCCTCACAGCCCAGCTCTGATGCCCATTTCTTAGGCCCCCACCAACTCCATTCAGCTCTACAAACACTAGGCAGCTGCTATGCCCAGGGCACCGTGCTAGGAATTCGAGCACGAGGGAATGGAAATAAAAAATGGCTCAGTCTGCCCTCAAGGAGCTGACATCCTATTGGGGGAGGGGCAGAGGGAACCAGGCGTGTCCTCTATGCAGATACGGGGTGATGGAGACAAAAGATCCAGTTCAAGGACCTTCAGAACCTTTAAGGAGGTGGAGGAAGGCCCTAAGAGCAGGAGAAATCTGTCCCAGACCCATGGAGGCATCTTGGCTACTAAGCCCCAAAGGAAGTTGAGAATTCGGGAAGATTTCTTCCAGGCTTGGAGACGGCTGGCCAATAAACATCTCTTAAGCGCCTACTGTTTGCCAGGCACTGGAGGTCTGTGAGGAAGTAGGGAGTGGTGTGTTAAGTGTGGGGCTCACGTTTAGAGTTGGCAGGGACTTCATATGCCATCTGATTCCTCATTTTACAGAGGAGGAAACTGAGGCCCCGGGAAGGGAAGGGACTTGCCCATTGTCACACAGGAGGAGGCAGGATTCAAACAAAACTCAGGCAGGTTCTCTGAATCTGAATGCAGTGCTCTGTCTAAAATTCCTCTAGTCTTATTCACAGGCGAGACAGTAATTGTCTTACCAGCCAAGAGCAATGGATTTGGAGACTGAGATTCTGGGTTCAGAATCTAAGCATTCTACTACAATTTCTTCCTCTTTTCCCCTCTCTGTCTTTCTCGTCCCCTCTCTTTATTTTTGTTTCTTCTCCCTTGTCCTTTTTGCATTCTCTCTCTCTCTCTCCATTCTCTGTTTTCTATCTCTTCCCTCTCCTTCCCTTCCTCTCTCTCCTCTTTGTCCTGTCTTCTCCCTTGTCCTTTCTGTGTTTTGTCCTTCTCTTCTCTTTCCTTCTTCTCCTTCTGTGTCACTTTTCCTATCACGGTGTCTTTGCATTAGCCATCCCCTGAGCTGAGGATGTCCTCTCAGTTTGCCTGACTTCTTTTAAGACTTACCTTGAATCCCACCTCCCTGGACCCCCAGCTGTTAGCGCCATCCTAGCTGAGATCACCTTCCTCCTAACTCTGTGTAATACTTCTATGTGCTTAGCTGTCCACAAGCTATTTTCCCCATTAGACTCCCTTCAAGAGCAGGATAAGTTTTTTTTTCTTCCCATTGCATCCCCAGTGCTGTAAGCATTTCAGGGCACATGGTGAGCATTAACAAAAACATTTTGACTGACCAACAGCTGCAAAGTAGTGATGCATGTCTGTGTGGAGACATATGATTTATTCAACCAACAGAAGGTATGTTTTCCTATTTACAATGCTGACTCATGGCTTCATATTTTGTTGGAGGTAAAGGAAGATCAAAATGCCAACGCTTGGTAGGCAGATGGATCCCTGGGATACATTGCCATCCAAGGAACTGGAGAGAGCACTAGCTTTTTTTTAGGCAATTGGGGTCAAGTGACTTGCCCAGGGTCACATAGCTGGTAAGTGTCAAGTGTTTGGTCTGAGGCCGGATTTGAACTCAGGTCCTCCTGTCTTCAGGGCCAGTGCTCTATCTACTGTGCCACCTAGCTGCCCCGAGAGCACTAGCTTTAGAGCCAGAGGACCCGGGTTCAAAGCCATCACTGTTGCTCTGGGCAACCTTGGGTACTCAGCTTTCCCATCTGCAGATTGAAGTGCTGCCAGGCATGGTGCTAGGCAGGCCTAAAGACAAAAGCAAACCCTGTGTCTGCCCTCAAAGACCTTACTTCCTCCTGGAAGGAAACAATTCTTCCATGATAAAAAGTGATTTTTCCATCTCCTATCACCTACATCATTTGGTACCCTCATGGCCTTTCACATTCTGTCTTGGACTGTTTTGATTTGGGCAGGCTGGAAGCTCCCTGGGGGCAGGCACTGGGTTGGGTCTTTTTCTTTGTGTCTTTCGTACAAAGCAGGAATCCGCCCCATAAGTTTGTGTACTAAATACTCAAGTGCTACATACTGAATCTTTGTAGAATGAACGAACGAATGGCTCAGAGGCTAAGGAACGGCCCACAGTCCTCCAGGGAGGATCAGGATCAATTGTCCTCAAAGCTGCCGAGGCCTGGGAGCCTCCAGCCCTGGGCTGGGGCAGCGCCTGAGGGCGGGACCAGTCTGTCTGGGACAGAGGAAGGAGAGGTAGACGTCATGCTTTGCACCTGGAAGGCCAGGTTTGTCGTTTGGACAGCAGAAGAGCCCCTGACTCAGTACAAGAAATACGGCAAACTTGTTTTCTGTAGACGGAGTGTAGCATAGCTGTTGTTGTGATTAATATACTACAAAAGCCTCCTTAAATTCCTAGGGGCTTTTTTGTCCCGAATTTATATAGGGCTTTAAGACTTGCAAAGCTTTGAATCTGCTCCTCTTAACGGCGCTGGGTGGTGGGTCACTGTTGTTGGCCCCACTTTACAGATGAAGAAACTGAAGCTGAGTGAGGTCATCACATCAGAGATCTAGAACCATCCAGTCCAAAAAACACCCTCATTTTACAAAGGAGGAAACCGAGGCCCAGAGAGGAGAAGGGACTGGCCCAATGTCACACAGGCAGCATCAGGTTAAGTGAACCTGGTAGAACTGGGGAAAATGGGGTCCAGCTATGTCACCCCCTAGGCCTCAGTTTCCTCTTCTCTGAGATAAGGGGACTAGAAATGATCTCTAAAGAGCCTCTCCCCACATCTAGAGATAGAACGCTCTGATTTGCTTAGATTTAGCCAGGTGTTTATGACAGGATTTAAACCCAGGCTTTCTTGGTCTCAAGCCTATCACTCTTATCTGCTACTGCACACTGCCTCTGGACTTGTAAATCAACAGATACTAAATAGTGCATCTACTATCATCAACCCATCCATCCATCCATCAACAAGCCTTTATTAAAAATTCACTATGTGGGGGCAGCTAGGTGGCACAGTGGGTAGAGCACTCGCCCTAGAGTCAGGAGGACCTGAGTTCAAATCCAGCCTCAGACACATGACACTCATTAGCTGTGTGACCCTGGGCAAGTCACTTAACCCTGATTGCCTTGCCAAAAAAAAAAAAAATTCACGATGTGCCATTCACATAACGAATTCACAGTCCCTGTCTTCAAGGAGCTATTCTGTCATGTAGGAGTCTGAGAAATTTTCGGAAGCTAAAATTGAAGGGTCACTTTGGTTAATGTATTGGTTAGCTTTGCCTCTCCCCCTTCTTTTTTATTCTTTCTGTAAGGCATGACTCTCTGGGAGGGAGAAGGAAGAAGGCTATATTGGGAAATGAAGGTGATGTAAAAACAAATTAATAAAATTTCCAAATTAAAAAAAATACTAAGGGGTTCTTATACTCTTGGGAGGTACCAGTCTAGACCAAGCGTGCAAGGTTTCCCAGCCTAGGGACTCCAGAGAGGCTTTGGATCAGGGTTCCACTGAGGCTATTCCCCAGTCTTCTACTCTGACCTCCAAACACCCCCTACCCCATCTCCATGTCCAGAGAGGACCTCTCATGTTCTTGCCCCGTGAGTATGGCAGGAGACCATGGGCACAGAAATTTCAGCTGGAAAGGCCCTTGGAGCTCTTAGCCACAGTTCAAATTGAGAAGAGACACAGCTGGCCCCCTCCTCATTTTCATGAAACAAATTCCCAAAGCCTACCTTGCCTCCTTTGAGGGACACTCAGCCGTGGGGCACAGAGAGTCAAGAACCTCTAGGTTCCAGTCCCAAGAGCTGACCGTGGCCTCAGTGTTGCCCTATCTGTGAAATGGGTGTGAAGACCGCTTCCTCCTCTGAGAAAAGATGCAAGATCTCAGAGCAGTTGTCACACCCAAAGAGCCCCAAGAGGGGCCTGCCGGAAATGAAATGAGACAGCGGCCCAACTGCCAGAGGACAGAAAGGAAGTGGGTGATCTAAAGTCCTCCCCCAGAGAGCCTGCTGAGGTTTCAATCAGAACAAGCTTCTATTAACACTGGGGGCGGGTGGGGAGGGGGGAGAACCAGAGACCAGAGTAAGGACAAAGTGGGGGGTGGGGCAGGGAGGCACCTGGAGGATGGACAAGATCAGGAAAGACTTTCTGAGCCTTGAGGCAGCACCGAGCAGGAAGAGCATTTGGGTCTGGGGGCACAGTCTGAATGAAGGTGGGGAGATGGAAAGGCCTGAAAGGGGGGCACAGTCAGGCTCAGAAAATGGTGGGGTACAGTCTGCATGAAGGCTCCGAGATAGGAGGCCCCACTGGTGGCCTGGAAGGGCTGAAGGAGGCTATCGTTTGGGACTTAGACCGCCTCCAGAAAGGACTCCTAGGCCCAACCACAGGATCTTGCATCTAAAGCTGGGAGAGGCCTTAGTCACCATCCAGGTCAATCTCCTTGGCTTTTAGATGTAGACACTTGAAGCTCGAGAGACTGACCTTGACTTTCCCAAGGTCACAAGGCAATGAGTGATAGAAGTAGGGTTTGAGCCCCAGTCAGAGCCTGAAGTTCTATAGTTCTGGGGCTTCCCCTCTATGATTTACAGTCAGAGGACATGGGTTCAGATCCTGACTCTGCCATTCTTAAACTTGTGTGGTATTGGGCAAATCACCAAGTCTGTCTGGGCCTCAGTTTCCTCACCTGTAAAATGAGGGGGTTGGCCTCTGAGGTCCCTTCCTGCTCTAAAT
>NW_020943070.1:2909804-2954197 GCF_900497805.2 Vombatus ursinus | reverse complement strand
CTGTAAAATGAGGGGGTTGGCCTCTGAGGTCCCTTCCTGCTCTAAATCTATAATCCTATAAAGTCACTTAACTTTTCTGGGCCTCAGTTTCCTCATCTGTAAAATGAGGGGGTTGGCCTCTGAGGTCCCCTCCTGCTCTAAATCTATAATCTTATAAAGTCACTTAACTTTCCTGGGCCTCAGTTTCCTCATCTGTAAAATGAGGGGGTTGGCCTCGGAGTTCCCTTCCAACTCTTCCTAGATCTATGATCCCATGACCTTGAATAGTCATTTCAACTGCCTTGAGCTTCCCTGAGGACAGGACCTCACAAGAGGATCAAATTCCAAAGATGGGAGAGATTTTAGGTTGACTGGTCCACTCCACTCCTGACCAAGAATCCCTTCAGGCACCCTGCTAGCTACTCTAACAAGGGAGAATCCTCCACCGTCCTGAATCAGCCAGCCTTCCGGTTGAACAGCTTTCATTGTTAGGGAGGTTGATTTTCCCCCGCTTCATGCATAAGATTTGGTTAGATTTCAGGGGTAGCTGGCCTGAGTTCTCTGCCTGCAGCCTCTTGGACCCTCGTTGAAATTTCCCCTCTCCCTTTTCCTCATCATTTCAAGCAGGGGTGTGCTGGAGCACCAGCTCGAACTGGCTCTCAAGAGATGGTTCTTAAATTTTCAGTGTGAGCAGTGACACTTTGGAAATTGGCAAATTACAAATAGGTTATGATTTATTATTTTTTAATTGTTCAGAGCTAAGAAGATGATGGAGAAAATAATGCAGATTAAACTGAAGTGTCTCCTGATTCCTTTTTTTTTTTTTTCTCTAGAGAGCTTAAGCATTTACCAGCACACTCTGATTTTGGCCCTCCCTCCTCCTTCTTTTCTATCTCTCTCTGTCCTTTCCATGAGAGGAGTCGAAATGAAGTGGGCCAGGGAAGGGAGCTGTTTTTCACCTACTGGGGTAGGAATCCAGGAGCTGAAGGCTGACTTCAAGTCAGGAGAACATGAGGAAAGAAAAATCATAATAGATATTTATAAAGCACTTAGCATACACTATCTCATTGGGTCCCATTCCTGTGATAGTAAGCGGGGCAGGAATTATTACACTTACAGATGAGGAAACTGAGGCTTAGCGGGACACAGTAACTTGACAAAGTCTTCTAGCAGATTGATGGCAGAGCCAGGCCTGAGCATATAGGTTTTCCAGCTCCAAACTCATGCTCCTTGCACCTAGCTAGGCTGGCCACCATGTTCCTAGAACCCCACAGAAAGGGACTAGCCATGTACCATGGGTGTTTAATTTCTTCTCTACTGCGCAGAGCAGTCCTGGGTAGCCAGTCCATTCTGAGGGTGCCTTAGTGAGGAGGGTGTGCCATGTGCTGTGTGGGGAGGGATGAGAAGTGGAGTGTGGGACATGTCATCTTTTTTCACGTGGGATCTCCCTCCTCCTCAGACATCAATTCAGAGGCCCAGATAGCACAGCATATATCCTTTCAGGTTAATCAGTGGCTACAGTCATGGGTGGGGTGAAGGGAGAGCTTTCATGGTGTGGTTCCTCCCTTGGGGTTCCTTCCACTAGAGAAACAAGTTTGGCTGGTTATGGGCCCCTGGGGTTTTTACCTCAGGGCCCCTTGAAAAATCCTGGGAAAGACTGTCCAGGTGTGAGTCCTGCCCCACCTTTCCCTACCCTGGTGCTTCTTCCCCCAGAAGACCTAGCACCTGCAGGCTCTTTCATCCGAGAACTCAAAAGAGCTTCACCGGGCCTCGGGAAGCATCGTTAACCTGGTTTTATGGAAAGACAAGCCCAGGTTCAAGGAAGGAAAGGCTTGGATCCAGGTCTCTGAACAGCTCATTAATCGAGCTGGGAATTTAGAGCCTGGGATTGTGGCCAAGGTCGGCTTTGTCCAGAGGCTCACAGGCTTTGTCCTGACGGCCTAGGAGGTAACCCAAACTCTACATGTTTTTGCAAGGGAAGTAGAGTGTAAAGAATGTCTGATGCCCTTGGAGAATGTCTGACGGGCTGTTTGAAGGGGAGCTGGGATTTATTTCTTGGCCCTGTCACTAGCTGACTGTGTGACGTTGGCGGATCCCCTCCCCCTCTCTGAGCCTCAGTTTCCTCTTCTGTAAAACGAGAGGGTTAGACTACCCAGACCCTTTCAGTTCCAAGTCTTCTGCGTTTGCCTCACCTGCTATGGGAAGGTCATCCTACGTCAAATGCTAGCAGAGGCCCAAAGTGGCAACTATTCATTCTGTCACCTGGAAGAAACACTCTTGGGGAGCGGTAGCACCCAGGGTGAGCTCATTCCCTACTGGGGTGGGGAAGAGGGAAACTGAGTCCTGGGAGAAAGGTGCCATGGTGATGGGACCCTAGAGAGGGGTCACAGGAGTATGGATTGAGAAATGGAAGAGGCCTTACAAACCTCCTCATTTTACAGATGAGGAAACTGAGGCTGAGGTGAAGGCAGGATTTGAACTCAGGTCTCCTTGATGCAGCACTTTAATTACTATACCAGGCTGGGCAAGATTAAAGGACAGCACAGGCCTAGGGAAGACCACAACCCTGGGGCACAAGGAAGGTCTCTAGACCGTACAAGGTGCCCCCAACCCTGTCAACCCTTATTGGGACTGTGATCTGGAGTTCCGGTTACCTACCCTGCCCTACCCTGTTTAAGGCTTTGGATCCATTAGACCTGGCTTTTCTCTGACCAGAACTCTTGTTGACACAGAAGGAGCCCCTTCACCTCCTTGGGGCTCAGCCACTGAGACTCCTGGAGACGGCTTTCGTCCCTCTCCTTTAGTCCTCCCTTGGCCTGACCCCATGGACTGGGCCTGCCTTGGAACTCAAGTTCTGGCCGCTCAGCCTGTGGCTGCCTGACCAGTCTCTTCCGGCCCCGAGCCTGGCTGGTGGGCTTGCCTGAGATCACCTCTAAGCCACGGTCTGGAGATTACGGCAGAATCTGAGACCCAGCTCCCAAGGAGCACGTTGTGCCGTCTTCCTCTCTCACTGCGACGTTCCAATTCCAGGTTCCCAGAACGGCTGTTGGTAATGGGGGTGAAGCGAGGGTAGGGCCCCCCAGGGAGGGAGAGTGGGGCCGGGGCACCCTATGCACAATTCCAGGCCACCTGCGACTCACTGATCCCCAAACCCTTTACACGGGCTTTCTAGGGATCAGTTTACCCTTGAGAAAAAGCCTCATTCCCAAGGTCACACAGTGAGTCAGCAGCTCTGGGGCCAGAACCCAAGATTTGGCATCTGGGTTCGAGTGGGTTCGAGTCGGGGCCATACCATGGCTCACGGTGCAACCTTGAACCCTGAACCTTCAGGCTGGGTATGACGGCACCTGCCTACAGTCGCTGCTGCTACTGGGCGAGGTTGAGGCTGGGGAGCTCCAAGGTGCAGCCGGGCAAAGGCCTAGCCCCAGTACGGTCATTGTCTAGGAGCAGAGAGGCCGTGTGGGACGGATGGCCTGGCCCCAAGAGCAGGTATCTGTGTTGGGATGGAACTCCAGAGAGGGGCACCTGCCCTCAGAGGGGGGAAAGGCTCTTTATTTCCCTGAGCCTCAGCTTCTTCATCTGTAAAATGGATCATATTTACACTCACAAGAGGCAGAGTGAAGCAAGGGGTGGAAACTACTGTAATTATCAACAGAACCAGGGAGGCCTGCGTTCAAATCCCATCTCTGACGTGAGCTACCTATGTGACTCACTCTGGGCAAATCACTTGCCCTCTCAGTGTTCTAGGCGGAGCAGGTCTGCTATCTACTCCTGAGGATGGAAAGTCCTCACCTGGAAATTCCTTAGACTAGGGGTTCTTAACCTGAGGTCCATGAACTTATTTTTTAAAATATTTTGATAATTGGATTTCAATATAATTGGTTCCCTTTGCAATTCTATGCATTTTATTCATTTAAAAACACGATTCTGAGAAGGTGTCCAGAGGCTTCACCAGAATGACTGTCAGAGGGGGCCAGGCACAGACAAGATTAAGAACCCTGCCTAGGCTGAGGAAATCCCAGGGTTCGTCCCCCCAAATGGGGAGGATGAAAATTCCGGTGGCACCCACCTTCCGGATAGTTGTAAGGTTCAAATGAGATCATATTTGCGAACATCGAAGCTCTGCTATCGAGACATTAGGAATACCAGTTATTATGACTATCATTACAATCCTACGCTTCGTCACAACTGTTCTCAAGTTCTAGCCCTTCTCCAGTCTCTCTCAGCCTCACTTTGCTCATCTGTGAAATGGGGGAGTTGGACTCAGAGGACCCAGAAGCGGCAGAGCGTGTCAGACAGGGCACCTGACCAGGAGTGAGAGGAGCTGAGTTCGATTTCCAGCTCTGACCCTTCCTACCTGCCTGATCTTTAGAAGCTTCTGTGCCTCCAGGGGTTTCTTATCAAGTAAAATTTACTTGCACTCACTGCTTCAATACATTGTAAATGTCTCCTATCCACTTTTCTTTTTGGTTAGGCGATAGGGTTAAGTGACTTGCCCAGGGTCACACAGCTAGTAAGTGTCATGTGTTTGAGGCCGGATTTGAACTCAGGTCCTCCTGAATCCAGGGCTGATGCTCTATCTACTGCACCACCTAGTTGCCCTCTTGTCTTATCCACTTCTAAATCCTACGATCTCCCCCATCATAACAGCTATTAGCTAAGATTTACATGGGGCAGCTGGTGGCTGAAGTGGAAAGAGCGTTGGGCATGGAGTTATGAAGATTTTATTTTACAGATGAGAAAACTGAGGCAAACAGAGGTGAAGTGACTTGCCCGGGCCACATAGCTCTTAAGTTGTCTGAGGCCCGATTTGAACTCACGCCTCTCTGATTCCAGGCTCTGTACTCAAATCACTATGCCACCCAGGTGCCTCTGTACGCCTGGGTGAGTATGTAGTCAGTCAGAAGGAAAGACAGAAAGAAGAAAAAGAGAGGGAGGAGGGAAAGAAGGAGGGAAGGAAGAAAGGAGAAAAAGGAAGGGGGAGGAAAGAAAGAAGGAAGAAGGAAGGGAAGAAAGAAGGAAAGGAAAGGAGGAAAGGAAAGGAAGGGAGAGAAGAAGGAAGGAAGAAGGAAAGAAAGAAGGAAAGAAGGAAGGAGGAAAAAAGAAAGGAAGGAGGGATAAGAGGAAGGAAGATAGGGAGGGAGGAAGGAAGGAAGGAAAGAAAGAAGGAAGGAGGAAAGAAAGGAAGGAAGGAGTGAAAAAGAAGGGAAGAAAGGGTGGGAAGGAGGAAGGAAGAAAGAAGGAAAGAAAGAAGGAAGGAAAGAAGGAAATGAGGTAGGGTTTTGGAGATTCCAAATTTAGTTGGCCAGTGGTTCAATGCAGAGGCAGCATACCTACTATGTGTAGGACGCTGTGGAGGATGCAAAGAAACACAAGGCACAGTGCTGCCTGCCCTCAACGAGCTCACAGTCTAGCTGGGTGAAAAGACAACGTGACAATATCAGTCAGGATCAGAGACGGTTGTGGCTAGGGGCCATCAAGGAAGGCTTCATGGAGTAGGTGGGGCTTGAGGGTCATAGGGATGCCGGCTGGGAAAGGAGAAGATTAATGGAAAATGGGTGAGCTGGGCCAGAGCCTGCTTGGAATGGCAAAACCAACGCTTCCTAGTAGGAACAGCAGCGAGATCAACATCCTCGGGTTTCTCCAAACACGGCAGTCAGGGTGGGTTTAACAAGAGCTGAATCACCTTGGTGTGACCTGGGACAAATAACTTCCCCTCTTTGAGCCTTGATTTTCCCATCTGCAAAGTGGGAGGGCAATAGCCTGCCTTTCCCTGCCTCACAGGGACATTGTGAAAAGGATAGAGATACTCGTGATAGCAAAGTGTTCTAAGCTGGGCTGGAGGAGGCAGCTGTGGAGACATGCCAAGGCTTAATTATTATGCCATTATTATTATTAGAGTGGCAGGCAGACCTTCCCCATGTGGGAATAAAAAAATGTGTCTCCATCATTCAGTAGCAACTTATCAGCTCTGCAAACAGTTCTTGGAAGAGATCCCTCCCGAGAGCAATTTTCCGATGTGAGTCACTCGATCTGGTCCCTCCAAAGGGGTGGATGGGATTCTGAAGCTGTTTGGAGATTAGAGTCTGTCTGGGGCCTCGGTCCATTCTGCTCCTCCCGTGGGTCCATCTTTCCCCAGAGCTCAGCTCCCTGGCCGTCCCATGGAGTCCCACTTAGCCGCCCCCCACCCAGGGGCCACGGCACATGGATGCCACTTCCTCAGTCTCCTGTGAGGGGGGTGCTCTAAGGGGATCTTCATCTGCGCTCAGCTCTTCGAGGTCAGCTTCTCAGCAAATACCTTGTTGGGACCCCCTCGGGCTAAACCTCTCTCTATCGTGTCTAGTACTGCCCTCAATCACCCGTCCGGTGCCACTGAGGGAGGCTCTGAGAGCAGCAGGGTCACAGGGTCAGCAGACGGATGCCACTCAGGCGTTACGAGCTTCGGCCAAAGGAAGAGGACTTTGATGTAGGCGGGAAGAAGGGGAGGAAGATGGCTGCAATCAGTAACAGGATTGATCCTTTTCTCAGTTATACCCAATGACCCCACACTGCTCACGGTCTTGGGAAAAGCCGCTAGACCTAGAGCGGGGAGCCACGGCTTTAAATCCTGACTCAGACGATTAGTAGCTGTGTGACCCCGAGCAAGTCATTCTGAGCCTCAGTTTTCTCTTCTGTGAAATGGAAATGATGATACTGGGACTAATTATTCACCATTCAAGAGGGTCAAGAGGAAAGTCCTTTGTAAGCCTCAAAGTGCTCTAGAAACGGGAGAGGAAACAGCTGGGCTTGTAGCCAGGAGAGTGGGGTGCCTGGAGAGGAGGGTGACAAGGAGCGCAGAGCACTGCCGTTGGGATCAGGAAGGTTTGGGGTCAGACTCCAGCCTGGATCCTTGCTTGTTCTCTTCTTGACATGGGGCAGGTCAGTTGACTGGGACTCAGTTTCTTCTTCTGTAAAATGTAATGATTGGACTTGCTTTCCACAGCTGAAGCTGTGTCCTCCGTGAAACAAGAGGGTTGGACTCAATGATGTCTGGATTGCCCTCCAGCTTGGTGAACAAGATCAAGGCTTGGGACAGGGGACCCTCCAGATTCCCGCTGCTTCTCATTCCTGGCTTCCTCTGCCCTTCCCTCCCTCCCCTTCTCCTTCCCTCCCTCCCTCCCTCCCTCTCTTTTTGCAGCCTCAGCCTCAACTGGTTTTTTTTGTAGCTTCCCCAGAGGAAGGTCCCCTCCCCATTCCCACGGATCCTCCCTCGTCTTCCCACCCCTGCCTAAGCCTCCCCTCCGAGCTGACCGCATTTCTGATGCCTCTTTTGTCCTTGGCCAGAATCTGGTGTGGACATGATGCAGGGAAGATTTCACGTAGGGTCAGGAATCTGAGAAATCTTAGGGTCACCACTCTAGTGTTGGAAGGGGTCTATCTAGTCAAAACCTGCCATTTTACAGATGAGGAAACTGAGGTCCAGAGAGATGAAGTGACTTAGGATCCTAGGACCATAGAGACTTTCTACTTCAACCCCTTTTATAGGCTTATAGGACCTGAGAGGCCACCCTAAGTTTGCAGATGAAGAAACTGAGGCTAAGCGACGCTGCGTCTGACTCCTGAGCCAGGATTCTCCCCCTTGTAGTGAGCTGCCTCTAGGTCAGCCTCACCCTACTACTTTGGCAGCGCCCAGGGTCCTGGGTGAGGAGGGATCCAAAGGGTCTCACCTGTGATACTGCTCAAGTGGAGACAGAATGAAGAGCTCATTGTGAGAGACAGGGGCCCCTGGGCCAGAGGTGGAGCCAGCAACATCTACTTTACGGGACTGGCCGCTGGCGTCACAGGCGTGCTTTGATTCAGGTAAACCCATTTTAGGTAAAAATCTCACATTGTAGAAAACAGGTAAACCATTTTATGCAAGTGTATAAACACACATTGTGTATATATGATGTATGTACATTATATATGAATTGTATATAATGTATATGCATTATACATGTATTATATATAATGTATATACACACATACACACATACACACACAGTCATTTTGTGAGAGAGGACCTAGAAGTTGGAAGCAAGCAGAAAATGCCTTATTTTGGAGACCAGATTTTGAATGGTGGAGGTGAAGAGGGATTTTATTTCAGGCTAGGAGACAGCCTGTACAAAGGCTTGGAGATGGGAGATGGGATGTCACATGTGAGTTGCAGTGGGATGGACACGTTGGATGAACCAGAGTGTTCTCTCTACTATACCACACATCTTTTGTTGGGAATATTCATTCCTGAATGAATTACCTCCCTCACAGAGTAGCTGTGAGCATCAGATAAGATACCTGTAAAGTACCTTGCAAAGCACTAATTGTATTTAAGCCACTTTTGCTGTTGTTGTTTGTCCTTCATTCATTCTTTCTTTTCTTTTTTCTTTGCTAGGCAATGGGGTTAAGTGACTTGCCCAGGGTCACACAGCTAGTAAGCGTCAAGTGTCTGAGGCTGGATTTGAACTCAGGTCCTCCTGACTCCAGGGCGGGTGCTCTATTCGCTGCGCCATCTAGCTGCCCCTTGTCCTTCGTTCTTGAAGAGGATCGTGACACCAGGAAGATGATACCATGACTTGCAAGTGAATTGGATGTAAATGAGTGAGGGCTGTGCAAGGTCACCAGCCTCGCTTTCTTCTCTGGAGCCATCCGGGTGGAGTGGCCAGATATCGATCAGGATGACTGGAGACGGCCCTGCAGCTATTTTTGCTGATGCAGTAGGGTAGAGCTCTTCTCTGACAGTCAGGAAGACCTGGGTTCAAATCCTGCCTACCTGTCTGCCTCAGGTTCCTCAAATGTAAAAAACGATGATAATAAAACCACCTATTCCCCAGGGTTGTTGTGAGGCTCAAATGAGAGGATATGACAGTGCCTAGCACACATCTGGTGATTAATAAATGCTTATTCCCTTTGCCTTATCAGACTTGAGCATCCCAACAACTCTAGGCAGTAGGTGCTATTATTATCCCTGTTTTCAGATGAGGAAACCCAGATCCAGGATGGTTAAGTGGCCTTCCCAGAGTCACACGGCTAGTAAATGTTGGAGGTGGGATTCAAACCCGCGTCCTCCTAACTCCAAGGCCAGCGCCCTGTCCGCCTCATCACCCGTTGCCGTCAGATGCCGATTCCTTACTCAGAATCCCAGGCTCTGCCAAAACGTGACCCCGTTCCCCGGTGTGCATAGGGTGGGGCAGCAGGAGCTGGTCATCCATCAAAGCCTTGCCGGAGTACAGGATTGCGGCACTTTTGAATTGAGAGAAGTAAACAACCTCTATAATCTAACACTTCAAGAGGAAGGGTGTCTTCTGTGAACTGGGGAGGTGATCTATGTATCTGGTCAAGTTTATAGGGCAATAGAGAGAACCCTGTCCTATTTCCTGGTTTGGGTTTTCTTGTTTATCCCTTGATTGGAGAGGGTGGGTGAGAGGAGAGCTGAAACTAGGAATTTCACAAAAGCGTAGCCCTAGAGCTGTCAGGGTCCTTGGAGATGGTTTAGTTAAAACTCCCTCATTTTACAGCTAGGGATACTGAGGCTTCCAGAAATGACTCGCCTAAGGTCACCCAGCAAATTAGTCAAAGAGCTCATGATACAGTAGGAAAGACTCGATTGGAATCCTAGCTCTGGCCCTTACTCCCTCATGTAGCCAGTGACAGAAGAAAGCCATTTCACTTCTCTAGGCCTCAGTTTCCTCATCTGTAAAACAAAGGGGGTGGTCTAAATGGTCTCTCAGGTCCCTTTAAATCTATGATTCCATGAGTCATGATCTTAAGAGCTAAAAATTCACATTTATTTATCTTGGGTAAGTCACTTCACTTCCACCTGTGCCTCAGTTTCCTCATCTGTAAAATGTAGGAGCTGGATTCTAGAGGGCCTCCAAGATCCCTCCCAGCTTCCATGAAGGGGATTAGTTGATTAGAGAAGAGAAGGCTCTAAGGCTTATACAGAATGTAAGTTCTCTGAGGGCAGACACTGGTTCACTTTGTATGTAGCAATAAAAAACACATGATAAATAGCTTATAGCTATCGTAGCCCTTAAGAATGTTTACCAGTGTACTGATTTCTTCCAGCTCCGTGTCCATGATTCTAAGTAGCTGAGCAGGGATCTGAACTGTCGAAGGTCCTCCCTTCTCTCAAGGCCCAGACTCTCAAGATGCCGCCTCCTCCATGAAGCCTTCCATGATCCACCAATTGAAAGTCATGGGTCATAGAATCTCAGAGTGGAAGGGACCTCAGGAGATATTTACTCCCATTCAAACTTGAATGGGAATCCCCTCTTGATAAGTAGAGGTCATCCAGTCTCCACTTGAAACCCTCCGGTAATGGGGAGCTCACTACCTCTCTCTGAGAAAGCTCTCACTAGGGCCCGTGGGCCTATCTACAGCTTTGATTCTTGCTCCACTGCCCAAGAACAGCTCCCATTTCTATAGCGCTTGACACATTCGTCCAGTTCCCCAGCTGTGCTGGGCCCTGATCTCATCCTCAACCACTGTCCAGGTACAGCAAGCAGGTTGCATTGCCAGATTTCTTGGAAGTCTCATGGGGTGCCTGTCCACGTTTCCTAGGACAGGGAAGGGTGGGAAGGGGAGGGGCAGGAAGGAGAAAAAGCAAAACATAAGGGAGGGAGGGGGGTCCTGTATGGAAAGCTGGGAGGGCCCTCTGTGGTTACCTAGGTCAAATCCTTCTTTCTACAGAGGAAGAATTAGGGCCCAGAGAGGGAAAGTGATCTGTCCCAGGTCACACAGACAGCAAGCATCAGAAGCAGGATTTGAACCCAGGTTCTTTAACTCAAAAGCTGCTACTCTTTCCACTCTACCACACTCATTGCCTCTTCGACTCGGTACAGTGGAGAGAGCAGTATCCCTGGCATTAGAGGCTGCCTCTGATCTCACTTCTTTCTTCCCCTTGCCTCTTTTACCTTCTTTTTCTACTTTGCTTTGCCCCTCTCCTTTGCTCTCCTCCTTCCCCTATCTACCCCTCCTCTCTTTCTCCTCTCTTTCCCCCTCCATCTCTGTTGCCTCAGCCCTGCCACAGTTCCCTCTCCCTGGGACTTGTACCCTAGGTCTCACTCCTAAGGAAATCCAGAACAGTCATATTAATGAGGTTGAGCAGGTGGGAGCCTTGGTCAGAGTGGGGGTGTCTGCATGACCTGGGCACAGTAATGTGGGTTCACCTACAAACTGGTAAGGGAAGTCCTGGGGGAAGTCAGGCTTTGCCCTGTCTCCCTGGAAGAGAAGTGCTCTAGTCCCAGGCTTCCCCTGGCACATCCCCAACTGCTGACTCCTAACTTCAGCATCACCACTAATGACCTTTCCCTACTCAGTCATCACGCAGCCCTTTGGCTGACCCTCTCTCACACGCTTTATTTTGACCCATATCTGTCTGTGACTTCACTGTTATGAACATTAACTCCTCCCATGGATGTAGATGACAATTTCTAGTCTTAGAGGGTTGTTCAGGCACCGAGACTTGCTCACAAAGTTAATACGTGTCAGAAGCAGGACTGAAAGCCAGGTGTTTCTGACTCCAGGGCTGTCCCTTTATACATTATGCTACATATGCTACATCCTCTTCTGAGCTTATTATGTGGTTTTTAAAAAAGCCATTTGTGCCTTATTTTTGTATTCCAAGTGCCTAGCTTAATGCCAGGTGTTTAATAAATACTTGACTTCTTACTAGACTGGAGGTTCCAAGAGGGCAGGGGCTACATGTCATCAAAACTATGATACCTCCTTCAGAGCCCGGCTCAGTGGTGTTCGAGGAATATGTGTTGTTTTTGTTGTACTGTGCATTAAATTTGAACAAGTTTTTTTTAAAAGTTTATTGTCTGATACAGTTAAACTTGGAGACCCTGAAGGGCAGGAGTCTGCCATCTTATATTGACTATATGGTCCTCAGTGCCTAGGACAGCGAGTGCACCAGAGGGATACTCATTACCTCTAATACTCAGCTCCTCCTTTCTAGGATCTTAATGACTCTTACTTAAGACTATATATGGGGCAGCTAGGTGGTGCAGTGGATAGAGCACCGGCCCCAAAATCAGGAGGACCTGAGTTCAAATCCAGCCTCAGACCAAACTCTTGACACGTTCTAGCTGTGTGACCTTGGGCAAGTCACTTAACCCCAATTGCCTCACCAAAAAAACCCCAAAAGACTATATAGTTAAAGTCTCTATTCTCCTCACTCTAATCTTTCTCTTCTCCAAACTATATTCCAAACAGCTGCCAAAATAACAGATGATGACCATTTTACTCCCTAACTTAAAAGCCATCAACGACTTCCCGGTGCCTGTTGGGCAAAGCCAAGACTCCGGAACACACACACACACACACACACACACACTGGTCCAACCACATTATGCTCCCCTTCACATACTTTACCCTCCAGCTAATGTGGAGGGTAAATAATGTATTTATTGTTTTGCTATTTTTTTTCCTTTTTGGTCTCTGTCTTAGATCATTTGATCCCAATGCCTGAAATTTCCTTCTTCCCCATTCCTGAGATCTCAATCCACTTTCAAGACACAGCTGAAATGCCACCTCCTTCATAAACTGATTCTTCCCTCACCAAAAATAATTTTCCTTTCCTGAAAACTATCCATAGCATTTCATACATACCTTTCTAATACACCTAGGACCATAGATTGAGTGCTGGGATGGATCTTGGGAGACTGCCTAGCTCAGCCCCATCACTTAACAGATGAGGAAACTGAGTCCCAGAGAAGTTAAATGACTCATCTAAGATCAGACAGGTAGCTAGAAGCAGAATCAAGATTTGAACCCAGGCCCTAGGCTAGGTTTCCTCACTCCCTACTTTGCTCCAGAAAATGAGGACCAGAACCCAGGCCATGTGGTATGATGGAAGGAGCATTGGGCTAGTTGGGATGAGAGCTCAGGACAGTCCTGGGTTCTGATCCCAGATCATCCACTGAAGGCAGAGAAGAAATCCACAGGGAGATGCCTGGTCCTAGGTTAGCAGGAAAGCTTCTGGCCAGAGTGGGCTGGAAGGATAAGACAGGATAGGGGTCTGTACCTCTTATTCCTGCTTCCCCAGCCTCCGTTTATCTTACTCTGAGCTGGATCTGAAAGACCAGGAGCCAGAGGCCCAGCCTAGGGATAGGAGACACTGTGGACTCTTAGCCAGGGTTGTTGGAAGAAAGGTTCTTGGCCCCTCTTCCTCAGACCAGGTGAAGAGAGAGCACTTTGTTGCCTGGGACAGAAGAGTCATGGCGAGTATAGCTAGATGGTACCTTGAGGTTCCCTCAGTCCAACCCCTTAATTTTACAGAGGAGGAAACTGAGGCAGGGGTGGGAAGCCACTTGCCTGTTTTCTGAAGTGCCCTGCAACTCTGACCTGCTATTGCCACAGGATCTTCTGGTCAAGCCCGTCACCCTTTGAGGAAAGTTGAAGAGATGGGCAGGATGGAGGCGCCTGACATGGGTTCTTTATTAGTGACTGGAGACTCTGGAGGTCTGGATACCTGATTCTATCAAACTGCTTTGCTTCTGTCTTGCAGGGGCCAGTCAGAGGGCAGGGGGCTGGGGAAGCCCAGCCTCAGAGTCCACACTTATTACCACCTGGCTGACCAAAAACAGAGAGAGCCCGACGTCATACCTACTCTCTGCCACAAGAGGTTGCCCCGCACCACCAGATTAAAAGACCTAAGTGATGAGACTACCCTCAGCCCCTTCCCTTGGAGAGATGGGGAGTTTTGGTGACACCTTCTCTCTGTCCATCCCCAGACAGTCAGGGCCCTAAGGGGCTCTCCAGGGGTCTGTTACCCCCAGCCAGGGCCCCGTGTCCTGAACCTGTCCCAATCCATCCTCCCCATCAAAACCTAAGGTATCAATTAAACTCAATTCAACAAACATTTAATTGAGGTAGGATTATCTGGTGGTAAAAGTCTCAGTTCTAGATTCAGAGGACCTGAGTTCAAACCCTGATGCTTACTGCTAATATGACCTTGGACAAATCACTTAACTTTTTCTGGCCTCAGTTTCCTCATCTGTAAAATAGGGGGGATGCAACAATAATAACTAGAATTTATATAGGACTCTAAGGTTTGCAAAGCGTTCCACAAATATCTCATTTGATCCCCATAACAACTCTGGGAGAGAGGCACTATTATTATCCCCACTTTGCAGGTGAGGAAACTGAGGCAGCTAGAGGCTGATTTGCCCAGAGTCACATAAGCAGTCATTTAGTTAAGGGGTAGACACAGACTTCAGCCCCAAATCCTCTGACCCCAAATTCAATGCTCTTCCCACTGAATTGAGTGGCCTTTGACCGTTATAGCACTTCAGTGTGAACGTCTTAGGTCTATGGTGTGGAAATCCGATTTCCCTCCCCCTCCCCATCCCAAAGGCTTTGGGGTGGAGAGAGGAATTCCACAGCCCTTCCCCCAAGGGAACATAGGAACCGAGCAGCTCAGGGCTCCCTTGCCAGGAGAAGCCTCAGGGGCCGTGCTTGGAGGAGGCCTGGCTGCCCATCGGGACATAAATCTGAAAAGGTCGAATCTCTCCCAGCTCCTCATGGCTTCCATTTACGGCTCTGTCACGCACCAGTTTGGCCCATTCCCCACTGGAATCCATTTATGGCTCTGCAGGCCCAGCCTCCCGGAGCCTAAGGGACCTCGTGGGTCTTTCTCTGCTGTAGCCGGGCAGCCCTGCTTCACTGCTCCTCTGAAAATCCTTCATTTCCTTTAAGGCTGAGTTGAAGTGCCATCTTCTAAAATTGAGCTGTTCCTGATCTCATTATCTCCCTTAGAAAAGCCCCTCTCAGCTCTGACATCCCCAGTTCTAGGCCCTTCTAGACTCATACAATCACAAGATTTCTTTTTAGTATTGGAAGGAGCCTTAGAGATAATAGCATTCAATTCTTTCATTTTACAGACTGGGAAACTGAGGCCCAGAAAGTATACCTCACTTGACTAAGGTCATCCTGCATCCTTTGGAGGACAAAGACATCAGCCCACCAAACCTGTTTGTTGCTCTCACTGTCCATCACGGTGAACTTGGATTTTGCAAAGACCGGCTTGTCTTCCTCACCCAGTTCTAAGGCCAGGGGGCTATGGGGAGAGTGCTTTAAGAGCGCTGACAGCTTTAACTTGCTGGCTGGGGACACCATCCTTTGAGGTAAAAGGGATGCAGTTCTCATTGGCTAGCTGGCCTTATGTGGGTGCCAACCGTCGCAGGGGCACATGCCCATCCTTGATGCCGCTGAAATCTTGCTGTTCCCAGAGGCTCCCACTTTTGGCTCTGAAGGGACGACGATTCCTGGGGATTGAGGGAGAGGCTCCACCCAGCAGGTGCCCTCAGGATGCAGGGGCAGGTTTGGGAGAGGGAGGGGAGGCTGGATTTCAGCATCAGGTAGAGGGGCAGGGCCCCAGCGATGACTATGAAGATGGAGGTTCTGAACCTTCTCAGGTGCTTCTTCTGAGTCAGGACCATGATTCCCAGAGTCAGGGTCAGTCAGCAGAGGAAGAGAGAGGGGGATTCGGGGTTGGGGAGAGAGGCTCCTGCACTGGTCCTTCCTTTCCTCAGGGAGCACATGCTTGGGTTGGTCAGCTGAAGGTGGGCCCTTCTGGATTGGGCAGGTGGCAGGCAGCAGGGCTGGTCATCTGTCCACCCCCTCTCCTGCTCAGGAGTACCACACTGCAGAAGAGGGAGGCCTGAGCGAGTGAGTGAGGGGAAAGGGGGAACGGGTGTTTGTTTTATTCATCAGAGGCTGCCTGCCTAAAGAGAGAAAGACTGTCCCTGGCGGATAGTAACAAAAGTACGTGGGCAGACTCTTGCCTTTTGTTGTTCTGAGGTCATACCCTCAGAGAGAATTTCCCACCTCCTCTCCACCCACCCCAGTGTAGCTGCCCTGGGTTCTAGATTCCCAGGAAGAGCTGGTGGTGAGGTGAGGGCAGAGAACAGGACTGGAATAGCAAAGTTGAGAAGAACTCAATCCTGGTGACTGCCGGCTCTTCATATTTCTAATCAGTCAACCGATAAGTCTTTGATTAAAAGCCTACTGTGTGTCAGGCACAGTGCTAGGGTTTGGGGACAGAAAGACAAAAACGAATCAGCCCCTGTCCTCAAGAAGACTGCATTCTATTGAGAGCAAAAACCATGTCACTGGAGAATATACAAAAATACAAAAGAAAGGTGTTTGGGTTTTTTTTGGAGGGAAGGCACCAGCTGCTGGCAAGCTCAGAAAAAACTTCATGTAGAAGATGATACGACCCGAGTTTTGAAGGAAACAAGGGATTCTAAGTGGTAGAGGTGAGGAGGGAGGGCATTCTAGGCATGGGCTACAGCCAATGCAAAGGCGTGGAGGGAGGAGATGGGGCATGATATGTGAAGAACTGCAAGAAGGCCATTTTGGCTGGCTGGAGTCCCCATATCATTCCTCTATTCTGCTCTTACTTCTTTTCTCCTTTTGGATTTCATTTGCAAACTTAATCTCAGCTACGAAATCTCCCAACTCTACATCTCCTAATTTAGTCAATGGTTACCTAAAGGACATAATTATTTTTTAACAACAATAACAAATTGGATTTATATAGTACTCATGCTTAGAATTCCACAAATTCACAGATTTTGAACTTGAGGGACCTCAGAGGTCATCTAGCTTCACCCTCACATTTTCCATAAGAGGAAACTGAGGCTGAGTAGTTAAGTGCCTTTACCCATGGTCACACAGGTCCCTAAAATCCCATCTTCTGCAAGAGGCTTTTCCCAGCCCTCCTGGATCTTAGTGTGTTCCCTCTGAGGCTCCCCTAATTTGTCTTAAAATATGTCTTATCCGTACATAGTTGTTTGCATGCTGTCTCTGTGAGACTGGGAGCTCCTTGAGGGCAGGGGCTGGGTTTTTTTTTTTGTTTTTTTTTTGGCTTTTTTTGCATCTCCAGCAGTTAGCACAGTGCCTGACACACAGTAAGTGTTTAATAAATGCTTATTGATTAAATTAGTGATCAGGATTTGATCCTAGGTTCTCTGACTCCAAATTCAACTCTACTCCGTCATGTTGAAGATGTCAACAGCTGAAACTTTGACTCACAGAATTCTTGAGGTGGGAAGGACCCCCACAATCATCTGATCTGCGCCCTCTGTGCAGAATGAGTTCTCTCTGCAGAACCCTGACAGCTGGCCCTTGGCCTCTCCCCTCTCCCATCCAGTCCTCAGCTGCCAAAGGGGAAGGGCTAGCCACGCCCCTCATCAGGAAGCTGGATGCCTCCCTCTCACCTCCTGGAACAAAGTAATAAGCTCAGGTTTCTGGCATTGAGCTTGTCATGATCTGGCTCTGATTTCTTACCAGACTGGTGTCATGTCACTCTGCGTGCTGCCAAGTTGGCCGACTCTCGGTTCCCATTCATGACATTTCTGTGCTTTTGCTCAGACTTCTCCCCCCAACCAGCCCGGGAATATCATTCTTCCTCATCATACTTTGGCTCCCCGAAGTCCCCAACGGCTTTGTGATGACCCTGTCATTCAGTCACACCTCAGGCCTCCCTCCGGGAGAATGTAAACACCTTAAGGGAAGAGAACATCTCATTTTGGTCGTTTATTTCAGGAGCCAACACAGGGCCTCAGCCATGGGAGTTGCTGCTCCATAAATGATGGTTGAATTGAGTTGCCATAGATCTGGAGCGGGAAGAAGGGACCTTGGTGAGGTCTATGATGGTGGAGAAGGCCTGGACCTTGGCATCAGGAGAGATCTAGGCCAGAATCCCAGCTCCGACATTTACTAGCTGTGTGACCCTCACCAGAGGCAACTCGTTTCTCTGGGCCTCAGTTTCCTCCTCTGTAAAGCGGGGAAGACCATACTCATGCTGCTCCCTCCCCCCCCCCGCCCCCAAGAGTTTTGTTGACCTTAAAGTGGTTGGACTAGGTCAGGGGTGGGGGACCCGTGGCCTCAAGGCCACATATGGCCCTTCAGGTCCTCAGGTGCAGCCCTTTGGACTGAATCCAAACCTCACAGAACAAATCCCCTTAAAAAAGATTTGTTCTCCGAAGCTGGATTCAGTCAAAGGGTCGCACCTGAGGACCTGGAGGGCCACACATGGCCTTGAGGCCACAGGTTCCCCACCCCTGGATTAGGTGATCTCTCTGTTCCTTTCTAGTTACGACATTCCATGAGTCTGGTTAGTGAGCACAGAGACATTTCCGAAAGCTTTCTATGCCTTGGGGCAAAGAAAAAAACAAGGACCACCCTGTACTTCCTACTGTAATTATCTAGTTTAAGTATTTGAACCAAAAGGTTCAAAAAATTACTTTCTGGAATTGGGAAGCCATCCAAAGAGTGGTCTCCGGTGGCTCAATCTGGAGCGATCAGTTGATCTCCAAGCCAGGCAGAGTCTGGCCCAGCCACGCGATCCGGTCCCTTCGGCACATGGGCTACATGCGGCTGCCACCCCCCTCACAGGGCATGGGTGGGGGGAGAGGAGCACAGACATGTATGGTCATGCTGAGAACAGCCCAGCTCCACTCCCCATGGCACCTGTTACATGTCATCTCCCCTTCCTCTCCCCCCCACCTTCCAGGCATAAGGGGGAAGTCAAAAGGGATTTTTCATGGGGAAAAGGTTGGGGAACCCCAAACCTACACTATCACAGGCATTGCTGAAAAAAAAAAAAGAAAATCATTAGCTGTTTCTGGTATCATTCTTAAAAATGCAAGAGTTGCATAAATCTAGGTTTGCTCAGTGCCCTCAGCACTCCGAGGGTCTGCCAAGGAGAAGGAGGCTGTGACTTGCTCTGTTCAGCTCCAGAGCTGTCCAATGGGAGCAGTGGGGGAAAGGGGCAGGCCTGCAAACTTGGGCTCAACGTAAGGACTTCCTGACAAGTGGATCTCATCCCCCAGTGAAAGGTGATGCCTCCTTGGATTTCCTATCCCCTGATATCTTCCTGTAGATGTCATTCATTCCGTCATTTAGTCAGCAAACATTAAGGCCTATGCTAGGTGCTAGGGATACAAAGAAAGGCAAAAACATGATGGTCAGGGTTTGGGCTACATGGCTTCTAACAGTCCTTCCAGTCCCCACCTTTTAAAAATTAGAGCTTGCCGGAGGAGGCGGCTGGGGAGCACAGTATAAAGAATGCTGGCCTGGGAGTCAGGAAGACTTGAGTTCAAATCCAGTCTCAGATACTTCCTGGTTGTATGACCCTGGCAAGTCACCTAACCCTGTTTGCCTCAGTTTCCTTATCTGTGAAATGAGCCAGAGAAGGAAATGGCAAACCATTCCAGAATCTTTGCCAAGAAAACCTCAAATGGGGTCACGTAGAGTCAAACAAGACTGAAATGAGTGAACAACAAAAATGCCAAAAGACCATTCACCTTGTTTAAGCCAGGGCCACACAAACATTAAGGGGGAGAGCCAGAACCAGATCCAGTTCTCTTTGCTCAGGAAAGGCCCAAAGGGAGTGACGTCCCTTGGCCCCAGGCCTGAGGGACAGTCTCTGGCCCAGGTGAGGCTGGTCAGGAAACAAGAACTCAGGTTTAGACCGAGACCACGGAGAGTCGAAGCTCAACATTTCTGGTTAACAGAGCTTGAGTTTCCTTGTAGGAAACGCCCTAGAACAACCTCTCCCTTTGCCCCCCCCCCCCGTCTCATTGCCCCAGGGGAGCTCCGGAGCCCTCTCTAGACCCCACTTTCTTGGCGTTGGTGGTGGAAGGACTCAGTTTTTCTGTCCCCTCTGTCTTGCACACAGACCTAAGTGAAGGCCACTTCCTGGCTCTCCCTTCCTGTGATACAACAGTTTCTTAGCAACTGTCTCTAGGTGACATTTTCCAGTGTCCCAGATTCTGCCGTTCTTCCTCCTCAAACATAGCCCGACCTCTCTAATTACTTTACAGGGTTAACTGGAATTTACTGCCAAAGCCCCATGGAAGCTTCCAGATTTTTACATTTCAGCGCAGCCAAGGGTGCCACCAGTGGGGCTATGTGGCCCTCTAGGTCCTCAAGTGAGGCCTTTTGACAGAATCCAAACTTCACAGAACTCCCTTCATAAAAGGATTTGTTCTGTAAAACTTGCTCGATCAAAAGGCCTAGAAGGTCACATGTGGCCTTGAGGCCGCAGCTTTCCCACCCCTGCCCTATCCCAATACATTTACAGGTCCAGTCCCGACCCCTATCCCATCCCAAAGCATTATAGGAGGTGCCAGTGGGAGGGGGGATGACCATTGTCAGGGCTGCCTTAGAGAGAACGCTCACAGTTTCAGGATCGCAGTCAAGCCTTGGTGAGTGCTGAGATCCGTCTCACCTCAGAGATCATATGATCCCCTCGACCCATCTGAACCTTTCTCATCAATATCAGCCAGGTCTAAAAGCCCTGCTAGGGTGCTTCTTCACAACTACCACGTGGACTGAATAGCACCTGTGAGGTACCTTCTAACTCGGGGTCTCTGCATGTTTCCCTTTCTCAGAGAACAAAGCTTCCTCGTTCGGTCCCTCCTCGTGAGGACGTTGGCTTTGTGGGGACTGTATTCCAGAGTGGAGGGGGGCCTGCCTTGTCTGCAGCCGAGTACAAAGCCTCTCTTTTCATGGTGGGGAGCAGAGAGCAGGTTCAATGGTGGCCTTCAAGTCTCTCCTCTTCAAAGATGACATTCCATATTCACCCCAAGGTTCCTGTTTTCAGGCAGTCGGGGTGATGAGTATGCAAGAGACAGAGAGCTTCAAAAGCAGCTCACCCCAAAAGGCAGTCCACTGACAGCCCTTCATCATCCCCATCCTTACAGAGGACAGAATGCAGTTTTCAGACCCGTTTGGAAGAGCTCACCGCCCTCCTGGGCCCAGGGGTGGGATCACTGGGGCCGAGGCCCATGACTCATGTCCCCAGATGAGCCTCTGACTCCATCGGTGGTGACTCAGGGATAGAAGGAGCCGAGCTGCTTTATGCCGGTCATGCAAGCCTACGGGCACAGCGGCAGGAGCAGTGATTGTTGGGAAAGGGGCCATTTTCTCCTCACCTGTTGACAACAGAGTCTGGCACCAGGACCTGAGGTGTCAGCTGCAGCTTTGGGGCCACGGCCCCTACATCTAGGAAGCCGGGTGGCCTCTGTTTTATCAAATGAGGGCGGGGGTTTGTCAACCGAAATACGCAGCAGAAGCTCTGCGGACTAGGTTAGAAAGCTGTGGAGAGGAGACTCTAACCCTGGGTCGTGGTAAAGAGCTGGCCGGCAGGGCAGACCCTTGGCATCTCCTCAGACTTCTCGTATTTCCCACTGGTAGGGGAGGGGCCTGTCATTAAGGGCCCAATCCCTCTGTGGTGAAGCCAGTGAACCCCTTCTCAGAACCACGTTAAGTATATAAAATCCGTGGGATTACAAAGGAAACCAGGTATTTTGAATATCA
Organism: Vombatus ursinus; assembly: GCF_900497805.2. Classification (NCBI taxonomy): domain Eukaryota; kingdom Metazoa; phylum Chordata; class Mammalia; order Diprotodontia; family Vombatidae; genus Vombatus; species Vombatus ursinus. The sequence goes on along the minus strand of NW_020943070.1, from coordinate 2,932,867 downwards.
TCAACCTATTTAAAAAAAAATCATGGACACTTACCTGGGAGGGTGCCAGGCAGGACAGCTCAGAGGCGACATAGCTGCTTAGTGGTGACTGTCAGATAAAGAGACGTTGAGTACACCCGAAGCCAGTATGTTCCCTGGGCGAACACCGATGGCTGCTCCCCCATCCGACTCCGGAGGCCAACTGGACCTCGCTGGGCACTGACCACTGGGAAGGGGAGGAGGTGCCATCAGCCAACTCTGCACTGGGCGGTGCAGTGGTCAGAGCTGGGCTTTGAGTCTGGAAGACCTGGTGGATCCTCTCTCAGATGCTTCCTGGCTGTGTGACCCTGGAGGAGTCACTTGATGTCTCAGGCTCAGTGGCATCTACTTCATAGGGTTGTTGTGAGATAACATAGATCAAGTGTTTTGCACACCCTAGAAATTGAAGCCATTGTCACTCGCAAGCTCTTTTGGGGGGCGAGGGAAGCAGGATTTTCTTTTCAATCTTCTGTAGGTCTGGCTCTGGGTCTCTGCTTATTAAGTAAATCAAGGCTGGCTCCCCCACCCCCCATTTCAGAAGCCTGAGCCTTGTCTGATCAGGTGTTCTTGGTGAATCTGATTTCGGCCTGTCAACCTCCTTGCTGATGGGCTCTGACTGGCCCCACAGGGTTGGACCTTGGAGTGCTCCCCGCTAATCTGAGGAGGTAGGCTGAACACTGATGCAACAGGGGCCCAGGAGAAGGACTGGGACTGCTAGGTTCCCACCCAGAACGGACTTTTGCAATCATGGGGTCATCATTCCAGAGCTGGAAGGGATGTTAGAATATCTAGTCCAATCTCCTCATTTTACAGATGGGGAAACTGAGGCCCAGGGAAGAGAAGCAACCCTCCCTAAGGTTACACAGGTAGCATCAGAGATGGAATTTGAGCCCAGAGCCTCTATTTCCACTTTAATCCGACCCAACTCAACAAATGCATACCAACTATACCAAGTAATGTGCGTAATGCCCCATGCTGGGAGTTCAGGAAGAGGCAGAGAGCAGTGAAACACGGCCTGACCTCAGGGAGGGTCCAGCTTAGTAAGGGGGCATGAGAACAGAGACTTGTGGAATACAAACTGAGTGTTCCTGGAAAGCACCTAGGGCTGAGTTCACAGCAGGGAGGGAGGATGTCTGAGGCGACCAGCAGGAGCTTCATGGAGCAAGTGGGATATGGGCGGGATCCTGAGGGGTCCAGCTGGGAGAGATGGGGGGGGAAGTATTTTAGGCCAAGGGCACGATGTGAGCAAAGGCAAAGAGGTGGGAGATGGGGGGGTGGCGTGTGGACCGACTTGTCTGAAGGGAAGGGCGGGCTCAGGGATGGTGGGGGAGCCTGACAAGGAGGGTCTTCAACATCGAGTGAACGGTGATCTGGTGGGTGATGGGTCATCACTGAAGGGACCTGGGAGTACGGGATGGACTACAGAGGGAGACCATCCACTCAGGTGGCCACACCCTTGTGGAAATGGAACGGAAGGGAGGTGAAGTCAGTGCTGACAGGACACGTGACCGACTGGTGTGACAGACGGAGAAGTGGGAAGCGGCAAAGCTAACTTGGCGGGGTGTGGGGTCTGCAGGATAGGCTGAGCAGGGGAGAACGAGGTGCAAGGATGTCCCCCATTTCTGCCACGGATGCCCAGGACCACGACATCCGGGGTTCCCTTGAGCTATCCCAGCACGGGGGAAGTCATTCTGCTTGGGAGGACGCTGGTCTCTCCACAGCTGCCTCGGCCGCCTGAAGGACCTTCAGCGGCCCTTATAACACACACCTCACCCAGCCTGTTTCTGGTAACTTTAATCATAAAACCCAAAAACATTCATATAAATAAAACTGTTGTGTAAAATACAGTTAGCTCTTCTTTCTACTAAATCCCCTCTCCAACCCACACTCAAAAAATCACATAGAAAACCCAAGACAGAGAAATAAGTCGTACAAATATACAGGGTCCCTGATGACTAAGTAGCTCGCAGCCTTGGGGGCCCCTGGGGGGAGGGCAAACCAGGCCGCTGACACCCCTAAACCTGGTGCCGCCTCCATGACTCGGGAGGGTTTCCAGCCCCCCTGCCAGTGGCCATGGAGGTGTCAAAAGGTGGGTTGGCCTCACGGAGGGAGGGGTGGGGAAGGCCCCCCAGAGGGGGCAGCTGCTTCTGCCGTCAGTCTATTTAAGATGCAGTGGGTGAGTAAACTAGGAGGTCAAGCGGGGAGGTCCTGCTGTTTCCCCACCTCTCGGGGAGACAAGAAAGGACGGTAATCACTTGTCCCCCCAGAGGAAAGGTTCGGTCTTTTAGCCACTTGAATCTGGCCAGTGAAGAAGAGGAAGGAAGAGCTCCTTCCGTGCGATGCCCAGAAGGCCGGGCAGCCTCTTGAAAGGCTGTGGGAGGGGAAGCTCTGCAGAGCCAAGGGCAGCCTTGGGCCCTCCTCCCTTCCCAACTGGCCCAGGCTCTGATCTGGGCGAGCTTTCTGAGAGGAAAGCCTCCCCTTTGCGACTGCCCCAGAACCTGCTGCCCCCCTATCCCAACTCTTAGAGCGAGACAGCAGACACCAAGACACACACACACACAAACACACACACACATAGAAAAAGAAGACCCCACATTTCCCTTCCAAAGCCAGGGCCTGCCTGAGGCTGCACCACAGGGGCGGGGCGGGACGTGGGGGGCGGGGCCTGTGTCAGGAGCACTTCCAGACGCACACAGCCAGGGTGCCCCCGAAGTACAGGTAGAGCAGGTTTTTCACCTCGTGGGTGATCTCAAAGCCGAAGCCTTCGCCGATCACCACATGCCAGGAGGAGCCAAACTTCTTGTCCATGGTTTCTTTGATCATCTTGGCAGCACTCTGCAAAGGACAAGGCCTGGCGCGTCACGGGAAGGGTAGGGGCCAATAGCGGTCACTCCAGAGCCCCAGATAATTGGGAGAGCTCCCATTTACAGCCTGGCTCATGACTTACCAAGTACCTTCCTTCAAAACATCCCGTGAGGTCACTAGGACGAGCACGCCCACCCCATTTTTACAGATGAGGAAAGCAAGTCTCAGAAAAGCAGAACAGTTTATGACCAGCGAGTGGAGAAGCTGGGGCTTCACTCTCAGTTGGTCTGACTCCAAGTCCAGTGTGCTTGCCCCCAAGGCCCACCACCTATGGGTGGGCTCTTGGTGGACTGCCGGAACTCCAGAGTCAGGAGTCCTGGGCTGGAATCTGTCCTCTGGGCCTTAGGAGCAAGCCCCTTCACCTTTCTTGGCTTCAATTTCCTCATCGGGCCAAGGGGGCCAAGACGTGGCAGTGACCCTGCCTATGTCGGGGCGAGGGGGGCGGGCTGTAGAGTACTGCTCTAGAATGGAAGCCCCTGCCATCACGACACTGCTGGAGAGCTCTTGGCAGGAGCAGGGACAGCCCCAGTTCTGTGGGTGCGGCCAGGACCGGACTGGCAATTGCTGCTCAGGCTCACTGTCTCATCCGTGGAGAACGGACTGACGTCTCCCAATCCCATGTTCCCAGGGGGATTCAGCAGGAAAGATCAAAGTCAGAGTAACACTGACCCTGCCTGCACATGGACCAGGTTAACGAGCTGGTCCTCCCTGGGACCTTTCCCTTCAAAGCACCCCCCACCCCAACAGGCCTGTGGTCTTAGTCCCCAAACACTCTCCAGCTTCCCTCAACGACAACGAAGGGACGCTGGCTGCCACGAGGGAGTCTGTCCTTTAGGGCCCGGCCGGGGACGGAGGAGCCACAGTCACCATCCCCTGCGGGCACTGGCCTTGGTAAAGGCATTGCTGAGATTCCTTGAACTCCCCTTAGAAGAGGCCGTGCTCCAAGTCACTTCAGAAAGAACCCACCTCCCTCCCCACATCATCCTTCCCCCGGCTGTTCCTGAGCTGGGCTGCGCAAGCTCGGGGCCCTGCAGCGACAGGTACCTCGTTATTGTTGGAGTACTTCTCACAGGCCGTGACACACAACTCCATGGTCTCCACTCTCATCTCCTCTGGCATGTCTGAGTGCTGGGGGAGGAGGGAAGGACAGATAGACGAGGCTCAGCACAACACGCGGCAAGGCCTAGCCAGCTAGATCTGTTACTGAGCTCGAGAAGGCTGGTCTGTCAGCTCCTCTGAGCACAGCCGGGGAGAGGCCCCAAAGCCTGCACACAGAGTCAGCGGGGCATGGAGAGGAATAAGCACTGCCACGATGGGGAGCTGAGGCACAGAGAGGCTCGCCGGCTCGCCCAGGGTCACAGATGGCAAAGCCAGGACCCAACCCAAGGCAGGGCCTTTCTCGCTCTAACCAGCCCAGGGCTTGCAGAGCATGCCAGCACCTCACATACAACCCCGGAGCACATCTGAACCATGCGTCAGAACTGAAGAAAGACACTCCCAGATCTGAGGAGGATCCCGGAGATGAAGAGAGGAACGTCCCGGAAGACTGTTTCCGAAAGGTCCCTCCCCTTTTGAGTATCCTTTCTCCTTCCCTACCAGAACTTACTCTGACCAGAGGAAAGGTCTGTAGCCTCTTATAATCTGCGTCATCCTTCTTCCCTTCTTCTCCCATGATCCTTCCACTGTGAGCAGCTGGGGAAAGAGGAGCGCTCCTGGGGAGGTGCTAATGGTAGCAATTAGGGTGAGCCAGGAAGGCTAGGCAGGCAGGCCCAGCTGTCTCCGAGGCAGGAGAAAATGCTCACCCCCAGGAGATACTGCCGAAAACAGGAAAAACCAGAACAAAGAAAGTTGATTTTAAAACCACAAATCACAAATTGGAAAGGTCACAGAAACTATCTGATCTCCCCGCCCCCATTTTAACGCCTCCACTGTCCCTTCCCAAATGGCCAACTTGTCTGCAGATTGGAGGATGAGTCAACAGGAGATGCTGAGACCTGAGCAAGAACATACTGATACGATGCTTTGAGCCCACGCTCGCACGAGGGAGACAGAGCTTGATTATACGCCAACAATACTCTAAGCACAGTCTAGGTGATGGTATTAGACGATTCATCAAGTAACAAACAAGTACGGGCCGCCTGCCTACAAGGTGACGGGCACCGTGACTTCGCTCGGAGGCTTGGGGGTAATTCATGCTTGCAGAGCCCATGAGCAAGGAAGAGCAGGAGCTGAGTAGGCCCTCCCCCTTCTGAGTAATGGGAACACACAAGTCCAACTGGCTCGTGGGCAAACCCGTCAGAGCTCCCTTGCAGGGCTCCTTCCCCTCTGGTCTAGCTGGACTAGGAGCGCAGAAACGTGGGTGCTCAGCCTGGCTCCACTGCGTGTGTGTCCAACCTCACCCTCTGTTTCTTTGTTAGTCAGGTGGGGATAATAATACCTGCCCTGCACACTTCAAGGTAAGAGTGAAATGGAATAGCGCATGTGAAAACATTCTGACAAGTTAAAAACACCGCATCCAAGGACAGTCACCTCCCTTATCCAGGGCTTATTCTTCTCATTTGTTAAAGGGGAGGTTCGACTACGTGCCTCTGGAGGTCTCTTGCAGCTCTCCCACTCTCCGTAATTCCAGTTACAAAGAGCAGCAGCAGCAGCACGGAAATGCTTCTTTGAGCAGACGCCTGCGTCATCTCTATCTCCTTCATCAGAAATGTCTTAATGATTTGGCAGGTTCTTTTCCTTAAATTCACTGCCGTTGCTCTTGGGCTTTTCACAGTAATAATCCCTGATAAACTCACACATCCATGACATTTTATGGTGACAAAGAGCCTCGTGTTTCCAGCCTTTCTATCCCATCCGGCTGCCATCCTTCTCGTCTTGGTCCTCACCTTCAGGGCTAGATTCCTTAAAAAGGTTTTCTATGGTGGACGCCTCCACTCCCTTACCTCTCACTCTCTCTCCAATGTTTCACCACCTGGTATTCACCTCCCACGCTGCACTGAAGCTCCTGCCTCTCCCAAAGGTTACCATGATCTCCCCATCATCAGATCCAATGGCGGATCCATTTTCAGGATCCATTTTCCCAGATCTCTGCAGAACTGCATAGGAGACCACCTCCTGCTACTAAACGCCCTCGTCTCTCCTCCAAAGGCCTCATTCACTGAATAAACATGTCCTCAGCACCTATTCTGTGTCTGACCTTTAGATTCTTCTGCTTCTCCAAGAGCATCTTCACTTCCTTGGCTGGCTCCTTCTCTCGTTCCCTGCCCATTCCGAGGTCCTCTTCTCTGTCCTCCATATGCTTTCCTTTGGCCACCACTATGCAAATGACCTCTCAAGTGCTACCTCCAGCCCTTCTGAGCACTAGACTTAAATTCCCGTCTATCGATCGGCCGTCCAAACAGTTCCTCGGACTCAACACGTCCAAAACATCGTCATTCCTCCTCATGGAGTCATCCATGCTGGAGGTACAGCTCTTTGCTGTTCTCTCACACATGAATCCTCAACGTTCTCATTTTCTCTCACTTTTCCCAGGAAAAGGCCTCAGCTACTGAGGCCTGTCAATTCTTTTTTTTTTTTTGTGGGTGAGGCAATTGGGGTTAAGTAACTTGCCCAGGGTCACACAGCTAGTAAGTGTTATGTGTCTGAGGCCAGATTTGAACTCAGGCCCTCCTGACTCCAGGGCCAGTGCTCTATCCACTGCACCACCTAGCTGACCCACTGTCAATTCTTCCTGCACAATGTTTCAGGCATTCTCTGCTCAATTCCCAAATCCAAGCAGCCTCATATTTCCACCCAGCTGGATCAAGGCAACAGCCTTCCAAGAGCTCTCTCTGCCTCCAATCCAACTTTCCTTTAGCTTTGAGACGACCCTTCCCTCTGCATGGACCTTGTCACATCACTCTGTTCCAATGGCTTTCTACTGCTTTCTGAGTAAGATTCAAGGTTCCAGGCCTCGGAACGCCGGTGCCCCCCGCCTCTCCGGTCCTACAGGGCCATGCGCTTACTCTCTAAGCTCCAGGCAAACTGGTCCACTTCATGTGCCTAGGTACTACCTACACTTTCCTACTTGGGAAGTTTTGCTCACACTGGTCCCTCTGACTCTAACATTCTCTTCTCCTCTTTACCTGGTGAATTCAAAAATCACCTCATTTACTCAAGGACGCCTTCCTTAATCCTCCATCAATATCAGTCTTTCCTCTTAGACCTTCCATAGCACATTGTATTATACAATGAAGTCAGGAAGACTTGGGTTCAAATCCAGCCTCAGACACTTAGCAGCCGTGGCCCTGGGTAGGTCGATTGATCTCTCTGTGCTTCCATTTCTTCAGCTATAAAATGATGAAGCTGAACATGGTGGTCTTTATGGTTCCCTAGGGGGCTGCTGATTCTTCCACTTTGGGCATTCCCTCCAGCCATGCTGTCTGCAATCCCTCTGTAACTCAGCAGATGGTCCTTGAAGCCCGTCCGGTTGGTGTCAGCATTTGTACTCTGTGGGTACAACGTTCAAGGCCCAGCATCATCTCCCCATCCCCCAGTGAGGCGTCAGGCGAGGTCTCTAGGGAAGGATATTTGCCTAAGTCGACCAGACTGAGGGTCAATCTAAACCTTCTATCCCTGCCGAGTAAGACTTACCATAGTACTGCACACAGCAGGCCTTTGCCAGAGAACCTCTGACTTCTGGCTGGTGACTGACTCCCCAGCTCCGAGGGGCCTCAACCATTCTCACTTCACTCCCTTGAGGACTCATCCTCTGTGCTCTCTTCCCCCATTAGAATAGAAGCTTCTTGAGCACAGGAACTGTGGGTCTTGTTTGTTTGAATTTGCATCCCCAGTGCTTTGCCCATAGTAAGAACTCAATTCTCTCTCCTTCTTCTTTCTCTGTCTCTCCCCCTCCTCCCTTCCTCCTATTTTATGAAAAGTGGCTGAAGTGGCCCAGCCTTCCCAGCAGGAGGGACACAATCGGGTGGAGGCCTACAGTGATGTTGCACAGTGGCAAAGTAATTCACTCTGGCCACACAAGACAAAAGGTCAGCCAAGGAGCTTCAGAAGGGAGAGTCATTAGACTAATATACTCCAGGCAGGGTGTTGATTAAAAATAGTGCCTTCTCCTCTTTGACGACAGCTGACCTCCCGGGCCTCTTCCCCACCGATACATAAAGGCCAATAAAGGAACATCACCAATGGCTGGCTCTCCTCCCTTGGCAGCAGGCGAGTGCCCCAGGCTGTGGTTGGGAGCCGGGCACAGGGAAGAGGCTGGTCCTCTCCTCCTGCCTCACTCACCCTGGGAACTCAGTGCACAGGCCACGCACAGGGGCCTGCTTTTTCTCCGCTGAGGTTCAGGGCTGGGTCTTCTGGAGGAACTGGGGACTGTCATCTGTTGCTTGCTATGCACAAGGCTGGCAATTTCCCAAGTAAAGCCTCTCTTGACTTTGGCTCAGGATTCTCATCTCACCAAAGTCTTTCTCCTCCTTCACGCTAAACACACCTCTCCCCTTGCTCTTCACTTCTACATTCCCTTCATTAATCAAGGCTCAATCCAAGACTGAGGTCAGTTGGAAGCCTGATGACATTCCTAAAAGGCTCAGGGCCATCCAGATGTCTGGACTCTGGGCACCCAGAGGGAATGTCATAAGGAGGCATTTCAAATATGGCAGCTTCCTGCTCCTCATTCTAATAACTCACGTTGTTGATCTCACCACGCTAGGAAGTGCACCTAACCCTTCTTAAAGACAAGGAAACTGAAGGCCAGAAACATTAAGGGACTTGCCCAAGGTCACATAGCTGCAAACGGGCTCAACCAAGACTCGGCTGTTTCTGAAGTTTCTGAACTCCAGTTTCTTTATCCATGAAATGAGCTCAGTGCCACTCTCTCTACCTCACTCACAGAGTGTGAGGGAAAGAAAGCACTTTGTGAAAGTGTGTGAAGAAAGCATTTTGTAAAACTTATTAAAGTGTCGTCAAAACATCAGTTATGATGATGATTGACTCATTGACCTTGGGCAATTCATAACTTCTCTGAAACTGAGTTTTTTCACCTGTAAAATGGGAATGTTATGCTCATGCCTTACTCACATTGGTGGTGTGAAGATAGTACTTTCTACACTGTAAAGCACCATATAAAAGGATTATGCTATGATAATAAGATGGCTATCATTCATGATTTTCTTTCATTCCTACTGAAAGAATGATACCAGATTTAGTTTAATTTAAAAACATTTCCAATAAAAATAAACTTAGGCATCCCACATGGCACCAAGGCGAGAAAACTAACTCTTCAGAGCCCTTCGGGTCCTTATGTGTAACTAGTTCTTAATAACCTTATTCATCTTCCATGCCAATAAACAGGAGCTGAGGGGGCCAGAAAAGAATCAGGTCAGGCTTAAAAGAAAGCATTTTAATCATTTAGAATGCCACTGCAGCCCTAATCCTGATTACTTCAGGCTACCTCTGAAAGCCAACTTCCACTCAATCCATTACCGTCCTTGAATATCAAGCCACTGATGGTCCTCATCCTGTCTGCTTTCCATTTTTCTCACTGCCAGAGTCTAGCCAGGAGCACTTTCCAACAACCTTGACAGTCAGTGCCTGATACAAAGGCTTCTCCTAGGCAACAGGAGCCCAGGAGATTGGACTCTCTCCCTCTTTCTCTGCGTACACGTCCCAGACATTTCAAAGTGAGACCCGGCTCTTGTGGTTCGTAGCGAAGCTGAAGCCACTGCTTAGAGTCTGGTCTCAGAGGAACATTGGGAAGACCCTTACAAACCAGAATTGTTAGAGGGGCTAGAAGGGATCTGGAATACACAAACATTTATTATGAACGGGCATTGATTAGGCACCTACAAGTGGGCGGGGCACACAGATCATCTAGTCCAATACCTTCCCGGACAGAAGAGAGATCAGAGAGACAGATCAGAGGCTTGGGTGTGGTGAGCACTGGGCAGGGATCAGGTATTCCAGGGACGGAAGAGCGAGCAGCCCCCAGGGCTTTGGGTTGCCCAGCTCTGGCTCCCTTCTTATTCACAGTCAGTGAATAATGGCGGCCAGAAATGAAATGCTCCGAGTTCAGTAGAGCCCCTCCCCCAATCCCCTCCATTCACCCCAGGGAGAGGCAGCCCACAGACTCAAGCCCATTGACCATTCTTAATTAGGAGAAGACTTAGACACTTGGAAGCTCTCTGGAACACACTGGGGGGGCAGGATGGAAGGCTGCAAGTCCTCTTTCCCCACATCCAACCATTTATTCAACTGTGTGCAGAACACTCTCCCCAAGAAGGGGGTTACAAAGAAGTGTAGATGCACACACAGCACCACTGCACCTCTAGGAACTGATAATCCAGTTATTATAGAATAAGCTAGGACAAGGCTAGCCCAGGTCTATGTCCATTTCTGTCCATCTCCCTTGAACCACATATTATTACACACATACCCACAATTCCAACTCTGGCCATGCCCTCTCCTCTCCCCCCCACCCCCACTCTTCTACCTGTTGGCTAAACATTGGTAGAGAAAGCAAAGAAACACAGGGCATTAAGACAGACATACTAAGGATTCTTCAGAACTCCAAGAGTCCCAGGTAAGGGGAAATGAGACCTCCAACTGCCTGTTCTCTAGTACTGGGGGTTGGGGGGTGTTTCTACACAGTGTTGACAAGGCCATCTGCTGCCATGACTACCATCTCCACATCCCCTTCTCGAAGGACATAAACACTTGTTAAATGAATGATTGGCTGTTCTATGCCCCCTGTGCTGGGGTGGGGGGCGGCTGACGAGTCTGTAGTCCATTCCCCTCATTTGGCACAAGTGATCAGTAGGTAGGGAGGGGCTGCCTCAGGAGCTATGAGGTTCCCCATCCACTTGAAAGTCTGTAAGCCAAACACAAATCACCACTTGCCAGAGATCAAGGGATTGTCAATTTTTAGAGGGATTTTACTGGGGATCTAGACCTCACAGTGATCCAGTTTTAAAATGTAATGTAATCTATGTTTTACTGAATTTTAATTTTGTTAAACATTTCCCAATTACATTTTAACCTGGAGCAGGTGGGGAACCTTTGGCCTCAAGGCCACAGGTGGCCCTGTAGGGTCCTTAAGTGTGGCCCTTTGATTGAATCCAAACTTCACAGAAGAAATCCCCTTTATAAAAGGCTTTGTTCTGTCAAACTTGGACTCAGCCAAAAGGCTGCAACTGAGGACCTAGAAGGCCACATGTGACCTCAAGGCTGCAGGTTCCCCACTCCTGCCCTGGAGTGGGCACTTGTGGCCCACAAGTGGCTGATGGTGTCCCTGACCCCTCTGGTCTAGACCAATCCCATTTTACAGAAGGAGTGAGGTGAGGGACCATTTGAACTTGGCTTTGTAGACTCCACACACAATACTCTTTCCATGGAGGCAGACCAATCTTCCTACTGAAGTGCAGATTGGCCTGGAATCTCTTCCAACTCCAAAATTCTGAGAGGTGAGGAAGCTTCCACCCTCATCTTAACTGTTCTCCTTCCCTGGCCAGATGGAGCTACTTCTCACTGGCCCCCCATCTCATCCTGCCCTGTGCTGTCTCGGGCTGCTGTTCCCACTGCCCTCCATCCCCATCAGCCTCTCCTCCGCCTCCTTTTATTTACTGGGCCCCAGATATGTGGAGGGCCCTGTGATGCTAGAGCCAGATGACACAGAGATCCTAAACTCTGGGAGGTACAAGGGACCTTGGAAATCATCTGGTCCAAGCCCTCCTTTATAGATGAGGAAAATGAGGGTCAAAAAGTTTGAGTGAACTGCCCAAGCTTTTGGCACAGCTGGAACGGAGAGAAGCCTGGTTCTCTTTCCACTGTGGCACATTGCAAGAAGGCACAGTTTTCCCACAATCTCTGCCTCTTAGAGTTATTTGTATACAGAAGTCACAAATAACTACGACACAAGATAGAAAGTGATTAAGTGAACTTGATAAAGAATCAAGTCCCATAGGAAAAGTATGCGTAAAAAGTGCAATGAGAATTCAGAGGAGATCACTTCATAGAAGTGGTATTTCAGCTTGGCGTTGTAAAATGGAAAGTATTTAAATAGGAAAAGTGGGGAGAGAAAAACATTCTAGATGGAGATGTCATATGAGCAAAGCAGAAAAGCATGGGACATGTTAGTGGAGTAAGAGGAGTTCCATTTGGCCCAACCCTCCGATGTGTGTGTGTACTGGAATAGTGGGAGATCACGGTGGAAAGTCAGACAGGCGCTTTGGGGCTTTTTTCAATCGGCAATGGGGAGCCCTCAAAGGCTTCTGGGTAGAGAAATAACATAATCAGAGCTGTGTGTGTGGGGAAGATTATACAAGTGTGTGTAGGATGGATTACAGGCAGAGAGAACAGTTAGGCGGTTATTTTGACAACGGAGCCAAGATAGGATGAGGGCCTGTTTTCAGATGATAGCAGTGAGATAAAAAGGACATCATGGGGGGAAGGGTTTCCTCTTCAGATATGGATTGGACCAGATGACTTCTGAGACCCCTTCCAATTCTCATCTCACATCATGACTTTCCTCATGCTACTTTGTCCAACTAAATGGAATTGATTACTATTCTTTTCTCACCTTGCTTTTCCAGCCTTAGTGTATAATGAGTATTTATGACATTCCCCATGCAAGGAATGGCCATCTCTCCTCCTTATGTTTACCAGGGACATACAACATGTATACAGATAGAGTATATGAAAAATAAATACAATGTAATTAGGAGCTACTGAGAACTTGATGAATTAGGATCACAGATTTAGAGTTAGAAGGGTCCTTATAGGCCATTGAGTTCAACCTCCTCATTTTACATATGAGGAAACTGAGGCACAGAGAAGTTAAGAAACTTGTTCAGAGTCACAAAGCTAAGAAGTACCTGGGGCAGGATTGTGAACCCAGATCTTGCTGACTTCAAGTCCAGAATTTTCTCTCTACTATTTTACCTGTCTGTTGAAGCAAATAGCCCCTGAGCTGAGCTTCCAAAGTTATTAGAGATTCTAAGAGGTTGGAAAACATTTCAGCTAAAGGGGACAGGTTGTACAGTCGTGGAAATGGGAGGGGGGGGGAGAGGGTGGAATGTTGTGTATAGGAAAACAGTTAAGTAGGCCAGTTTGGCTGAAACAGTCTGTGAGGGGGAGTGATGCGTAATCTGCTGGAAGAGAGGCTGGAGTCGCTGTGAAAGGCTTTAAATACCAAACAGAGGAGTTTGCATTTTATTCTCCAAGTAACAAGGAACCTTCTTGAGAAGGAAATGAGACCAGTGCGTAAGGAATATCAATTTGGCAGCTGTCAGGAGGATGAACTGGAGGGGGCAGAGACTGTATACAGAGATCGATTTGGAGGCTCTGGCAAAAGCCTAGGAGAGAGGGGAACTGAATGAGGGTGAGAGAAGGGGACAGGTGCCAAAGAGGCGGTGGAAGGAGAGTCGGTTATACTGACAACTGATTGAATAGGGAGGGTAATCAGAGTGAAGGGATGTCCTCAAGGCTTTGGAGGTGGGTCACTGGAAGACTAGAGGCATATCCAATAGGAACAGGGGAAAAGAACATGTTCCATTTTGGACGTGTTACATTGGAGACGCCTACATGACAGGTACCAGTACTTAGGAGAGAAATGAGGACTGAGTATGTTGATTAGAGAGTCAACTGCATTGAGGTGATGGTCATACCTATGGAGACTGGTGAGATCATCAAGAGGGCCGGTGGAAAAAGAGAGAGAGAGTGGAGGGCCCAAGACAGGACCCTAGGTGTACCACAAACAATCAGAGCACTAGCACAGAAAGAGGTGGTTAACAGTCAAACGCTGCAAAGAAGTCAAGATGAGGAATGAAAAAACCCATTGGATTTAGCATCACAGAGATCATTGGAGGGGCAGTTTTAGACAAGTAGACTGGAAGGAAGCCAGCCAGATTGCAAGGGGCTGAGAAATGAATGGGATATTAGGAAACAGGGCCAGGAAAATAAAAGCAATTTTGGGTTGGAGGGAGGTGGAAGCAAAGTGGAGAATACAGAAGCAATGCGAGGGAAAGTGGAAATAATGGCGCCCAGGGAGTGGAAGCCAAGTTTGCAAGGCCATGAAAGGAAACAAAAAGGCGTTAAAGGATAATAGCTGGAGGGGAGGGGAGGATCAAGTGAGGGTCCAGTATTTTTAAAGGCTGCCAGGAGAGGACAAGTCTGCAGGCAGAGGCAAGAAGCTACTAGAAAAGAGAAGAAAAATTAAGGAGAGAAAGAAGGGGATGATGGAAAGGCCAAGTTGCTGATGAAAACAAGAGGTCAAAGGCAGGCAAGAGGGGATTGACTCAGACAAAAGAAGGGTCTCCTGGAGTAAAGCAGGAGGGGATACCGGATGATGTGGAGGGGAAAGAAGTGCTGGACTGGGCAGAAGAATTTGTTGGATGAACTGAATTAGGAAAAAATCAGAAAGGAGGCATTTTTGGAGAAGGAGCCTAAGTAGGATTTTGGATACAGGGTCTTAGGGTCATAGATCTGGAGCTGGAACAGATCTAAAAAGCCAGTCAAACCAACCCTCTCATTTTACAGATGAGGAAATTAAGGCACAGAGTAGTGAAGGGGTTTCCCCTGGGTCACACAAGTGAGCCGCCCAGCCAGGGTTTGAATCCAGGGCACAGATGCCGAGATGAAAGGGATCTTGGAGGACTTCTAATCTAACCGTCTCATTTTACAGACGAGGAAACTGAGGCACAGAGTGGTGAAGGGGCTTCCCCAGGGGTAAGCGGGCCAGACGGGGTTGGAATCCAGGTCACGGATCTGGGGCTAGAAGGGGCCGGGTAAACTGAGGCCCGCCGACCGCGGGTATGGAAGATCCCCGGCCGCCCGGTCCGGGGCTAAGGGTCGGCGGGCGCCGGGCAGGCAGCCGGGGCCTGCGAGCCGAGGCCGCGCGTCTCCGGGGCTCCGAGGGCTCCGAGACCGGCGCCGTGCAGGCCCGGGGCGGGGGCCGGCCTCGGCCTCGGGGACGGACACGGCCGCGGGGCGCCCTCCCCCAGCCCCCCCGGGGCCGCCCTCACCTGCTCCCGCCGCCGGTGCCCCAGCGCCGCCGCAGCCGCCGCCTCCCTGGCGTTGTCAAGGAGGGAAACAAGATTGTCTTAGCAACCGGCACAGGAAGTCCCGCCCCGAAGAGAAGCTTCGGCGGAGGCCGGACGGATGATTGGTGCTGGGGACTGTCAATCAGACGGATGGGGCCTAAACGTAGAAGGCCGACTCTCGGAAAAAGGGAAAGGGGCGGGGCTCTTAGAGCTGCCCTGGGCGCGCCTGAGCAACTGGGCGGTAAATCTCCCAACTTGGTTCCACTAACTTCAACGGCCCTTTGTTCAGCGCATTCAGTGCGCAGGCGCGGCCCAGACCTTGCCCTCAGGGAGAGTACAGCCCGTTGGGGCAAAGGCCTAGACGCGGGTTACTTAGCTCTCAGCCCCGGAAAGGTCTCTGAACTTGGACTTTTAAAGGCCTTGGTTCCAAATCCTGGCTTCCCCATGTGTTAGCTCAGAAGTTCTTTGCAAGTCCCTTGGCGTCCGTGGCCGCCCTCAGAAGGGTCTCTAGACCAAATGTTCTCCAAAGCCCTTCCCTCCATCGTGAATGGGCTTCCCACCCAGCCCAGCACCGCGGTGGGACAACACGGGTCTTTATCCGTGGATGGCTAGAACGTGACCTCTAGCCATCCGTGGATGCCTAGAACGTGACCTCACTGCGGAGAACCCACAGGGAGGCAAGCTTGGCCCACACCATGACAGGGAGCCACCCCGCTCAGGGCAGCGCACCGGCTCATTCTTTGCTTTCCCGTCCCTCCTTTCTAGAGGCCCTGCTGCTGGGGTGCGAGTCCTGCCTCCTCTTTTTTCTCAAGCTCTCCTTTGGATTTCTTGGCATTTTAGTTGGTGAGGAGGCAAGATGGTCTCTTCTAGTGATTCACACTGGTGACGGAGGACGTCTTGGGTGGTTGGCGATGGTAGAGTGGTTGTTCTTTCAAGTTCCACACGCAGCACACATGTGGGGGCTTATTTTCATTTACATGGTTTTCAGGTAGCGTTTAACGTATACACAGTTCTAGGATTCTAGGGGGGACCGTAGGTAACACACTGGATAGATCGATGGGCCTGGAGTCAGGAAGACTCCTTCCTGAGTTCAAATCTGGCCTCAGACACTTACTAGCTGTGTGACCCTGGGCAAATCACTTAACCCTGTCTGCCTCAGTTCCCGATCTCTAAACTGAGCTGGAGAAGGAAACGGCAGACATTCCAGTATCTTTGCCAAGAAAACCCCAAATGGGGTCATGAAGAGTTGGACACAACTGAAATGACTGAACAAGTTCTAGGGTGGAGGCCTTGTAAAGATTGACAGATAAAGAACTTATTGAGCATTAACTCAGTGTCAGGACTTGTGCTTAGGATTGGGGACACAAAGAAAGGCTAAACCAGTACCTGCCCTCCAGGAGCTCCCATTCTAAAGGGGGAGATATAATAAACGTAACCAGGTACATACATACAGTGAAGTCCCTTACCCAATTCAGTAATGTAACAAATAAGCAATAGCGTCACAATGCACGCATGTGTGTATACATATATGTGTATATATACATGTATGTGTATATGTACTTATTTTTGTTATTGATACAAACAGTTCTACCCTTGATTAAGACCACCTAGACAGTAAAGTTACACAGGTAAGATCAGAACTCATATGGGCTATAGTTTGACCCCCTAGACCAGGGGTGGGGAACCTATGGCCTCATGTGGCCCTCTAGGTCCTCAAGCTCGGCCCTTTGACTGAATCCAAACTTCAGAGAACAAATCCCCTTAATAAAAGCATTTGTTCTGTAAAACTTGTACTCAGTTAAAAGGTTGTACCCAAGGACCTAGAAGGCCACATATGGCCTCGAGGCCATAGGTTCCCCATCCCTGGGCCTAGATACTGTGAAAGTGCTTTGTAAACTACAATTTGCTGGGTACAGATGATCATTTATCACTGGTCCAATGGGAAAGCATGGATAATTGGGCCTGGTATTGGTTTGGGGATCGGAAGTCCTGAGCTCTAATCTTGACTCTAGCACTTTGCGTATCAGCCTCTGCTGTGGGGACCACTGGCCCCACTCACTATAATATTGAGGACACTGCTCCCAATGCTATTGATGACAGCTGATGCTTCTAAAGACCTGAAGCATTGCAAAGGACTTTGCATACATTAATTATCTTGGGAGGACTTTCTGGGTTTCCCCATCACTGAAGGTCTGTCATGGATGACCACTCGTCAGAGATCAGAGGATCATAGACTTAGACTGGGACAGAACTCAGGGGTCATCTAGTCCAATCCCCTCATATTTACAGGTAGGGAAACTGAGGCCCAAGAAAGTTGAGGTTCTCCGGGTTATATAAATCAGAAGTGGAGTTTAAATCCGTGTTCTCTAACTCTGGAACTAGGTTTCTTTCCACTGTACCACACTGCTATATTTGTGTCCTCAGAATTTTCTTCTTTGGAACATGCCCTCCCTCTTGAGACAACTCACTCTGCAGGTTCTCAGGCCATGAGATCCTATGTCTATCTTTCTTTTGAATTTTTGAAGCCCATTCTCCCAAAGATTACATTATACATGGATTACATTCAGTCTGTACTCCTCACCTCATTAAGCTCCAATCAATGAATAAAAAAGCTTTTATTGAGCACCTACTATGTACCAGGCACTGGAAATACAAAGACAAAAATGAAATAGTCCCTGCCCTCAGGGAGCTTGCATTCTACAGGTAGTCTCTTCCACCCAAGGTTTTCCTCGGTTCTGCTTTAGCAACCGATGCCTTGTTCTGGTTCAAAATCAAGTCCAGAATAGTAGATCACATCATCAAATCTTTCACCTTCTGAAGGATGGAATTATTGCCAAAGCAAGTTGAGAAAGACCTTAGCTACTCTGCTTTAGCACGTATGGAGAGAGCTCCAACAGATACCCAGATAAAGTCCCCCATTACAACCCTCCCCTGCCTCCGTGTCAGCTTGGGGTCTGTTGCCAGAACTCAAGATCCAATTATCCCTTCTGGCCGGGTAGTCTATAACACATTCAGTCTCTCCCTCACTTGGTCTTCACCGAAATGATCCCCGTGATGCTTCTCTCCTTCCCTTTGGTGGATTTCCTCCAAGAAGTGTATCTTTTAGACACGCTGACTATCCCTCTTATCTAATCTGTTCTTTTTCAATAAAAGCTACCCTTCTATCCAAGGACTCTGGAGTCTGCCATTTCCCTTATTACAGTTTCTTTGTTGTTGTTTCTGCACAGGGACTCCTTTTCCAACACTAATATTCCTGTAGTGGATGGGGCATTCAGACTAATTCTCACTAAGGTAGAGAGAACTCCTTTCTTCTTGGCAGAGCCCATCAAGATTTCTAGCACTAATTGGTAGGGGATGGGACCAGTAGAGAGCAATAAAAAGGAGAATGGGTTAGAGAAAGGAGGAGGCTGAGGGCTTGGAAGCCAGGAATAAAAGAGTTAAGTTTAGAGTTAGAACAGATCAGAGGTCATGACTTTCCTCCTTTCTTGGGATGATCTAAGGCTGCTTTAACAGAAACCTCCTATTTATGAGAAGGGAGGAGGTCAGACAATGCACGTGCTGCGTGGATTTCCTGAACTCCTTTTAAAATTTGTTACAAGGGATGACTTCAGGTGGGTGAGGGATGTATTCTGAAGTGAAAGGCATGTAAAATGGAAGGTATTGACATAGAGAAGTTTTGGAGGGTTTTTAAACGAAGGAGGTAATAGTGTCACTCTCCTTCTTGGTTAGACCTTTGGGGAGGGTTACAGTCAGTTCTGGGAGTTAACTCTGAGGAGGGAAATTGGCAAAGGTGGGTGATTAGTCTGATGGGAGGGACCAGGGACCATGCCACATGAGGACTTGATAGCTTCCTTCAAATACCTGAAAGCCATCAGGTTGGAAGAGGGCTTAGTCTTATTCTTCCTGGCCCCAGAGGACAGAATAAGAACGAGATGGGTGGAAATCACAAGAGAGCAGATTTCTTCAAGGTTTAATGAGAAGCTTCCCAACAGTTAGAGTTGCAAAGAAATGGAAAGGACGGGCTTATGCATGACCACTGGTTAAAGAGTTCCTGTTTAGTAGGAGTGGGACTAAATGAGTGTTGTTCTACTGACCCATGGCTTCTGAAGCCGTAGGGTCACAGAAGCCTGGATTTAGAGCAGGAAGGAAGAGAAAAGCCATGTAGCCAATTTCCTCATTTTACAGATGAGGAAACTGAGACCTAAAGAGATTAAGTGACTTGCCCAGGGTCACAAAGGTAGCAAATATCAAAGTCAGGATTTGAATCCACTTTCTCCTGATCGAATCCAGAGCCAGCGTTCTTTCGTCAATGTCTTAGAACTCTTGAGATTTGATGGTAAAGTTTAGGGTTCGCCTCTGCGAATGGGAGCCCCCGAGCGTAGGTCAGATGGGGAAAGCAGTAGAACCCCGCAGTGGGGACGCTGCCTTAGCATTTGGGGCAGTAGGCTGGCTTCATTGGTGCTTGCCCCTTTCCTTTTCCCCATCCCCAGAGGAGCCCCAAGCCCTCTAATGGCGCCTTTGTGCTCTGCAGTGATGAGCCACTAGAACAGCCGGTAGAGTCAGTCCACTGGACTTGGGTTTGAGTCCTGCCCCTGCTGTTTGCTAGCTGTGTGACCCTGGACAAGTCCCTTCATCTCTCCAGACCTCAGTTTGCTCATCTGTCAACTGAGGTTGATCATACTGAATGACTTCACTTCTCAGGGGCATTCGGTGGAGGAAATTGCCTTGAAAACCTGGGTAGAGCATTGTGAGAGTAATGTTCTCTAAAGTCCCTTCCAGCTGAGGTCCATGATCTATGTGGAACAGAGGCTGAATGGGTCTGTCCCAGGAAGCATGCTCCAGAACTTCCCTGGAAACTGCTGGAGACTCCAAGGACATGGTGACTCAATGTTGGGGGCATTTGGGGAATATTCAGATCGTTTCTGGCCATATGGTGTCCCAGTGCCAAGACGACTTGGTAAAGCCTGAGTGGCTCCCTTGTCTATACCCCATCCCATGACACTGTTGGAGGGGGCAGGTTTGGCATCAGAAATAGGGCTCCAGCTCAGCCCCCTTGGCTACAGCTCTCCCGTGTGGTAAGCAGGAACCTCTTTGCTTTGACAAAAGCATGCGTAAGGGGTAAAAGGGTGAGGATGCACTGGCTGTCTCCCACTAGGAATCATGGACTCAATTAGGAGAGCCTACCCATAGGTCTTGGCTCAGCTATTTTGGGTTGTTGTTTTGTGCTTCCTTCCTGAGCAGGTAACTGCCCATCAGCCCCAGGGTGGGCATTGAAGGATTACAGGTGACAGTGAGTTCCAACGGTCCCGGGAGAAGAGCAGGTGAGAGTGGTTGACTGTGGCAGGTGCAGGAGGATGGGAGCAGTGGAGCAGGAAGTCTGGAAGAGGTTTTGGTTTGGAAAAGAGTGAAGGTACAGAGCAGAGGTGAAATGCAAACTGTTTAATCAGCAGTCTCACAAACTGCTTTATGGTCTTGTGAATGAATGAATGAAGGAAGGAGAAAGCATTTATTATGCCCTTATTATGTGCAAAGCACAGTGCTAAGCTCTGGGGATACAAACAGAGAAGCAAGATAGTGCCTGTCCTCAAGGAGGCTCACATTCTAATAGGGAAAACAGAGGAGAGTTCAGCTGCAAGTCACATGGAAAGATCTCTGTGCTTGTAGTTATGTGTTAAGTTACCGAATCCTATCCTGCTAATGCATGCTTTTACGTTTTTTTAAATATTTAGTCTTTCTTGTGTTTGTAGGAGGAAGCATGTCCCATACCTGATTCATGCTGTACACACAATTCCTTTTTGATTCTACTCCCCTCCACCTCTTTTTGGAGAGGAAGTGGACATGAGTCATAATCTAATGTAGAAAGAAGGACTGGGGATTTCATTGATACAGAGAGCTCCTTAAGGAGGGAATTTCCTCTGCCAGTGCAGGTTGGCACCTTTTGGTCAACTTAATCTTGGAGATCTGTCCAAGGTCACACAGCTAGTATGGTTCGGAGGCAAGACTTGTACCCAGGTCTGTGTAAGGCAAGTTCCTTACCCATTATGCCATGGAGGTTCTTATAATCTAACTTATTATAGTTAAAACTGCCTCTGGGTCACAGAGGCGAGTGATTTAATGAGCCAATGACTGTAAGAAAAGGAAACCCCTCTATTAGCCAAGACAGGTGCTCCAGGACCACATGTCTGGGTGTAGAACAAGAACTTCCCCATTCCTGTGGACCCAGCCAAAAGTGCCTTCAAAAGTGTAGGCTGTCTCCCCTTTCTGGACTGTTCTCTCTCCTCACCTTTACCTCCTCAAGCCCCAAGTTTAAGCTCACCTGCTACCTTCTACATGAAGGGTCCCCTTCCCTCAGACTGCTAGTATACTCCCTCCCTCAAATCATATTGAATTTATTTTGTATAGACTTATGTAGCTGGGTAGCAAAACTAATCTCCCTCTAGGCAGGAAAAGACTCTGAGACCTTGCTGCATGGCCGCTGGGAGATGTGATCCGAAACAAACATTGTTGATTCCTCTCACCTAGAGAGATATTATTGTGAGAGATGGACACCCATTCAGAGGGCTGAGAGTGGAGTAGGGGGTCAGAGTATGGCAGTTGGAGAGATGGACTGGGTAGTGTGCTCTAAATGGACACTAAAACTAGACTGTTGAAAAGATGACCCAAAGAGTCAAGTCATCTCCATTTGTTCAGAACCCCCAAGAAAGGGAGTGGCTGGAAAAAAAAAGAGAGTGGCTGAAAGAGCTGAAGCCTGCTGAGTTAGCTCTGACCTGAGACTGAGCAAGGCAGTGATTTGGTTTAGCTCCCTGCCCCCTGCTTCTTCTTGGTGATGGCAAGCATTTGTGCCAAGATTCTCTGTGAGGTTGTCTGTAATTCCTAATTTAGATAGGACTTTAAAAACTAGGTTACTGTGGTTAAGAACTACCCTTTTTAACTGCTTTCGATTCAGGTGTGTGCTTAATGCCTGCAGAAGGGAGGAACGATGTTGGTATAGGGGAGGGAAGGAGAGAGAGAGAGAGGAGGAGAAGGAGGAGGAGGAGGAGGAGGAGAGGAAGAAGAAGAAGAGAGAAGAGAAAAAAGAGGGAGAGAGGAGAGGAGAAAAAGAAAGCGAGGAGAGGGAGAGGGAGAGAGAGAGAGAAGAGAGGAGAGAAAAAAGAGAGGGAGAGGGGGAGAGAGGGGAGACAGAGATTACCTTTTTTGTCTAGATTGTTGGGGTAGTAAGGGGGTGGAGCTTCATACAAAGACTGATGGGGAGCTTGAACCATATGAGGGAAAATCTTAATGATTCTTTTACAAGTATTTCCAAGATGGTCCCAGAGTCTTCTCTCAGTCTAGTATGAGCTTAGTAGCCATCATGGCATGGTGAGGATGATGGGCTGCTGTTATGGTCTGACCTGGTGGGAGGAATTAGGGAAGAAGGTTTCCGCATTGCCTTCCAGATGGTGCTTATGATGAATCTTCCCAATGCCCAGATCACTTTGAATTACATTTCACATTCTGGCTCTCCCATTGCCTTCCTTTCTGACTTAGGGCAAGTCACTTTCCCACTCTATGCCTCAGTTTCCTCATCTGTATGTAACATGGGGCTTATATTGTTTATATTAGGTGGCCACTAGGTGGCATAATGGTAGAGTGCTGGACTTGGAGTTCCCCTTTTATCCTGAAGGACTGTCCTTTGTGCACACATATTACCACCCTAACTAGATTGTAAAGTCCATGATGACCAGGACCATGCAACCGGCTGTAGTGGAAAGGGGTGGGGAAAACTGGAGTCAGAAGACTTGGATTCAACTCTTGGTGCTGACAATATCTGTATAGACTGGAAGCTTCTTGAAATTAGGCACTGGGTTAAGTATATGAAGTCTTTTCCAATCCTCCCTGATGCTCTTTCTCCTCCCCTTTCACCTTGTAATGACTTAGTATATATACTTGGATCTAGTAGAGACAATGGGATATAGGGTGTGATTGCTAGAGAGCCAACCTTGAAACCAGGAAGATGGAGATTCAAATCTTCCCTCTGAACTATCCTAGCTGGGTGATGCTGGGCATTCTTTGCTTTAGGGTAACTAAGACAGGGTTTTGTGTGTGTGTGTGTGTGTGTGTGTGTGAGAGAGAGAGAGAGAGAGAGAGAGAGAGAGAGAGAGAGAGAGAGAG
>NW_020943070.1:2880143-2909794 GCF_900497805.2 Vombatus ursinus | reverse complement strand
AGAGAGAGAGAGAGAGAGAGAGAGAGAGAGAGAGAGAGAGAGAGAGAAGAAGAAGAAGAAGAAGAAGAAGAAGAAGAAGAGGAAGAAGAAGAAGAAGAAGAGGAAGAAGAAGGAGAAGAAGAAGAAGAAGAAGAAGAAGAAAAGAGAGGAGAGGAAGGAAGGGAAGGGAAGAGGAGAGGAGAGGAGAGGAGAGGAGAGGGGAGGAGACAGACCCCTTTGATAGTCTGTAGAAACCTTTAGACTAATTCTCAGAATATTTTTAAGCAATTGAAGGAAATAAAAAGTGCCAGTTACAGGTTAATGAAAAGAAAGGTGTGATTTCCCCCCCCCCCAATCCAAGTTTACAACCCCCATGATATCTATCTACTTTTTGGTGATCCTTTTCATCTTTATATTCCCAGCCTGTTGCCCAGGGTATTGGACATAGTAGTTGTTTGATAAAGGTTTGTTGTTAGTGAAGTTGGCTGGACTGCAGGGGTTCTAGACCTGAGAGGAGGGATAGGGGGTGCTAGGGCAGGCAGGTGAGTAGAGCATTTTCCTACTTTGCCTCTGTCCTTAGAGGTGGTCCACCCTCCCAGCCCCAGCCCCTGGAAAGAAGAGGCAGGAAGTAAACATCACGTTTATTGTCAACAGTCAGATTTACAAAAAAAAAAGAGCCACATGTTAATAAATATGGCACAGCTCACCCGCACGCGCACACGCACACACACATGTTGCGGCTCATGTCACAGATGTACAAAATGGGGCAGTGGGAAGGGGCGGGGAAGGAGAGGGAGAAAGAGCAGCTTGGAGGAGCCAGACGTGGTGTCAGTGATGGTCACGAGGATCACAGTGTTGCACAGCTCAAACACAATTATCTCACAGGCCAAGTCCCACAGGTGGTGCTTGTGTCAGACACCTCCCAGCAGGGGTGTCTCCGGGTGGGGTGAGTAGAGTCACACTCAAGGAAGGGGGGTAGGATTTGGGAGGAGCCAGAGGGCAGCAGGTAGGGGAGGGGGTCAGGACATGGAGAGAGCATTGGGACATCAACTGGGGCAGGTTTGGAGGAGGACAAGTATGGTTGGTGAAGATAAAAGCCTTCCCTTATCTCCCCATTCCCACCTTGGGGACCTATACCTCACAGAGAAGGTGGAAATGTAGATCCTTGACCTACCTGACCCTGAGCTTCCCAGAGATCAAGGCAGGGCCCATCAAGTTGGCCACATCCCTGCTTGCCCATAACACAAGGCCCCATAGGGAGAGGAACCCTCATGCTGACGTGACAGAAGACTTGAGAATGTGGGGCTCTCAGAGGAGATGAAGGGGGAAAATGTAGAGGAAAATGGGCTTGGATTGGGTAGCAGTCCTAGTGATGGGGCAGGACCAGTCCCTTTTCTTTCTGGAAGGGTCTGAGACCATTCCATTTCCTTCAAGCCTCCCCATAGGGCCAACCTTGGATTGAACCATCCCACTGCCTGACACCTTCTTCCTGCATCCCATACTGTTGGGAAGTATGAGGAGGCTGACTTGTAATAAGCCACCCCACTTTTTAGTTTTTTTTCCCAGAATGGGTGTGCACCCAATCCTACTTCCTTCTTTCTCACTTCAAGCCTATGGTGGGGATGGGATAGGAACAGAAACCATACCACATAAATAATCCCAACCATTCACTTTCAGACTATAACCCCACCCTTTCATCTGACTCCAGTCAAAAGGATCTTTGAGCTGGGAGTGTCCAAGTTCCTTTCCACTCTTACAGAATGTAAGCTCTGTGAGGGCAGGCACCGGCTCCCTTTTGTGTGTCTCCTCAGTACCCAGTGCACACTAGGCACTTCATAAGCACTTGTGGATTGATGGGTGGTTGGGCTGCTATAGCATTCCCAAGGAAATAACCACCTTCCCTGTCTTCTGTGCCCTAGAAGGACACAGAAAGAGGAGGAAAGTCTGGGGACAAATAGGATTTGGATTTGGAAGGAACATTGTAATCCCAAAGGAGATTGGGAAGAAATCTTAATTCAATAATCATTTTTCAAGTACCTGTTATGTGGTCAGGCACTAGAGAGACAAAGTTAAAAATGGACACTTTTGACCTCCAGGAGCTGACATTCTTCATGCAGCCCAAACCCTTTAATTTTCCAAATGGGGAAACCAAGGTTCAGAGAGATCAGTTGACTCACACAGGTAAGTAGCAAAGGTGGGATTTGAACCCAGGTCCTTCACTCCAAATCCATTCTTCCTTCCACTGTGCTAAGAGTATGAAAGGGAGTAGCTCTGGCTACCCTGGGCAGTACCCCTGGGCAGGGGGCTGAGGAACCGGTATCCTCAGAGAACTCACTTTCCTGGGCAGAAAGGCACAGATGGAGACATTGAGAAAGATGGAGACACAAACCAAGGCCCTAACCTTGACCTACCCCAGATTTAAATTTCTCTTGGTTTCTTTTCCTTCCTTCTCTGAGAGGCTGCACCAGCAGCTGGGGACTCTGCCAAGAGGGGTGAGGACCAGGCACTCCCTGACGAGTTGTCTTGGTAACAAGGCCAAAGCCTTGAGCATGACTTGATTTAACTGGTTATGACCAACGGCACACACGACAGTTCTGAGATGTCACCCCTAGATACTCCTCTTCCTTATATGATTGTCACAAAGGCTTTATCTTTAAAGAAAGGAGAGGAAAAAAAAAACATACTCTAGACACCCAAGTTCTGAATTCTGCTGTCACCACAGCAACATGACATAGCATTATTGATAGAGCTCTTGACCCAGAGCTCTTGCTGATGTCATCAGCCGTTACCAGGGCAACTGAGACCTCTGCTGGTTCTGGCTGAATAATGACCACAGTGTCACTGGGTCCTTGGGGAGGGTGGCTGCAATCCGGTGGTAGAGAAAGGAGGAAAGGAATGTTCTCTGCTCTCGAAATTCTAATGTGCCAGTGGAGCCAGGGGGCCTTGGAACAATAACGACTCCCATGGAAGAAGAATATGGCAGTGCCAAGTCTCTGGCTGGGGGCTAGAAAAGAGATAAGACTGGGGGAGGTCAAGAGATAGGGAGAGGAACAGTAAAGAAGGCTTGTCTTTGTAATCAACTTGTGATGGGTCAACATACAGTCAGCCCCTCAGAAGGTGTTCCTATGTGGCAACATCCCTGGGTTCAGTCATTCCACCCGCATTATGTGTTTCTCCCCATCAATGCCTCAGTTTCCCTTGTTCAGAGGTGGGTGCCAAGGTTTGGGGTTGTACTATAAATATTTTCCTGTTGCTAGGCACTCTGGTTTCTTAAGATCACTGTTCATCCAAAGCCGCAAGGGCCAGGCAGCTTCATGTGTAGAAAAGGGAACTGGCCAGGGAAGCAGCAAGTTTGAGTGTGAGCCCTGACACAGCCCCAACTCACTGTTAGCCCTCAGGGGATTTAACTTTTTTGGCCTCAGTTTCCCCTTCGGTAAGGCAAAGGATGAAGTTCCCCAATCAGCTTGCTGGATTCCCTTGAGGGGCCAGCCCCAAGCGAGACCACAAGGCTAGATCCTGGGAGGTCTCTGGCCCCTCCAAGATTCTAACTGGGGATTTAAGGTTCTCTACAGTCTAGTCCTGACATATCTTTATATCCTTACCTTGTACTACTTCTCCTTACTCATGCCAGGCCAGATGATTTACCAGCCTTCAAGCTCACCTCGTACGTTCTACATACCTTTGCTCATACCCCCTGCCTAGAATACCATCTCATTACCCCGGTTTTCACTTGTTGAAATCCCCTCTACCCTACAAGGCCCAGCTCAGATACCATCTCTGACCAATGCTACTAGCACCTTATTCAACTCCATCCAACAAGCATTTATGAAGTCCCTGCTGTGTGCAGGACGTGAGGGGTACAAAGCCATAACAAAAAGTGGTTTCAGCCCTCCATAACTTGATGATGCCTCCCTTATTACAGGTTACACAGTTTATTTTGCATTAAGAGTTATTTGCATGTATATTTCCCACCTTCTAGATTCTATTCTCCATGAATACAAGGATCACATCTTATCTTCAGACCTCCCCCCACACTCAGCACAGCACACTGTATATAGCAGGTATTTAATTAATGTTGGATGAATGAATGGGTGGATTCTCCCATGGTGTAGTGATGAAGACTGGCAAATGAGACTGAGATCCCTTCAACACAAGTACAGAACCAACGGGGTTGGCCTGGGGCAGAGAAGATAGAGTAGATGTTAGCCTCAGAAAGAACCACTGCCCCTCTGGGAGCTATCCAGGGTACTGACCAGACAGCCTCTGCCTGAAGCCCTCTGGCCACAGAGACAGGGTTCTCTGTCTTATAGCCAGACCTGTCCACTTTGAAGCCTCCTCTTTTGACTCTGATGACTCCCAACATCTGCCCTAAACTAAGTCCTACCTATAGTATCTGATAGATCTTTGTGCGGTAAGACTGTAAGTTTTATGAAGGTAGAATCTATGTCTCATCTAATCTTCAAATTCAGACTTTGTGTGCTTTGTAAAGACAAAACAAACAAACAAACAAACCCCCCAAGTTTTCTGTCCCTTGTCCCTGGAGAGAAACGAGAAGGCACCTCTTTGTAGAAATGGTGGTGGAGGACTATGGGTATAGAACATTGCATACACTGTCAGACTTAGTTGATGCAATGGTTTTGCCTTACTATTTTACACTTTTCAATTCTTTGATATGAGATGGCTCTCTGGATGGGGGAGGAAGAAGGATATATTGGGAAATAAAGGTGATATCAAAACAGAAGAAGAAGAATCTTTTCAGGTTTGCTCTTGTTTTTTCTCACCACAACCATTTTCTATACCACCATTGCCAGCCCTGACCTCTGTGACCACCTGCTCCTATAACTTGTTCCTGCTTTGCTCTGACAAGCTCTGGAGCAGTAGACTGGATTCCCAACTGGATTCTTTAAAGCTGGCTCTGACCATATTATAGGATATAGAAACACATTAATGCTAGTTCAAGGGATAGAAATTCCCCATACCCAGGAAGATGCCCGCCATCTGTATCTCATGAAATGAACTGAATAGTATGCTGCCTCATGGGGCCTGAGCACCAGCGGACAACAGCCCAATCTCTGACCTGCCTGAGAAGTCTGATGGAGCACTTGAAATGAAAAATATGAAGTGGGTAAGTTGTGGCAATATGGTGACTATCAGGGTGTAAATGAACATCCACAAGTAGGATCTCCTGCCATTGGCCTTTGGAACATCTCTAAACAGCCAAAGGGTTTGCTAAACTAAAACTTCAAGATGGTTGGAAAAATGCATTATTAACAACATGATCAGTTTGAGCAACCCCACCATCACCACCATCACCACCACCACCACCACCACCACCACCACCACCACCACCACCACCACCACCACCACCACCACCATCACCACCACCACCATCACCACCACCACCACCATCACCACCACCACCATCACCATCACCGTCACCATCACCACCACCATTGTGCCTTCAGGTCTTTACAATGCATCTGCTGTTGTTCAACACCTCTGGAGTGATGTTTCTCATCATACCCTTAAATACACATCCCAATGACTCCTGTCATCACAGACTGTTATGTCAACAAAATTCTGGAATCTTGGATCAGTCACCCCAGATTCTGATAGACTGGGTGAACTGCAGCCCCAAGAATTCTTCCCGCTTCTTCATCTATGAAGGTTGAAATATCTTTCACAGAGCTTACTTAGTGCTGATAGATTTGGAGTCAAGAGAGAAATTAGTTTCTCTCTCTCTCTCTCTCTCTCTCTCTCTCTCTCTCTCTCTCTCTCTCTCTCTCCTTCTCCCCCACCTCTCTGTTTCTCTCTGTGTTCTAATTCCTTGACCATAGTCAAATCCCTTAAATTGCTCTAAGCCTCAATTTCTTCATCTGTAAAATGGGGTTAATCATACCCATAGTATGTACCTCCCAGGGTGGCTGTGAGGAACAAATGTGTTTATCTATGTAAAGCCCTTGGTGAAATTTAAAGCCTTAAATATCTGCTGTCTTTGGCTTACAAATGAATTTCCATTTAATGGGGACTTATGGCCTCTCACTTAAACAGATTTTAGAACACTTCCTAGTGTATTGTTCTCTTGCCCCATGGTCCATATCCCATCTCCAAGCTCCCAATCCAGCATTGAATGATCTAGCAGATTTCTTCCAAGTAAAGAAACAGGACTTTGAGGAGCCACAAGACAAGAATGTCACCAACCACCCCCCCGGTGGTTATACCAAAAAGCTGGCACCCTTTCCTATTACTTAAGTACCTTCTGTATGTTTGCCATAGTGGATTCCACGACTTCAGGAAACATTACGGACCACAATTTTGCAACACAAGCCAGCATACCTACATGGGCAAAGGATGAGCCAATAACTGAGGAGATATTAATAACCAACCAATGGGGGAACAGTCTTACTGTCCACTAGGTAGAGTTGAAACTCCTTTGTCTGGCATTTAAAATTCTACACCAGCTGGTACCACCAAACCTTTCCATCATAATCTCATAGTGTTCTCCTTCACATACTCAATGCTTCGCCAATTTGGACAGCTCTCCATTTCTTATATATGGTAATACCCTCTATGCCTGAAATTTCCTATTTCCCCCTCTAAATCTATTGAATTCCTAATCATCTTCTGAGACCCAACTCAAATGCCAGCTACAGCACTTTATTTTGTCCCTTTCTGTTGCACTTAGCCGATATTTTGTATTACAGTTATCTGTGAGTCTCATTTCCCTATTAGACTATAAACTCCACGAAGGCAGGGCTCCCAATAACACCTAGCACTATGCACCACACATGGCAGGTACCTAATGGGCCTTTATGGGACTGAATTGAATGTGACTCACTCAGCCTAGTTCCCTGTCATCTTGCATTTCCAGTGGCTGTGATGATTCAAAACTATGGCATCCCCTGCCTGTGTCCCTCTTCTCCCATAGCGGGTTTTTTCAGGTGGTCATCACCAACTTAAGTTCATCCTTCTTACAGCTGTTCAAATAATCTTCCTACAGCTTGGGACTGACCACGTTACTCCCTAGCTCAAAAACATTGTGTTTCCCAATTGCTCCCACAATAAAATATAAACTACTTAGCCAGACAGCCCTGGCTCTCCATGGTCCATCTCCCATCTACCCTTCTGGTTTTATTTCACACAATTCCCTTTCATGGACTCTACATTCCAGCCAGACTGGAGTTGGAGGGATTGATTCTCCAAGTCAGACAGGCCACGTTTCATCTCCATGCATCCACACAAGGCTGTGACCATCTAGCTGGGAATGAATTTCCTCTTAATCTTTACTCTTTTTTTCAAATACCTCGTTTCTTTCAAAGGTTTCCTCAGGCGCCACCTCCTACATGAAGCTTTCCCTGATGCTACCAGCTGAAAGCATCCTCCTCCTTCTCAAATGTTCTTAGATCACTTTGTCAAGAGAGATGCTGATGATAATGGCAACCACCCCAAGGTCATGCCAACTGATTAACAGAAGGAGAAATGCCCTGCATTCCTCAGAATGACCCAACCAGTGCTAGATTTACTGGTCCCTCTTCTTTCTTGTGTGCATTTCAAGATTCCTCAGAACCCCAGGCGCTAAAAAGTGGAGAGCCAATGCCCACTCTGTTTTATAGAGTATTTGGCCTCAAAGGAGGATGACCCTGTGCCTAGTACATCCTTGGTAATGTAGCTTTCTCCTTCTGGGCCCCAGTTTCCTGCTATGTAAAATGAGGGGGAATTTCATCGACTTTTTGTATTCATATCCCCAGTGCCTGGCACCTACTAGGCACTTAATACTTATGATTGATAGATAGATGAATAGATGGTCTAAGGCCTGAAGCAGCTTACATCTTGGTTATCTAACTAAAGGAAAATGGCAAAAAATCTCTTCAAGCCTACCACGAAGCAAATGCCCATCCCCTCTTTGACTCAAGACGGACTTCCCATAAGATGGCCTGATAGACACGAGGCCCTGCTCAGACATCCCTGGGGATCCTGGCTGGTCTAGGTTATGGACCTGGATCTCAGCACCCTGCCTTTGACCTCTGTCTGGTCCAGGACCCTCTATGTGACAGCCTGAGATGCATGGAGGCTTAGGAGATGGAAGGATGATTCAGAGATGGCATAGATGAGTCAGAGATGGCATAGATAAATGCTTACTTATGTGATTTCAGGGGCACCATGAAGGGAACAGAGATCCGCACTACCCCAAGTCCTGACACCCTGGCTGAGTAATGCTTGAAATCCTTTAGAGTTATGATCTGGTGAGAAGGCAAACCTGCCCAGGATGGGTCCAGGAGGAAAAGGGATTTGGCCAAGGTTACATAAAATCCCTGGATGCTGATGCACCAATGGCCTGTTCCTATAAACACTAGGTCCAGTGGGAGGTCACATCTGTTGGCAGTGCTCAGGGGGGCTCATGGGAATGAGCTCCTTGGGAACAGAGGGATGAGTGGGGACGGGCCCTCCAGTGCTTGGGGCAGCATCCCCTGCACCACACGTCTGGTGATGCCTTGTGATGGGGGTGATGATAAATGAATGGAGGTCCAGAGGAGGGAGGCAGTGTGGTACCATAGGAGAGGCAGCTGGATATGGAGTCAGGGAGGACTTGGGTTCCAATTCTGGCATTACCGTTTACTATTTGGGCAGTAATTTAACCTCTCTGGGCCACAGATTCCATCTGTCAAATGGGGGACTAGAAGCAGATGTCAAAGTCACTTCTAGATCTGAATCCGTGACTCTGTTGTTGCTCAGTCATTTCAGTCCTGTCTGACTCTCTGTGATCCCCATTTGGGGTGTTCTTGGCAAAGATACTGGAGTGGTTTGCCATTCCCTTCTCCAGTGTGCCCCCATTTTACAGATGAGAAAACGGAGGCAAGCAGGGTTAGGTGACTTGCCCAGGGTCACATAGTAAGTATCTGAGGTCAGATCTGAACTCAGGTCTTCCTGACTCCAGGTCCGGTGCTCTGTCCACTAAGCCATCTAGCTGACCCTATGATCTTAGGATGCGTGATTTTGTCAGAGGGATGAACTCGAGTAAGTCATTAAACTGTTTGGGCCTCAGTTTCCACATCTGTAAAATGAAGAGATCCCAATCGCTGGCACTGAAGTCCCTTCCATCTTTACATCTATGTTTTCGTTAGAGTGTTGAGAGCTCAAGCAAGTCACTTAAATGTTCTGTATCTCAGTTTCCCCATGTGTAAAAAGAGAAGGGCTTGGAGTAGATGGACTCTAAGTTCCCTTTAGTCGTGATCTGTTCTAAGCCTGCGTTCTGGTCAGTTGTTAAGGTAGAGATCGTTAGAGACATGCCCAGGATGAGTGGGCCTGGCGCTGGGCATTGCCATGCTTTTTAATTGCCCCGCCTCCTACCCCCTTTTCCCCAGGACTCACCCTACGCTTGACAGAACATGCCACAGCTGCTGAGGATCACCAGATGTCTGTCCTCATTACCTGGAGAACGTGGTAGAGTGAAGGAGGGGGAAGGAGGGAAGCAAGGATGTCCGGAGTCTAGCAGGGAAGGGTGAAGGAGGGTTGGGGGTGGGGTGAAGGGAAGGGATGCTGCCCGCCTTGTGCTCCTGTGGGGAATGGCCTAGGAAGGAGGAGGGGGAGGCTGGGGCTACAGGGCCCTCCTCCAAGCCTCAA
Source organism: Vombatus ursinus (assembly GCF_900497805.2). Taxonomy (NCBI): domain Eukaryota; kingdom Metazoa; phylum Chordata; class Mammalia; order Diprotodontia; family Vombatidae; genus Vombatus; species Vombatus ursinus. Next base: position 2,900,194 of record NW_020943070.1, on the reverse strand, counting down.
GCCTTGGCCTTGGCCTTGGCCTTGGCCTTGCTCTTGCAGGAGTCAAAAGGCATCTTGGCTGCACCCCCAAAAGCCTCCACCAGCTTGTCATCCCAGGGAATAATGTTGCCCAACAGGGGGGAGGTGCAGTTGGCAATGCCCAGGATCTGGGCCGGCGTCAGGATGTGATCCCACAGGTTGAACTGGGCAATCTCACCCACAAAGGCCTGGGTGGCATCAAACCGGCCGCCCAGTGTGTCCTGGTAAGGAAGAAAGGAAGGGGAGAAACGGGGTAAGGAAGGAGAGAGACAGACACAAATTCAGTTAATACAACACTGTCCCTGGTGCCAACCTTTCTGAAGTGGGCAGCTGGGGTTTGTGGGAAGGGCCCTAAGTCAGAAACCTGGAGACCTGGGTTTCATTGTATGAACGTAAGGAAATGGCCCCCCCTCCCAGACTGTCTTACTTTTCTCTTCTGTAAAATGAGGCTGTTACTAGAACTATAACCTCTCTCTCTCTCTCTCTGTATATGTATATCTATATCTATATATAGATATATATCCATATCTATTTCTCTCTCTCTCTCTATATATATATATATACATATATATATATATAACTATAACCTCTTTTAGCTCTGACATTCCCTGTTCTAAGACCCTCTCAGCTCTGACATTCCCTGTTCTAAGACCTCCCAGCTCTGACATTGCCTGTTCTAAGGCCCCTCCCAGCTCTGACGTTCCCTGGTAGAAGATTCCTCTCAGCTCTGACGTTCCCTGGTAGAAGATTCCTCTCAGCTCTGACACTGCATGTTGTTAGATGTCCCAACTCCGACATCTTCATCCAGCTCCACAAAAATGGTGTATAGGTCAAGCAAGCTAATAAGTCAGAGTACTTTGGAAGACCTTAGAAGGGTGGCTAAGCTTGGAAGAGTCATCACCACCATTATTTATTATTTTAATAATGCAGAGGTTTCCAAGGTTTAGTCCCTGCTGCTCCTTCCTCTAGGAAGACCTCTCCTTCTCTCTTCTTTCCCTCCTCCCCTTCCCCTTTTCCTTCCTTCCTCCCTCCCTCCTCCCTTTTTTCTTTTCTCCCTCCCTCCCTTCCTTCTTCCCTTCCTCCTTCCCTCCTCTCTTTCTTTCCTCCCTCCCTTCCTCCTCTCCTTCCTTCCTCCCTCCCCTCCCTCCCTTTCTTCCTTCCTCCCCTCACTCCCTTTTTCCCTCCCTTTCTTTCCTTCCTTGATCCCTTTTCCTTCCCCTTCTTCCTCCCTTCCTTCCTCCCCTCCCTACCTCCCTTTCTTCTTCGCTCTCTCTTTCCTCCTTCCCTCCCTCCCTCCTCTTCTTCCTTCCTCCCCTCCTTCCCTTCTTCCCTCCTTCTTTCTTCCCTCTCTTCCTTCCTCCCCTCCTTCCTTCCTCCCTCCCCTCCCTCCCTTTCTTCCTCTCTCCCTCTTTCCTCATTTCTTCCTTCCCTCCTTCCTTCCTTTCTCTCTCCCTTCCCTTCTTCTTTCCTCCCCTCCCTCCCTTTCTCTTTCCTTCCTTTCTCCCCTCCTCCTATCCTTCCTTCCTTCCCTCCCCTGCATTTCCCAGGACCTAAGCCCTCCTCACCTGTTCCTGCCCCAGGATGATGACCCCATGGGGTTTAATGGGATGCCAGGCAGCCAGATTATCACTGGATCCACGCAGCTGGCCATCCTGGTAGGCTGACCACAGGCCATCCCTTGTGGTCCACGCAATGCAGATGTGATGCCAGCGCCCATCCTTCAGATTCAGTGGTAGCTGGGCCACCTGGGAATGGGCACAGAAGACCCCTCCAGTAACGGAGGTTCCTGCCTGTGGCTGATCCTCAGGGGTTGGCTGATTGACTTCAGTAATTCATTGAAAACCTCAGAGCTGAAGGGGACGTCAGAGGACATCCATTCCTCCTCACATCGGAACTAACCCTGCTCTATGACATTGCTGACAAGTGGTCATCTGACCTCCAGTGATGGGGAACTCACTACCTGTACAGGCAGTTCATTGCTCTTTAGGGTAGCTCTATTTTTAGGAAGTTTTTCCCTATATCAATAACTGATTTCAAGAAACATCTAATGAAAACTTACTCTGTGTGAGGGGCTGGCCATGGTTGGGAGGTTTTATTGGTATGGGAAACTCTTAGTATAAAAATTCCTTCCACTGATGATTTACCAAAGGTAGTAAACAGAGAACAACAGTAATCCTTGTACTGCATCCCTCCTAAGTGCTGTGGTAAGAACGATGGATTTCGAGTCAGAGAACATGGGTTCAGCTCTTGCCTCTGTTGCAAGTTAACTGTGTGACCCCGGGTAAGTCCCTTGCCCTCTCTGGGCCCAAGTTTCCACATCTATAAAAGGATGAGGTTGGCCTGAATTGACTCTGAGGTTGGCTGGGGGAAAATGCTTTGGAAGCCTTCTTGCATTAAGAAAATGTGGGTTGTTGGTTAAAGGCCCTGGGACAGAGATTAGCCGAGCTTAATTAGCATGAATCCATCCCCTGCCCCAAACCTGATCCCCCCAGGGGAGCGGATGGACTCAGACGTCTGAAGCTAAATAACCAGACTCCATGAAGTGTCAGGGGACCTCGGAAGGAAGACAGACAGCGTGAGCACCCAGTTTCCTGCTTCCTCCTCCCTTTTCTTAACCACTGAGGACTCCACCCTCTGCATGAATATAAAACAGCCTTCCTCCAGCCCCCCCCAACACTATCCCAGCCCCCACCACACACACACACACACACACACACACACACACACACACACACACACACACATGCCTACACCCTGCTGGAGAAGAAATAATCCTGCCTTTCTTGGGACAAAGGAGATGATAACCCCTAGAGAAACCGGGGGCTCTGTTAGCCACCTCCCCCATATCCTTTCCTGAGGACAAGATGAGAGAAGGGGGTCGGGGTCTGCTCTGTTAAGATGGGCATCAGATCTCGGGGAGAAAAGGGAAAGGACTGGAATGGGAGATGTCCAGGTAGTTGATTGGAGGTGAATGCAGAGAAGGGGACCCCTTCCTCACTCCTCCCATGGTCTTTTCCCCCCAAACCCCCTTACTCTCTGATCCCTTCCTTCCCTATCATGGTGAACAGAGCTCTGAGCTTGGAGTCAGCAGACATCTGGCTTTGAATTCTGGCTCTGACACTAACTAGCTTTGTGACAAAGATAAAGACAGTTTGAGCCTTAGTTTTCTCATCTTTGAGCTGGGGATGCCACTACCTGCCTCACAGGACTGTTATAAGGAAACCCACTTGTGTCCTCTAGAGTGGTAAACTTACCTGGGCTCATCTGGGTCCCTCTCCTCCTCAACTCTCTCCCTCCCTGGCCCCTGGTCCCCACCTTCCTCAGCCTCCATGCCTAGTCCTCTTCCCCTGCTGAGTCCCTGTGCTCCTTTCCTCCAGCCCCCACCCTTCCAGGTCATCTTCTTTCCTCAATCCCTAGCTGTATTTCTTGCCTCAGAGGCTGTCTCCCAAACCTGGGCTGCCCTCCTTCCTCATTGCAGCCTCTTGGAATCCCTGGCATCATTCAAGACTTTCCCAAAGTGCCGTCCCCTTCACTCAACTTCTGATCCTCCCGGATGCTAATTCTCTCCTCACCCCCAAATGACTATGGATTTCCTTTCTACAGATGTTGTACTCACTGACTTGTGCGTATATCTTCCCTATAGAATGAAATCTCCTTGAGAGCAGGGCTTATTCACTTTTGTCTTTGCATCTCCAGTTCCTAGTATGCAGTTGGCATTTAATAAATGCTGACTGAACTCCATTCCCCTCCCCAGCACCTCACCTTGTCATTGATGAGCAGCTCCATGGGGTCATGCCCTGCCTCCAGCAGCACCATCTCATTGGACTGGCCAGGCACTGAGTAGGAGAAAGGTGTGCCTATCCCCATCCCCCCAGACTTGGACTTCAGCCACATGCAGACGGTAAAGGTATAAAGCTCTGGCAGGGTCCTGCGCACGCGAGCATACATGTAATTATTCTTCACTGGGATGTTGATCTTGAAGGCATCTGGGGGGCTGTAGGCTGATGCCCCTGAGAACCAGAGAGGAGGGCAGAAGAGGCAAGGAGAAGTCAGGAGGCGGAGACAGTGGGTCACAGAGGAAGTGACAAAGAGCAGACTCAGCCTGATCACCTTCCACATGCTCAGATACAAGGAGTTTGTCTATGAGTTGGGGATGCCCACAGTCACTGATTCTAAGACTCTATTTGATCCAACAATCACAGACTCCCAGGAGCCCCGAGCTGAATGGGACCTCAGAGTCATCTCCAGATAAGACTAGCACCTGAACTAGAATCTCCTTTCATATCTTCCACAACCGGTTTTGTCTAGTCAAAATCCCAGAAGATCTAGGATTATAGGATCCTAGCTACCTATGTAAAACTAGAATGTTTCTAGAGGCACTTAGTGAGCTAATAATAATATCTAGCATTTACTCAATGCCTTAAAGTTTGCAAAGTGCTGTACGTTCTATGTTTTCTCAATATATTTTATTTAATTTGTTAAATATTTCCCAATTACATGTAAAATTTTTTAACACTCATTTTTTAAAAAAATTTTAATTCCAAATTCTCCCCCACCTTGAGAGTGCAAGTAATTTGATATTGATTATGCACATGAAGTCATACAAAACATATTTCCACATTAGCCAATGTATATGTTATATGTTACTACTTAAATGGTTGTTAAATGAAGTGAATCAGTTCTATAGAATGTAAGCTCCTTGAGGGCAGACTTTCACTTTTATCTCTGCATCCCCAAACACAGTGCCTGACACATAATAAGGCCTTAATTATGGATTGATTGATTAATCTTCCACTGTCTTGTTGGCCCCCAACTCTACATAACCCCAGGCACCTGGGTATTCTCCTTCCACTCCCAACTGGAGAAAGTCATGAAAACTGCTGGCTGCGTTCACTATGAGCTCATGTTGGCCAGCCCCAAGTGGGTCCTCACTGCTACACGGCAACCCTTTTACTGGTCTGTTTCTTTAATGATACCCTGTTATCAGTCATGTTTTCTGTTCGCTTATTGACTCACTCTCACATTCCCCACAGCAGCTGCTCCGAACCTCCTCCTTAAAGTCCTGTCTCAGTGGATGGTTCTCCTTCCTACTTGACTGAGAAGCTCCAGACCATCTGCCACGAGCTACTTTATCTCTCCTCCTACATATACCAAAACCTGTTTGTCTTCTATCTTCTTCCCCTTTCCTCCAGCATCTGGGAAAGAGGTGGAGGAACCTTGAGAAGACCAGCCCTTCTTACTTGTGTCCCAGATCCCATTCCCTCCCACTCCTGCAGGACCAGGCTCCAAATAGCAATCCCCTTCTCCAGCACCATTTCAAATCTCTCCCTCAGCAAGGACTGTTTGCTGCCTGCCTACAGATACGCCTAGGTCTCCTTAGTCTTCACTCTGCCTCATACCTCTCTGGAAAAAACCAGGGCAAGACAAAACGACAACCAAAGCCCTTTCCTTGGTCTGGGGCCTCCTCTCAGGCTCCCGATTCTGGAGCTGGATGGCTGTTCAGCCCAAACCCTTCCTTCAGCAACGAGGGGACCGAGACCCAGAGGAGATCATAGATTTAAAGCTTGAAAGGACCTCAGAGCCATCTAGACCAACCTTCTTTACAAATGAAGAAACCGAGGTTCACGGAGGTTAAGCTTGCCCAATCGCATAGCTGGTATCTATGGTGGGTTTTGAACTTGGGTCTTCCTGACTCCAAGTCCAGTGCTTTATCCACTATGCCCTCAAAGTTCTTCCCCAGCTCCACCTCCTTGATTGAAACGACTGTCTCCATGACCTAATGAAAGAGGATCCTAAGATTTAGAGCTGTAAGGGATTCTGGACACCGCCTAGTTTTATCCACTCCCCTACTTCTAATTTTGCAGAGGAGGAAACTGAAGTCCAGGGAAGCGACTTGTTTAAGATCACACAGCTAGTAAATATCAGAGACAGGATTTGAACCCAGGTCCTTTGACTTCAGAGTTCTTTCCCCTGTAGCATGTTACCTCCCAAAGACCTTTTTTCAGTCCTCTTCCTCCTTGATCATTTGCCACTTGGCCAGTGTCTCCTGGATAATTCATCTCTCTTCCCACCTTCTGGTCTCTCCTGCTTTTTCTACTTCTCAGTCATCTTCAATGATGCTTCTTTCTCCCACCAGTGAGTGTGGCTATCTATCTCCCAAGACTCTAGCCCAGGGGTAGGGAACCTTCAGGCCACATGTGGCCCTCTAGGTTCTTGAGTGAGGCCAAACTTCACAGAACAAATCCCCTTAATAAAAGTTCTGTAAAACTTGGACTTAGTCAAAAGGCTACACCCAAGGACCTAGAAGGCCTCATGTGGTGTTCCCCACCCCTGCTCTAGCCTCTTCTCTTTCCTCTCACCAGGCAATCTCATCCAATCTCATGGCTTCAAAGATCACCTCTGAGGATACCTCCCGCACGTGTAGCTCCAGCAATGACTTCTTCCCTGAGCTCCAGATCTGAAATCCCACCTGGCTGCTGGACAGTTCCACCCGGACAGCCTGCCAGCACCTCACACTCAACACACCTCAAAGTGAACTCATCACCTTCCTTTGAAAAACAAATACATTTTATTGATGCCTTATGTATTTATGTCACTGCCATTTTGCATCATGCCCTCCTTTGTGAACCCCCCCCCAGCCCCAATTCAGGAAAAACATCCAATGCAGGGACATCATCTCCCGACAACATATATTCTATCCTGTCCCTGTAGTCCTACCTCTCTGCTGTAGGTATGGAGGAGGGATGTTTCGTTATCTCTTCTCCCCAACATTCATTGCTTTTTTCATTACTCAGTAAATTCATCATCTTTCCCCAAAACGTCCCCATCTTCCTACCTGCCCTAATTCTGTTTAGGTCACACCTAGTTTTGAAATCATTCAGGCCTTGGATCACCTGTGACTTCCATCCTCTTCATTCTCTATCTCACCAGTTGCCAAATCTTCTCCATTTTATCTTAACAACATCTCTTCCATCTCTCTTCTCTCCATTCACATCACCATTACTATAGTCCAGGCCTTTATCACCTGGAGCTTAGCATTAGCTTCCTAAGTATACTGGGTTGTACCCATCGCCCAGCATCCCTTCTCTCCACAGAATTGTCAAAGCATTCTATTTAACCCACAAGAAAGAGCCCTGACTCTGTGGTCAAGAGGAGCTAGTTCAAATCCTTCCTCTGTCATTTTCTACCTCCATGACCACAGGTATGTCCTAGGCCTCAGTTTCCTCATCTGTAAAGTGAGGGGTTTGGAGATGGTCCTACAGGTCTCTTCCAACTCTGGATCTATGAGCCCCTGATTCTAGAACCCTAGGGCTGGTCATATTATTCTGCTCATAAACCTTCAGTGACTTCCAACTTCCGGCTGAATAAAATTACAACTCATTAATTTAGCATTCAAACCCTGTGGTCTGGCTGCAACCTGCCATTCCAGCCTTATTTCACTCTCCTCCCCTTCCTGTATGCTACACCCATGCAAACAGTGCTGTCCAAGGTCATGGCCCTAATCTTGTCGTGCCCCATCTCTCTTTTATCCCTAATTCCCCATTAGAATGTAAGCTCCTTGAGGGCAGGGGCTGATTTTTGCCATCCTTTGTGCTTAGCACAGAGCCTGGAACACAATAGGCAATTAATAAATGCTTATTGACTGACAGACTGACCATTCAACACAGGACATCCCCTCAGCAAGACTGGCCTCTTCCCATATGTCTGCCCAGACAGTTCCATTTTAAAGTTGGGGAAACTGAGCCCAGGGAGGATAAGTGATGAAGCTGTATTTCATATTCCATCCCAGAGGCCTTTCTGCTAGACTGAGTCATTCCCTTTCCTGTCCCCAGCACCTAGAACAGTCAGGTACTCCCTCAGTCTTTACTGAATAAATGAATAGAACCATAGGCCAGAGAGGCCCCAGAGACCATCAATCCATCCTTGTGGAGCATGCCTCCCTTCCCCCTTGCCAGCTCTACTTTGCTCCTGATGCCAAACATCCCCATGCCAGCCCACTGCAGCCCAAGCCACCTGGGCTTGCTGCTCTGTGCCCCCCCCCAACCTTGGCAGCTTCCCCGAAGGTCTCACCGTGTTCCAGCTCCGCCACCCGGTCCTGCAAAGCGCTCAGCTCCTTCTCCACCGCCTGCTGCTGCCTGTGGTTGCTGCTGCTCAGAGAGGAGCGCTCCTTCTCCAGGGCCATGACCTTGGACAGCAGCTGAGCCTCCAGGGTCTCCATCTGGGTGTGGAGGGGGTCCTGAGCTGGGAGGGGCCGGGCTGTGGTGGCTGAAACATTCCCATGGACTGGGAGTTCCTGCTGTTTGGGGGGAAAAAGAGAGAAGGGAAGGTCATTGGAAGTCCACTTAGGACCGCCTGGAGAACTGATCCAGCTCCCTTCTGACATCCTTACCTTCATCGTCATCATCATTATAACTCACTTTTTGCAGGTTTGCAAAACACTTTACATTCAGCCTGTGGTACAGTATCTAGAACCTTATCCCTTTAATCAGAAAGTCCTGGGCTGGGTCTTACCTCAAACATTTACTAGCTGTGTGACCTTGCACAAGTCACCTAACCTCTGGCTGGCTGTTTTCTCACTGGAAAAATGGGGATAACAGCAACCCCTTCCCCAGAGTTGTTGTGAGGATGGAATGAGATATTTGTGAAGTCCTTTCAACACTATGGAAGTGCTAAGTCTTATTAACATTATTTCATCCTCACAACAGCTCTGGGAGGTAGGTTGCTATTATTATATTATAACATATATTATGGTTATATTATGATACATACATGCCATCTGTTGCATTACTGCAGTGTCTTTTAAAAACACTTTTATTGATATCTTTTGATTTTACATCATCATTACTTCTGCCTATAGTCTTTAACTGTCCCTTATATAAAAAAAAGAAAGAGGGAAAAAAAGTAACCTTTCAGAGCTCACCAGTATGTCAATGGGGTCTGATAGTGCATATGCAGTATTCCATACCTGTAGACCCCACCCTCTACTCCAGTATCTTTTTGCTTCTAATTTTTCCAAATTCCTTTCACAGACATGTGAACTCTGTAAGTATTCCTGCGAGGTGAGATGGCTTAGAGAAGATTTCCCCCATTTTACAAATGAGCAAACTGAGATCTGGAAAGCAGAGTGATTTGTCCATGATGGCAAAATCCAACCCAGAGGCCAAGTCTCCTGACCCCTTGCCAAAGGCTTTTTGTACTAGCTCAGGCCCTGGGCCACCAAACCCTGGTTTAACCCTTGAGAAGCTCCATCAACGACCCTCCCATCCTAACGCAGGGGTAGCTACTGTCCAAGCAGCACCTCTCAAACTACTGGGGAGGTGGGGAGGCAGAACGAGGACAAAGATTCTAAGAGTTTGGGCTAGGAAGGCCCTTTCCAGCTCTAATGAACTCTGGTTCTTGTAACTCACATCTATGTGCTGAATTGTGGGCAATGGAAAGACAGCTTCCCCAGTGGTGGCCACAGAGCCTCTGCTAGATGGGAGACTCACTCCCTCCTGCAGTCAGTGTAGGGACACACCCTGGAGCTTGCTTTCTCTCTCCCTCCCTTCCTTCGTTTTTCCTCTCTTTCTTTTTGCTTTCTTTCTTTTCTTCCTTCCTTCCTTCCTTCCTTCCTTTCTTTCTTTCTTTCTTTCTTTCTTTCTTTCTTTCTTTCTTTCTTTCTTTCTTTCTTTCTTTCTTTCTTTCTTTCTTTCTTTCTTTCTTTCTTTCTTTCTTTCTTCCTTTCTTTCTCAGATGGGAAAACTGACACCCAGGGAGGGAAAGGGGCTTGGTCAAGTTCACAGACGTGCTAAGTGGCTGAGCTGGGATTTAATGCCAGGTATTCTTTCCACTGCACTATATAGATTCTACCCCTCCTCCCCCAAACAAGGCAGATTAGAACCAGCACCCTACATGTACCTGGCATTCATTTCATTCTTAACCCCCATCTCTTAGAGTCATTAGTTTCCTTCCAAGCTTTCTGTCCCTCTACTTTCCCTCTCTCTCATCCTCTCCCTCTATCTTCCTCATCTTCTTTCTTTCTCTCATTCTCTCCTTCTCTCTCCCTCCCTCTCTGTTCCTCTCCCTCTCCCTTTCTCCCTCTCTCCCCTCCCTCTCCCTCTCTCTATCTCCTTTTACTTATACTCCCCCCTCCCCCTCCCCCTCTCTTCCCCTTCCCCTCCTCTCCTTCCCTCCATGATTTCCACCTCTGTTTGAGGGCATAGAATGCTCATTATCAGCCAGAATCATTAAGAGGATGCTTAATAATTCAGCACACTTCCCAGAGACTAAGAAGTCCTTTCTGTGTCTTTCCATCCTTCCTTCCCTCCCCCCACTCCCCATGGGTCCAATGTACTTTCTGGTCCCCAATTTATTCCTAGTTTCCAGCAGGCTGGTAGAACTGACATCAATCCAGTAATTCTGACCAGCTGGTGTCTTCCCAGCCTAGCACGATGGATGGAACCTCTTGTCCCAGCTCCAGCCTTGGGACCATGTAGGCAGACCCAAGTCAGGGACTTGAGGTGGGAAGGAGGATGGTATTGTATGACGGAGGGTGGGAGGCTGATTATTTCTTCCCCCTTTGTGATGCCATGACTAAGGGAGGAGAAACTGAGGCAGAGGGAATGAAATTTGCCTTGGTCTTCTTGCTCAAGCAGATTTCAGAGCTCTCCCTAATGGGGGTCACAAACGCAAACAAATAAACAAACAAAATGCACTCAGACAGGGACAAGGCTAGACCCCAAAGGACAGAGTCCTAGGCATAGTTCCATCAAGATGGAAAATCTCAGATCATTGCATTTTAGGGTCAAGAATTCAGACTTTGGCTCCCTGTGAAGATGAAGTTGGGGGCAGGGGGAGGTGGAGAGTTCATTTCATTCACCAGAGGCAGCAAGATAGACTAGCAAGTGGTCTGGGAGAGGGCTTAGCAAACCTGGGTGCTGACTTTCTAAGTCATAATTTACTATTATATCTTGGGCAAACCATCCCACTTCCCCTCATCCATGAAATGGTGATAAAATCCCACCCCCTGCCTCCTTCCCAAGGATATTATGGGGAAAAAAAAAACAATCAGAGAATCAAAGATCTGAATGTGGAAGAAGCCGACCTCCCCACTGTGTTACAGATCAGAAAACTGAGGCCCAGAGAGGAGAAATGGTGGATTATTTAGGACCTGGATCCAGACCTGGAGGGAACCTTGGAGGCCCCTATTCCAACTCCATTCTTCAGCCCCATTTTACAGAGAAGGAAGGAAACTGAGGTATAGAGCGAGGAAAAGACTTAGGATCATAACTATACAGCTGGAGAGACCTCAAAAGCTATCTAACCTAGCCCTCTCACTTTACAAATGAGGAAACTGAGGCCCAAAGGGGCCGGGACTCACCCAAGGTCACATAGGAATGAATGATTCCACATGGGATTTGAAGCTGGTTGCTCTGATTCCAGAGCCAAGGCTCTCTTTACACCAGTGCCCTGCCTTGTCTGAGAGCACTTTATAAATGTGAGCATCATATACCTGTGAGGGGTGATTGCATTGGGTTCCTACTGAACAATTTTGGAACACTGCCCAAAGGGCTATAAAACTGTGCAGACCCTTTGACCCAGCAATGCCACTGCTAGGTGGATCCCAAAGAGTTCAAAGAGAAAGGAAAAGGACCTATTTGTACAAGGGTATTTATAGTGGCTCTTTTTGTGGTGGCTAAGAATCAAAAATCAAGGGGATGTCTATCAATTGGGGAATGGTTGAAGAAGTTATGGTCTACAAGTATGATGGAATATTATTGTGCTAGCAGAAATGACAAGCAGGGTGAACAAGCAGAAAAACCTGGAAAGGCTTATGTGAACTGATGCAAAGTGAAGTGAACAGAGCATTGCACAAAGTAACAGCAATATTGTAACAATGATCACCTGTGGAAGACTTAGCTACTGGATTCAAGCCAATTCCAAAGCACCCATGATGAAACATTTTATCTACCTCCAGAGAGAACTGAAGAACTCTGAGTGCAGATTGAAGCAGACTTTTAAAATTTTCTTTAGTTTTCTTTCTGCAACATGGCTAATATGGAAATATGTCTTGCATGACTTCACATGTATAACTGATATGATATTGCTTGCTTTCTCAATGGATGGGGGAGGGGTAAGGAATTTGGAATTCAAAACTTTTAAAAATGAATGTTAAAAAGCAATTAATTTTAAAAATGGGTTCCTACTGGCTCATGTATATAGATGTACACCCTTTTGTGCAAAAGGCACATTCCAGAAATGATTATGTGAACCAAATCTGCTTCAAAGGCACTTTCGAGGCATGCAATCTTAAAACTGGAGAATCCTGGAATTGGAAGGGGCCTGAGAACCTGTCTGGCTTAAGCCCTACCTTCAGGTATGCAGCAAGAATCTTCTCTATAGACAGAAGGACCGATCTGCCCATTCCTTGAACATCTCCAGAGATGGGGAACTCATACTTTCACAAGTTAATGCTATTGCATTATGAACCATATATACATTTTATGAACTTGCATATACATTTACTCACTGCCCTTTTTCCCTATCCCCTACTAGACCGTGAGCTCCTTGAGAGCAGAGACCATATTTTTGCCTCTCTTTATATCCCAATGCTTAGCACGGTGCCTGGCACATAGTAAGTACTTAATAAATGCTTTACCTAACCAGAATTTAAACTCCTGGGATGTCCCTCAACTGGGGAATGGCTGAACAAGTTATGAATGTGATGGAATACTATGGTGCTGGAGGAAATGATGAAGCAGAAGGTTTCAGAGAAACTTGAGAAGACTTATATGATCTGATGCAGAATGAAGGGAACAGAACCAGGAGAACAATTTCCCTAACAACAGCAATATTGTAAAGATCAACAGCTTTGAAAGACAATGGCCAACGCAATGCCCAACCAGTATTCCAGACAACAGACAAAGTAGTCTGCTTCCCACCTCCTGACATAGATGTGGGGTATAGAATGAGATATTTTTTGCACGTGGTCAATGAAGGGATTTGTTTTGCTTGACTAGGAATGTTTCGTATAAGGGTTTTGTTTTCCTTTTCTAATGGGAGGGGAGAAGATGAGAGGGATGAAAAATGAATGCTTGTTAATTGAAAAAAATGTTAAAGGCTATAAGCTCCTTGAAATAGAGGCTTTCATTTTTGTATTAATACCCACAGAGCCTAGCACAGTACCTGGAATAAATGCCTTGTGTCCAACACTTGTGGTTAATGATCAGATTAAAGAAATACCTCCTCCAATTCCCCCATTTCTTTTTTTGGGTTAAGTGACTTGCTCAGGGTCACACAGCTAGTAAGTATCCAGTGTCTGGTCTGAGACTGGATTTGAACTCAGATTCTTGTGACTCCAGGGTCAGTGCGCTAGCCACTGCACCACTTAACTGCCCCATCCCCCCATTTCTTAATGGGGGGGGAGGAGAAGTTTCTTCTCTTTCCTCTCCCCCTATGCCCAAGGATAAGATTCCTATCTTTTCTCACTTGACCATTCTAAGCTGTATAAATTTATTTTATTTTATTGGATTAGTGGACCTGCCTAATATCCTTATTTGTTGCATAAAAATCTAATGAAATGCACCTTCAGTTGAAAGAAGGGGCATAATCCCATAGCAGTGGGACAGAGCCCCAAAAGGAGCTCACCTTAGCCCACTGTCAGGTAACTTTCTGGCTTAGCTAGTTATTGTGGCTAACTCAGTGCTAAGCGCTGTTTCTGTGCTGACAATTTGCCATAGATGCTGTCAGTGACACTGTAAATTCAGTGCCCTGGGGAAGCAGTCCCTGTTGTCCCACCCTGGTTACAGCTCTTCCCTCAGACCTCCCACAGGGCTTTGTTTGGGTCTCTCTGGTGCTTGGACTGTAATACCCAGAAGCAGAAGTTCTCAGAGCTAAAGGGGACCTTCATGGTCTTCTAGGCCAACCCCCTCCATTTACAGATGAGGAGACTGAGGCCCAAGGTCACATGGTATTTGAAGCCAAGTTCTTTGACACCAAAATCTAGGACACTTTGCAATTTGCCACAGTACCTCAGTAGCAGGTATTAGAAATAAATAGTCTTTAAAAATTGTTGAAGCCAAAAGAAATCAATCTTCCTGCAGCCATCCTGGTGCTGAACTTCTGTAAACATGGCTGGATGGGGTATGGGATAACCCATACCCTAGGGTATGTGCCTAGGCCCATCCCTCGAGCCTCTCCTTCCAGTGGGGTAGGGTCTGTAGGAGCTTGGGTTCCACCTGCAGAGCTTTCTGGGTTATCTCAATGCCATGGGAAAGCTTCAAGGCAAGACTTGAGTGAATAACACCAATGCAATCTGTGATTTCTTAGAGACCAGAGGACCCAGATTCAAATCCTACCTCAGACTGTTGCTCCCTGTATGACCTTGGTCAAGTCATTTCCACTATCTTTTCTCAACTGTGAAATAAGTGACTTGAATTAGATAGTCAGCTCTAGGGCCTCCTGACCTGTCACCTGATTTTTCCCTAGGAGTCATTTACCTATAAAACAAGGGAGTTTGGAGTAGATGACCCTGAGGCCCCTTCTAACTCTGCAGTTAGGGTCCCATGAGCCTGTCATCCTCCACGAGAAGGGTCCCTCCACCAACGCAGATTGAAACCCACTGTCGCCCACCCATCACTCATGGCATTCATCTATGATTTTGCCTCATGATACCACTACTAATAATAGCTTACACTTATATAACACTTGGCTGTTAGAAATTGTGCCATATAAATGTCAATTATTAGCATGACTATTAGTCTCATGCTGGTAATAAAAGCAACAGAGGCTCTGGGGTAGAGGTGGGGGGAGGAAGGGTGGCTGGCTGGAGCATACCCTGCCCCCAGCTGTAGGAAACTGAGGTGGAAGTCTCTGGGTCCGTGGTCATCTTCCCTGAGACCATACGACCTACTCATCAATAAAATACATTCCTGTCTGAGAGAATCTGACTGATGCCCGTTTTGGCTTTGTGTGTCTCTCTCACTCTGGCCCAACTGTTTAGAGCAGGGGTCTTTAATCTGGGGTTCATGGATAGATTTCAGAAGGTCCGTGAACTAGGATGGAAAAAAATTACATCTTTATTTTCACTAGTCTCTAATTGAAATTTAGCACTTCTTCCAAATATGAATGTCGGCAACAAACCGAAATAATGCTAGCAGTGTCTGGAACCTTGTCACCAAGAGAAACCACAGATCTTTTCAGGTCATATTGTAGCTGTTGCTGAGATCTCTGAACATCACTTATGCTATTGTTATCACTACTTTGAAATTACTATAGTTATGAAACCTTCTGTCAGATACATCATTAAATTACAAGTTTATTTTTTAAATATTTTGTAATTGGCTTTCTCTGCAATCTGACTAATGTTGTGCATTTAAAAACACAATTCTGAGAAGGGGGTCATAGGCTTCCCCAGACTGACTGCCAGAGGGGTCCAGGACACAAAAGAGGTTACAAATTCCTGGGTCACAAATCATTTCCAAGTTTCCTTCCAGTAATAACTCCTGTGTTCTAAGGACCTTCCAACTCAGAACTCTCTATTCTAAGATCAAATCAAATAATATTTGTGAAGTGTTTAGCACAATGCCTGGCACATAGTAGGCATTTAATAAATGCTTATTCCCTTCCCTTCCCTAAGGTTCCCCCATTTCTGACATTCTCTCTGAGATTATAGGACTCTGAGCTGAATGGAGCCCTTTTGTTTTACATCTACCAGCAGGTACGAAGGAATAAAGCCACTTCACCTGATAAGTGCATTGGAGAAGGCAAATACTACGTGAGGACCAAGAGTGAAGAAGCTATTTCTAATGGGGCAATCAGGGAAGACTGCTTGCAGGAGAGGCTTTAAAAACTGGGCAGGAATTCAGCAGAGGAAGATGGGAAGATGGGGGAGAAGGGGACAAGGTTTCTGAATCTTGGAATAAGGCAAGCAAAAGCAGACCAGCTCTGAAGCAGGAGGCTATGTCTAGCAAGGCTGCATGAGAAGTTGGCTGGAATAATAATAATTGGAGCACTTTCACAGACATGATCTCATCGGATCCTCCCAACAGCAAAGTCAGGGAGGCAGTGCAGAGACAGTTGTCTCCATTTCCAAGAAGAGGACCCTGAGAGGGCTTAAGGAGCTTTTTCAAAGTCACAGAATCATAACATTTTAGAGCTGGGAAGAGCCTTAGAGCATGGAATATCAGAGCTAGGAGGGAACTTAGAAATGCATATGGTAGATCTGGGAGGGACCTTAGAAACCACAGAGTTGCCCCCTCCCCGATTTTATAGGAGGAAAGAGTGAGACCCAGTGTCTCCTTCAAGGTCAGAGCTGAGGCTTTCCCAGTAGCACTGACTTTCAGAGCAGGAAGGGACCTCAGAAGACCTATCCTGTTCCTGAAACCCAGATCCCCTCTGTCATACCCCAGAGAAATGAATACAACTGTTTTGTAAGAATGAGATCCTAACACTGTTCTAGGTTCCATTCTGGGTTTAACTTTGCCCCAGATCATCTAACTCCCCACCCACTTTAAGCCAAGTCTGGAAGTCTGGCAGTCTGGAAGCATGGTCATTATGAACCTGAGTCAAATCCCCAGTTCAACAGGGGAAAGCCCACAACCACTTGGGTCGGCGAAGGTGCAGAAATAGCTCAGCAGCTGCTGTTGGGTATGTGTCCGACCTGTGAAGTCTATTCATTTCCCTCTTGAGGCCCCGACTGTCTGCTGTATCCATTGATCTGGAAACCTCACCCACTTTGCCGCATGTAGCTGATGGCTATAGAACCCTTACTTCACTTCGGAGTCCCAGACCGGCTCTGCCAATTCCCCACAAACATCTCCCTCTTCCTGGATCTTCTGGAAATTCAGGCTCAATCTGTAGAAACTGAGCTTTCTAGCTGCTTCCTAATCCCCCTGCTGATGTAGGATCTGGAAGGCCTGGATCTAAAGCCTACCTCAGACACTGTGTGACCCTGGGCAAGTCACTGTACCTCACTGATCCTCATTTCCCTCATCTGTAAAATGGGTATAATAATCCCTACAGTACCTACCTGCTCCATACAGTGGCATCAGGCTCTGAGGAGATGAGTGTCCCAAAAGTCTTGGTGCTGTTTGAGCTACTACAGATTGTGTTTAAGTCTCTCGTGTTCAAGACCCCAGGTTCCCTTTAACTGTTCAGAGACTAGAAGGCATATGAAGGGGTTTCCACCAGACCAGAGGTTTCCAAGGTCTCTTTCAGCTCTACCACAGACAGTTTTATGAATGGACATTTTAGGTTTTGCTGTCTGGCCCAACTCTGAGGTCCCATTTCTAAGCTCTATCCAGGTACCAATGCTCCGTGTTCTAAGTAATACCCCAGCTGTGACCTTCTGTGTTCTACATGCTTTTTCATCTCTGATATTTCAGTTTATAAGATCCTTCTCAGCTCTGACATCCCCTTTTTAAGGTCCTAGGGTCCCTCCCAGCTTTTACATTCCAGGTTCTAAGCCCCCTCTGACATCTGATATTCCCTGTTCCAAGGTCTCTTCTGGCTCTGAAATTCCCTGTTCTAAGCTCCCTGTCAGCCCTTACATTCCCTGTCCTAAGGTCCCTCCTAGCTCTGACATTCCCTGTCCCAAGCTCCCTTCCAGCCCTGACATTCCCTGTTTGAAGGGCCCTTTCAGTTCTGACCTTGCTTGTTTTAAGGATCCTCCCAACCCTGACACCCTCAGTTCTAAGGCCCCTCCTAGCCCTGACATTCCCTGTTCTAAGCTCCCTCCCAGCCCTGATGTTCTCTGTTCGAAGGCCCCTTTCAGCCCTTACATTTCCTGTTCTAAGGCCCCTCCGAGCTCTGGCATTCCATGATTCCAATTCCTCTTTCAAAGACTTAACCGAATGTATGCTCACATAAAAGGTCTGCAAACACAACCTATCACTACCCTCACATAGCCCAGCTCTCCTCTCCCAAGCACATCATCCCATCAGCCACTCCACTCTCACTCGGGGGGGGGGGGGCGGGGGACAAAGAAGTAGGATAGGCAGCTGCTGGCTGTTCAGGAGATGGCCACTTTGTCCCTACCACCTGCCAAGGTGGGCTGGGAAGATGTGTTTGGGGAAGAGGTGGGAATGGGGATTGGGGTTGCCGGAGGTAGGTGGCATTTGGCCAAACCAGCCTGGGAAGGCAAATTCATCCAATCCCATTTCCCTGATTTGGAATCTTGGCCTCTGGAAGGAGAACATGGCACGAGACCTCTCCCCCACCCCCTGCCAAGTTCCCCATCTGCCATCCCAGTCTGATGCTCACCAGGGTGGAGGAACTGACTGTCTTCCAGAGGAGCCCACTCAGAGTTTATGAAAAGATGAGAGGGGGTGGAGGGAGAAGAAGGGAGGAGAAAAAAAAAGCAACACTTTCTCACCACTCACCTACTAATGGATTGGAAAATCTGTCTCTGCCTGGCTTCTTCCCAGCCTCCTCCTCCTCCTCCCAGCCTCCCCTCTTTCCCCCTTGCAAGGGACCAGTGCACAGATCAAGCATCTTTCTAGTTCGTAGTTTGGGAAGCTCCCATGTGTGGCCAAGCTGGGAGTCAGGAGACAATGGGTCAAATCCCAGATCTGCCACTTACTGCCCATGTGACCTTGGGCAAGTAACTCAGCCATCTTGAACCTCAGTTTCCCCATTTGTAAAATGAGGGAGTTGAACTAGCTCAGGGATTCTTCATATGGGTTTCCCAGACTGTGGACAGGCTTCAGGGAGCCTGTGAACTTGGTTGGAAAAAAATACATCTTGATGTCCACTAACTGAAGTTAATCTCTCTTTCTATTATGTATGTAGATGACAAACATGATTCTGAGAAGAGGCTCTCAGGCTTCCCCAGCCTGACTGCCCAAAGGGTCCAGCACACAGCAAAAGCTAAGAGCCCCTGGTTCACTGGATGGTCACTGAGGTCCCTTACAATTCTCCATCTGACCAAATGATTGGAAGACAAAAGACCTGAGTTTGAATCCTGGCCTTGACATGTCTTAGCTGGCAACCACAGGCACACTGCTTTACTGATCTGAGCCTTAGTTTACTCATTTGCAAAATGGGGTTATCAATCTTTGTAGCTCTTGAAGCACTGTTAAAATAGGAGTGGTGATTTTGTCACTGTGTATGACCTTGGTAAGTCACTTACCCTCCCTAGGCCTCAGTTTCCTTATCTGTACTAATAGGGGCTTAAGGGATCATCTGTGAGGTAGGAAGGTACCCCAAAGATAAGGGGAAAACTAGAACTAAAAAAAGAATATACACACCCTGGAGGTAACGTGTGAGTGACTGAAAACCCAGAGACCAGATAATGAAAGCACAGCCCCTGCTGTCAGCAGATGGAGGTCCCCAGGGGTGGGATGCTGTATACACTATTCCACCGGCTCAATCTATAACGGTGTCATTTTGTTTCACTGTTTTTCTTTGTCACAAGAAGGGTTTGATCTGGAAGAGGGAAATGGAAGGGTGGATTTCCAGGAATGATAATGATCTAAGAACAAAAATGGATCAATAAAATGTATTTTTAAAAATGGAAGTGGGAGACATGGACAAGAGGTGGATTTAAACTGGTATGGATTTAATACTGATGCCAGACACAGCTGTAGCAGGTCCCTGCCTGTTCTTACCATCTCTGGTTTAAGGTTCTCCTCAGACTCCCTCCCCGGGTCCCCCCAGTTCTGACATTCAATGTTCTAGAGCACTGGTGTCAAATTCAAATAGAAACAGATCCTTGCAGGCTGCGTATTGACTCAGGAAAACCTCAAATTAACATTATCTGTGTTGTATTTTTTATTTATTTTGTTAAACATTTCCCAATTACGTTTTAATCTGGTTCAACTGCAAGTTTGACACCTCTGCTCTAGGGTAGCTCCCTGCTCTGATACTCAATACTCTAGGATGGTTCTCCTATCCTCACTCCACCTCTGAGATTCTGTTGCTTAGTCTGAGGTCCCATCCAGCCCTAATATTCTGTGTTCTAAGGCCCCTCCCAACTTTGACATTCCCTGTTCTAAGACCCCTCCCGGTTCTGACATTCCCTGTTCTAAGGCCCCTCCCAGCTCTGACATTCCCTG
>NW_020943070.1:2863780-2880133 GCF_900497805.2 Vombatus ursinus | reverse complement strand
CCCTCCCGGCTCTGACATTCCCTGTTCTAAGGTCCCTTCCAGCTCTGACATTCCCTGTTCTAAGATGTCTCCTACTTCTGTATCTATGATCTTATGATCTTACACGTAAGACCTTTGGCAAGAAAGGATAGATGTACTTGTTCCTGTTTTACAGATAAAGAAGCTGAGGCTAAGAAGGGTGAATAACTTACTAGCCAAAATGCCTCACATGGTCACTAAGCAACAGATCCAGGACATCCAAGGTCAATGACCTAAATAGGCTACTTCTTAAGGTAGTGAGTTCTCCATCACTGGAAGTGTTTGAGTGGCAAATGGACACCACACTTGTTGTGGGCCTGCAATTTCTGCTCAGATACAGGTTGGGCTTGACACCCTCCCAGATTCCTTCCAGCTCAGGCATTGTTGATTCTCAGATGCTTTTAGGCACTTGGCTGGCTGCCCTGTGATTCTTTACTAGGCTGTACTCACTGACCTCTCCTGGCAGAAGCCCTGAGGCTGAAGACTTTTCTAAGAAAGACAAACAGAGCCCTTGGGACTGGATTATAGTGAGGAAGGGAGGGGAGAGTGAGCAGCAGCAGCAGCAGCAGCAGCTTCCTGAAACTGGTCCAGGCTTCCAAGTTCTTCCCTCTCAACTGCTCTGGGAGGCAGGGGGTACAAGTCTTGTTAGCCCTCTTGGACCAATGAGGAGACCCACCCAGGGCTGCCCAGTCCCAGCCCAGGGTTCTTTCAGCACCAAGCTTCCAGATTTAGGAGTAAAGGATGTCAGAGATGTGGAAAAGCTTGGAGACCATGAAAAACAACCCCTTCCTTTCATAAGGGAAAAGGCTGAGGCCCAGTCTGGGGAAATGACCTGTCTGGGTGGGGACAGAGCTGATCTCACATCCAAGATGGATGTTTTCCGGGAGTTCTAGGGAGATTCATTCTGTTCAGATCAGAGATTCATACATCAGGGGCTGAAAGGGATTTCTGGGGCCATCTAGTCTAACCTCCTAATTTTATAGATGAGGAAACTGAGGCCTTAGGAAATAAAGTAACTTGCCCAAGGTCACCCAGGTGGTAAGTGATAAAGTTTGGATTCGAACCCAGGTCTTTTTACTCCAAACCCATTTAGTTTTCTTCCTAGTGTCAACATTGCCCGGGTCACAGATGCACCTCCCCGAGTTAACAAGGAAACTCAGTATCTCCCTCTCTTTCCCCCTGCACATCCACCTCCCTTTTCCTTTCCTGGTTGGAGGCTCTGGGCTCCTGGCCTCAATCTAATCAAGGTTGGGAAGGGGGAGGGAGGAGAGGGCCAGATTGATTTCCCCTGTCTCGTCACCCAATTCCAATTTGGAACTGTAATTAAAAGAAGATGAATGGGGCCTCCTGGAGCCCAGACCTTGCCAGCTCGGAATAAATGGATGGGTGAGGGCGATGGAATGGTGGTGGTGGGGATGGGGCAGAATTCAGCTGATGAGAAAGAAAGGCAGCTACTCCAGGCTCTGGGGAAAGAGGCCTCAGACACCCCAGCCCTGATGTGCACACGGGGCTTTATGGAGGATATCAGGGTTTAACCCCATCACCTTAGACCAGGGGAAACTGAGGCCTCAAGAGAGAGAAGTGACTGACTTTATGGACACACAAGTTAGTGGCAGAAAAGGGGATCTCTTAGCACCTTCCCCCATATTTCTCCCCATTCGTAGTCATTTTCCCAAATGGCTTCCCCAAATCCTCATCCCCAGCCCCTCCAATCAATTGACAAGGACTAATTTATCCCTGCTTTCTTCTGTTGCTACCTCTGGAAGTCAGGGTTAAACTCGCCAGGAAAACAGGTAATGATGCAAGAGGAAGAGAAAGGAGAAGAAAGGAGGGAGAGCAGACAAGGCCCTGAGGGCTATATCCCCTAGTGGTCCATGCCAGGGGACAGTGTTTGGAGAGGGGTCAGGCCGTGGCCACATGGTGGATTGCATAGAGCACTGGACTTGGATGTCCACTGTGGTCAGTGAGTACCTCACCTCCCCGGGCCTCAGTTTTCTCATCTGTAAAATAGAGACAGCAACATCCTAATACCAAACTCTCCCAAAATCATTGTGAAGCTCAAATAAGAGAATGCATTTGGCAATCTTTAAAGCCCCAAGAAGAGTCAGCTACTGTTGTTATGGACAGGATCCCAGAGCTGGAAAGAACCTTAGGGGACATCTGGTCCAGGCCTCTTGTTTTGCAAATGAGGAAACCGGTCCAGAGAGGCTAATGATTTGCCCAAAGTCACTCGGCTCCGTAAGCAGTAGAGCTGAGAAAAGAGCCCAGGTCCTCTAAAGTCCAGAGATCCCTCCACACTGCCTCTCCTAAGATTTAGAGATCACATGGTCCCTCATTTTTCAGATGAGGCAACTGAGGCCCAGAGAGTCAAATGGAGAAAGCCAGGACTCAAACCCGGCTCTCCCACCTTTTTCTACTTTGTGTTGCTGCCTCCTCACTCCCTCCTCAGAAGGGACAAAGGGACAGAATCCAACTGCTCCCATGCCCACCGTCACCCCATGATGAGCACGGCACCGTCCCATTCCATGAAGTGAGCACCCGTGAAGCCCAGTCCATGGCTCCGTTCCTTCCCTGGCAACAGTCTCCTCCCCTTTTGCAGCAAATTTTGAGAAGTAAATCAAAGTAAAATCAATAGATCTCAGAAAAGCCTCCTCTGAATCCCCTTATTGGCTCCACTCCTGAGTGGAGATCAGATTTACCTGAGCGCTGGGAGAGCCTGGGGGGGAGAAACACCCCGTGATCTATCCTGTGACCCCAGTCCTCCGGGTTACCTCTGCAGGGGAAACGCTGCCCAAGACGTACTCAAAGCCCAGAGCCAGGTGATGAGGGAATTTTTATAGTCATAAAATGCAGAGCATCAGGGACACAGAAAGTCAGAGGGCAGAGGGCCCTCAGATGCTGCTGAGGAGGGAGAGTATAGGGTTGGGTTTGGAATCAGAGAACATGGGATCAAAACCCAACTCTGCTATTTAAGACCTGTCATTTCTCTGGGCCTCAATTTCCCTGTTGGTAAAATGAGGAGGCTAGATTCTTGGACCTCTAAGCTATAAATCTGTGATCTTGTAAATGTGGAATGTCAGAGCTGGAAGGGGCCTTAGAAAAGGGGATGTCAGAACTGGGAAGGGCCTTAGAACAGGGGATGTCAGAGCAGAGAGGGACCTCAGAACAGAGGATGTCAGAGCTGGGAGGGGCCTTAAAACAGGGGATGTCAGAACTGGGAAGAGCCTTAGAACAGGGGATGTCAGAACTGGAAGGGCTTTTAGAGATCCACCAACTCAACACCCTGATTTTATAGATAAGGAAACTGACACCCAAAGAAGGGCAGGGACTTGCCCAGAATTGCACAACTATCCTTTCTTTTCTATTATTCAGCAAAAACTGTGACCTGGTGTGTATCTTCCTCAAGGTCAAAAGTTGAGAATGTCCAAGCCTCAGAGGAGGCAGGTATGCCAGAGGCTCTCTGATACTGAGCAGGGCTCCTTCTACAAAAAAAATCCACAAATTGGGGCAGCTAGGTGGCATAGTGGATAGAGCACGGGCCCTGGAGTCAGGAGGACCTGAGTTCAAATCCAGCCTCAGACACTTGACACTAGCTGTGTGACCCTAGGCAAGTCATTTAACTCCAACTGCCTCACCCCCCCCAAAAAAATCAACAAATGGCCTCCCTTGTCAGCCCCTTCTCTTTTGGGTCATCTACTCAGGAGACCTCCATCCTAGTCCCAGCTCTGTGCCTTACCAGGCATGTGTCCCCGGCCAAGTTAAGTCATTTTTCTCTGAGCCTCAGTTTCCACATCTATAAAATGGAGATAACAATGCCTGTTTTTCCTACCTCAAGGAGTGGGAGGCATTTTCCTACCTTAAGGAGTGGGATCATGCCTGCAGAAATTATTTGTAAGCAGCAAAGGGATAGAAGGGGTTGGTATTGCTAATAATGATAATTCTCTTACCCAGTTTCCCTTTCAGAGGCAGAACTGATCAATATACTCTGGTGGACAGAGGTGCTCAGAGCTGGAAAAGGAAATGTTTTACAGTCATAGACTTAGGGCTGGAATTAAGGTTGGGGTCTATGGCCCCTCTCATTTTACACGGAAGGAAACTGAGGCTCAGGCAGATTAAGTTACTCTCCCAACTGCTGAGATTCTGAGGCAGAATTCAGACCCAGGTCTTCCTGACTCTAAGCCCTACTCACTGCACTGTGATTTCCAATCTAGAACCTCTCTGGGACCAGTCCTCTCCACCCCCTACCCAGGCAAAGATCTGAATCATGACACAGAGACAGGGGTGTCCTGAGCACCGTGTATCCCACCAAGTCCCGGGCTTTTTATGGACCAACTCTTCATGGCCCACCTCCAAGGCTCCTATTCCTGGTAGAGAAGGGAAACAGACTTCAAAAGGCAGCCTGGGATGGCCAGAAAGAAGCCTGGATTTAGAATCTGAGGACCTGGATTTGAATACTGACTCTACTACTTGCTACCTGTGTGTTCTTGGGTAGATCATTTCCCTTCCCTAGGCCTAAGTTTTCTTTCAAGGTTCCTTTCAGCTCAAGGACCCTTCCAGGCTTCATGAGGATGTGGCCAAATAGGACTTAGGGCCCTAGGGGCCACCATGACCTAGGGAGATTCAGGGCCAAAATCTCCACCCAGAGTTTCATTCAGAAATGACGCCTAGGAGTTCTTAGTTTCCAGCATTGTCTCTACCTACTCATTTCCTGCTTCTGCCCATTGCTAGCTCTCTATGCCTCCCGTCCACCACATACCTACCAGGGCAAGACACCTGCCTCACACTCTCAGGGGGCATCAGTTACAGGACTGGGAAGGAAAGAGAGAAAAGCCAAGCCAGGATTACTCTTGTGGGGAGGTAGCGTGGAGGCCCAAGGTTGGCCAAAGTCCATCATGACCATCTACCTGAAGTGATGTGACATAGGCAGCAGGTCCTGCTGGGAGGGCCTTTCCAAGCCAAAAGTTGGAGGTGTTGCCAAGCATAGGCTGGGACTGAAGCCAACCCCTTTCCGGCTCCATTATCTTGGGATGCCCAGGAAGGCGGGAGAGCCAAGCACAACCCACCAGTACCATCTGCATGCTGCATGTGCTGGGAGGAGTGGGGAGTAGGAGAAGGAGAGGAAAAATCCCATTCTCTGTCTCCATTTCCTTCCACTTGGGAATTTGGGTGCTGCTCATATTTCCAAAGAGGCATCCAAGTTTTCAATGGTATCCAATTATGTAGGTACTTTGGCAGGACCAGTACTACACATTGAGTAGAAAGCCACTTGCTGAATAAATAGAAACATGGAAGACCCCATGAACCTTTTCCCCACCTGCTTCATCTGGGGACAAAAGCCTTCCACTCTGCAGTGAGAGAGCTGAGGAAGGGCCATCTCTAGGTATCTGCACAGGCTGTCCCCTGCCATGTCCATGCTGTGCCTGGAATATCCTCTCTCCTCACCTTGTGGAGTCCCTAGCTGCCTGCAAGGTTTAGTGCAGGGGCTACCTCCTGAATGAGGCCCTTCCTCATTCCTCAATGCTTTCCTCTCCTCCTCCTCTCCCACTTCTCCCCTGTCCCCCTCCTTTTCTCCTCTTCCTCCATGTTACTTTGTACTGACTTATCTGTGCACGTATGACATTCCCCACAGCAGAATGTAAGCTTCTGAAGGGTGCAGACTGTCTCCCTTTTGTAACTTTATCCCCAGCACCTAGCACCCAGCTTGGGGCACAGTAGAAGGTAAGCTCCCAAAGGGAAGGGACTGTTTGTGTCTTTCTATATTCAGCACATAGCAGCACATACATAGTGTATACCTAATACATACTTGTTAAATACCAGCTTAGTGGACTTAATTCCCTTCTGTACTTATAACTGGAGGGGACCACAGAGATCACTTAATAATAGTAATAATAATAAATAGTTCACATTTTTTTTTAGGGATTTAAGCTTTGCAAAGCACTTAAAATATTATCTCATTTGATTCTTCCAGCAGCCCTGGGAAGCTAAGTGCTGTTATTATCTTCATTTTATAGTTGGGTAAACTGAGGCAGGCAGCGCTTGAGTGCTTTGCCCAGGGTTTCACAGATGAGAAGTATCTGAGATCAGATCTGAACTCAGGTCTTTCTGACTCCAGGCTCAGTGCTCTACCCACCATGAAACCTAAGGGATAAATTATCTCCATGCAGCGCTCAGTGCCTTGTACAAAGGAAGAGCTTAACAAATGTATGTCAAATTCTGAAGCTTTGATTCCTCAGCCTCCAGCCTGCCTACCTATAAAAATGTAAGGAATTAGAGGAGGTTTAAATTGCAAATCCTGTACTTAACCCTGAAGGCAGGGACCTTTTCTCTCCTATCTAATATATGGCTTTCTTTGCTTGAGGCTAAAGTGGTTCCCTAAAAGTTTGCTGAAATGAATCACAGAACCATAGATTTAGATTTGGAAGGTCATCCAGTCCAATCTTTTGATAGGTGGAAACTGAGGCCCACAGTGATTTACCTAAGTGTCATCCCTAAGGGGACAGAGTCAGGATTGAGATTTGGGTCGTCTGGCTCCAAATCCCATTCCTGACCTTTGACAGTAGGTCTAATGGGACATGAGGTCCTGGGAGGAGAAGAGGGGCGAGGGAGGAGTGGAAGGCAGCAGTCCAAGACAGGTACTGTACAACTCTTCATCAGGTATCAAAGGCCTGCAGGATGCCTGAACTGGGAAGAACCTAGTCCAACCCCCCAGGTCAGGTAGATGAGGAAACTGAGGCCCAGAGAGGCAAATTACTTACTCAAGGTCACACAGATTGTGGTGGAGCTGAATTCAAACCCTGGGGTTTAGGGTTTGTTTTCCCTACTCTACCACGATGGTAGAACCAAGGCAGGGTGGGTGTGTCTCTTCAGCTGTAACAGGATAATAACACTATTATTTGAGATAGTCTGACCTCTCCTGACTGCTGTGACCATTCCTCAAGTGCTGTCTATATAAACGACAGTTCTTCCTCCACTCCTCTCCAGGGGAGGGCTGTGCCCTATCTTTTTTTTTAAGGAGTTCTCTAGATTCCAACTGTCGCTTTCCCCCCCTCACCCTGGAGAGGCCATTCTGGGCGCAGAGAAAGAAGAAATGGGAAGAGAAATCCATTGCCCACAGGCAGGAGGCTGGAGGCAGCAGCCCCTGTAAAACCCGGGCACAGAGCCCAGCATTTCTAGCTCTTAGTTCCTTCTCCCTGGGGGAGGGAGGGGTAGTGGCTGGCTCTGAGATCACTCAACGACCAATGAGGGCAAAATCTCAGCCGGGCCCCTCTGGGAAACTAGCAGGAGCCCCAAGCCGGGACCCCCTTGGGACTGAGCTCGGCCAGCTCTCCCTAAACCCTAATCAGCTCTCCAGAGCAGCCTCCTGTCCCTCTGGCCCCTCTAGGGAGGGCAAACAGGGCGGTATGGAGGAATGGGAAGTCCGTATGGAAACTATGCTTGGGTCTCCTAACAAACTCAGTCCTACACCAGCTGTCTTCCAGAAGAGAGTTAGCGGGAGAAGCCCCTCCCCCGACACCCCAAGGCCTCCCTCTGATCCTTGGGGGATCCCGGAGCCATGAGGATCTAGAACTAGCCCAGACCTTAGAAATCTCGCCCAGCCCCCCACCCCACACACATTTTACAGAGAAGGAAAATGAGGCATAGGGAGGGAGGAGGGGACTTGCCCAAGGTCACGCAGCGGTGAGAAGGCTAGAATCCTATTCTTTCCATCCTTCCACAAGCCCGAGTCCGGTTTTGGCACCCCTTAAATGGGCGCCACGTTTGCACTGCCTGCCCTGCGGGGCTGCAGAGAGGCGAGCGCTCCGCAGACCTTGGAGAGCTCACGCAATTCATTCACCAGCGGGCGCTTAGGAGGCGCCTCCTCCTTCTCCGAGTGGGGCTCCGCGCTGGGCGCGGGGGATACAAAGACGGGAAGGCGCCTGCAGTCCCCGGCCTCCCGGAGCTCCCGGTCTGCGGGCGGGCCGTGCAGGTTCTAAGCCCCGCCGTTCTCCCCGGGCCCCTGAGCCCGAAGGGGCGGCCGCTCACCTCGATCTTCTCGATCCTCTCCTTGAGGGCGCGCACGGCCTCCTCCAGCTCGCGGACCACGGCCGGGGAGTCCCAGGCGGGGCCGTCGCTCACGGCGTCCTGGCGGCCCGAGGGCGCCGCGTCCTGCAAGGGCAGCCGCAGCCCGCTCTCGCAGCGGCCCAGCTTGCCCGTCAGCTCGCGGATGGCCTCCTGGTCGGCTCGGATGCGCGCCTTCTGCTGCAGCGCCGTCTGCCGCAGCTGCTCGGCCGTGCTCTGCAGGGCCAGCAGCTCCTCCTCGCGCTGCCGCTGCTGCTGGCCCGAGCCCGGCCCGTCGCCCTGCACCGCGGCCCCGGCCGACGACGTCGGGCACTCGGTGGCCAGCGGGGTGCACAGAAAGCGGCTGAAGAGCAGCGGGTGCTGCAGCGGCCGGGCGCTGGCCAGCAGCTCGCCGCCGCCGCCGCCGCCGCCGGGCACGGGGAGCTCGTGGGGCCCGGCCGAGCTGCCGGGCCCATGCAGCGCGCTCAGGCTCTGCTCCGGCCCGGGGGGCAGCAGCGCCGCGGCTCCGGCGCTCGAGTCATTGTCGGCGGCGGCCCCGGAGGGCGCCCGGGCCGGGCTGGCCGCCGGGTGCACGCTGGCGATGATGCACACGATGGCACCGAGGAAGGCCAGCATGCCCGCGGCCAGCAGCACCGCCAGGAACTTCAGGGTGGCGCGGGCGGCGGGGGGGCCGCACGGCCCCGTGCACGCGGGCTGGGGAGTGAGGGGAAAGGCGGACTAAAGGACGGACGCGAAGGGACGTGAAGGAAGCCCGGCACGCGGCTGGAGCTGCTGCTACTTCTGTTAGTGCCGCGGCTGCTGCTGCCGCTACCGCCGCCGCCGCAGCTCTGAGCTCCTGTCTGGCTAGAGGAGGGAGTGGGAGGCTGCGCCGGCCCCGCCCCTCTCCTCCCCGCCCCTCCCCTACACCGCCGGGTCCGGCCCCACCTGCCAGGCCCGGGGGCCCCGAGCGAGGCCAGCCCCGAACTCTGGCCTTGCGCCCTCGCCGCCGAGAGCCTCGATGGTCTCTGTAATGGAAAGAGGGACCCCCGCCAGAGAAAAGGGGACTCGAGGGTGCCTCAGAGAAGCCTGCCCTGCCTGCCCAAGCCCAGCTCCCCCTTTCCGGGCCACAAGCAGAAAGATGACATCCAGCCTTCTCCGAGCCTTGGTCCTCTCCCCTCCCCATACCACAGTGGGGGTTCTCTGGGACTTTCCTTTGCCCGATTCAGCGCCATCCCTCTCTGCCAGCCCGAAAGAAGGGACAGGGACATTCGTTCACTCATTCATCTTCAGTGATGTCTTTCCCCTCTACCCAATGCTAGCTGTGCTTTCCGTTCCCCTTGGCATAGTCCTGGCTTCTCTTCCGTTCTCCACAGGGTCAGAGATATAGAGTCCGAACGGACGTCAGAGATAAGTCCAATCTCCTCAACCCGACACAGAGAGGAACTTGGTCAGGGTCACAGAGCTAAAGTGTCTGATGCAGGGTGTGAACCCCTGGCTTCCCGGCTCCAAGTCCAGTACACCATTACGCCAGTTACCTTTCTCTGCAGTCCACTCTCTTCTCCATCACGTCAAAAGGAAAGAGTATTCAGGGGTCTTCAGGGACCACCACGTCCTGATCCTAGCTCCCCACCTTTCCGTAACAGGGGCAGGTTGGGGGGAGGGTGAATTCCTATGATCTCAGAGATGCCTCTCTCTACACTCTATCCTCACTCTCTCTGGACCCTGATTCTGGCAGAAATTCAACATTCATGTATCCTCAGGGAACCCTCCTTCCTATACTCTAATCCCTGCTCCTTCTGTCCAAAAGGACAAGGGAGAAGGTGTTGAGAAGGGAAAGAGGTCTGCCCCTCTCTTATTCCAGAATTCCTTTAACTGGTGACATCTCCACTCCCTGCATCCTCCCCCACCCCCCCACTCCTTCAGGACTCGTATAAATGGCAGCCTAGAGAGTTGGGAACTGCTCCATAGCTCCACTGTGCCCATGTAGGCTGTTAGCCAGCTATTCCCTTCTGGGGAAGGGGAAAGGAGGGCCTCTGTGAAAGTCCTCCCCATCTTTCAAGGCCCAGATCAATCTTGTGTTTCACTAGGAAGACCTTGATTAACCTAGAACAATATAACTTTTCAGAGCAGGAAGGACCCTTTAAGTAAGTACTCTAACCCCTTCATTTTAGGTGGGGAAACTTGCTTGGAAGAGATTGAGACCAGACTGGTTCCCTGCAGTCTGGGCGCTGACAAGAAAACTGATGAAGCTGATGGAGATTAGGTTTAAGTTCTGTCTCCGCCAGTGACTTGCTGTGTGATCCTGGGCAATTACTTCCCTTCTTTTAGCCTCAGTTTCCTTCTCCATAAAATAAGGGGATTGAATTGGATGACTTAGAAGATCTCACTTAGCCCTGAAAGTCTCTGTCCTGTGAACCATGATTATCATGTAATAGCTTCTCTTTATGTGCTGGGTACATACAAATTCCTTCATAAATGTTGACTGACTGACATTAGAGGGGAAAACAAAACTGATTAACAAAAAGTTTTAAAATACAGACACATGTAAACTGATGCAGTTTACAACAACAACAAAAAAAACCCCCTGGAAAATAATATACACAATGACTACAACAATTTATGTGGAGAGAACGCTGACCTGAAGCTGATGGTTATGTCTCTGTAATGCCCAGTCTTGACAAGACAAGAATATTAATTTCCTTTCCTTAGTTGGAGAGGTGGAGGTCTACAGCTGCAGAATGTTGCATACACTCTCAAATTCAGTCACCATGTTGGCTAGTTTTGCTTACCTGCTTTTCTTTGTCATATGAGAAGGCTCACTGGTGAGTGAGGTATATTCAAAAGTGGCTATGATGTAAAAACTAAAGATGTCAATAAAGTACAAATTACAAAAAACAGCACAAGACAGTCCAAGAGATATGGCAGACAGCAGACAGTTCAGTGTTACATGAGGACCTCATATAGTACATGTTATTTATAGCCCAGAGGAGAGCTCAGCATGGGCTGGGGTCACTGGGAAGGCTTCCTGGCAGGGTCTGCACTAACCCTGATACTTGAAGGATAGGAAGGATTGGAATAGATTGGGCCTGGGAGGGAAGATGCTATATGAAGAATCTGCAAACCAGGAATTCTAAAATACTTGAAAATGCTCTGCTTTCTTCAGTTTAGAGAGTGCCCATCCACCTTGCTTATAGTATTGATTCATCTGGTACATTAATAAGAGAAGGATCTGGAACTCTGTGCAGGGAACTCCTCATGTGGGAATTATCTTTAACAAAATGCATCAGACCCTATCTAGGACTTAGTAAATAGACCCTGGGGAGTTGCCTTAGACACATTGAGCTTACGTGATGTGCCTGGGTTACAGAGCTCTTACGTGTATTGAGTGAGATTTGAACCCAGGTCTTCTGGACTTCAAGCACAGCATCCTATCCACTCATGCCATGCTGCCTCTTCAATTCACCCATCCCATCCCCCCTTCCTACTCTCCTCCCCCAGAGTTCTGCCATAAACTTCAACCTAACACTTGACCCAGTGGCCAAAGGGGCATCTGGATGGCTGGCTTACCTTGTCAATGAATCACAGATGATTGGATTTGGAAGGGACTTCAGTGGGCATCTAGTCCAACCTGAATGGGGATCCCCTGTACAACTTCCTGTCACATAATCTTCTAGTCTTTTCTTGATGAGCTCCAGTGACAGGAAACTCACTACCTCTCAAAGCATCTCATTCCACTTTGGAATGGCTTGAGTTGTGAGAAAGCTTTTCATTACATCGAGCCCAAATCTGCTTGTAGCAACATCATAGTGCTCCTAGCTCTGCCCTCTGGAACCCAAGAGAACAGTCTAACTAACATCCCCCTCCCCCCAGTCCTTATAAAAGCCTTTCACATAAGTGAAGATTGCAGTCATGTCTCTCCCCCCGCCCCCACCCCGTCTTCTCTTCTTCTGGATAACCATTGTCATTTCCTTCCTTGAACCACATTTGGCAAGATCTCTGGCCTCCTGCCCATCCTTGGGCTTCTCTGGATTCACCCAAGATTAACAACTTTTTTTTTGGTGCAGGGTGAAGAGAATCTCACTTCAGCGATACAGATGGGCAATGAATCCATACCTTATAGATGTAGAGAGTTACCTGGGATACCGAGACTTGGCATCAGGAGCAAGACTGGAATTCAAGTCTTCCTGATTCTTAGTCAAGCCCATTGTCCTCTCTGGCATGCTACCACTGGCTTGCCCACATCACTCCAGAAGCAGGTGCCAAGAACTGAACAGAATATTCCAGATAGAGTCTGCACAGGGTAGAGCTAAGTGGAACTCACTTTATGTCTGTCTCAATGCAGATTACAACTGTATGTTGCTTCTGGTGAGGTATCACTGCTGACTCTTAATGAGCTTGTGGTCTACTAAAACCTTCCAATCTTTTTCAGACAAACTGTTATCTAGCCACGCCTCTCTCATCTTATATCATTACAAGGTGAACTCATTAACAGCAAGGGACTGTTTTGACCTATTTATACTTGGCCCAATTCCTGGTACGTAGTAAGTGCTTAATAAATGCTTATTGACTGATTGATTATATGTGATTATAAAGTTGATTGTTTGAACCTAAATGTGGGACTTTACAATCTGATCTTATTAGATTCTGCCGCTCATTCTTAACTGCTTTCTGTGTCCTGGCCCCCTCTGGCAGTCAATCTGGTGAAGTCTATGGACCTCTTCTAAGAAACGTGTTCCTAAATGCATAAAATAAAATATATTGGGTTACAAAGGAAACTGATCATATTTTAATAAGTCTTATTGAAACTGATTGTATTGAATTAGAATTATCAAAGTATTAAAAAAAAAGTTTGTAGACCCCCAAGGTCAAGAGCCCCTGTTTATATAGCCAGGAGGGGTCTTTCTGTGAATCCTTACTTTGTTATCTGATGTTTCAGCTACTTCTCAGAGTTTTGTGACATCTGCAAATTTGCTAAACATGTTAGGGCAGGACTTGGTGGCAGGGGGTACAAGTAAGTGTGACAGTCAGGAAATCAGCAAACAGTCAGAGGAGAGAGATCTGAGGATCAGAAAGTTTAAGCTGGAAAGACCCTAGAGATTTTGCACGTCCTGAAGACTCCAAAGCAAAGTCCAAGCAGTCTTGCACTAAAGGTAAATCAGGGGGAAGCTCTGTTGTTCCATCACACCTGACTGATCTAGCCACAGGATTTATTGATAGCAAACCACCTGACCTAGGGGTCAAAGGACAAGCACCCTAATCACTTCACCGCTGCCCATGCTTCAATCTCCGCAGCTCACAAGGATGTTGGCACTGGGTGGCAGCAAATCCCAGCTGAGCCTCAAAACCCCACCTCCACCAGTCTGCCCAGCACTGGGCAAGAGGAGCTTTGTGCCTCGGGGGAGAGAGGGGATTAGAGGGTACCAAAATCAGGGTCCTAGGGGCATTTCTCCCCCTACCTGCCACATCCATGCTTCAATAGGCTTGGCTTTCATACTCTCCGGTAGCATCCTAAGACAATCCTATCACTCCCCCTCCCTTTACACCCCCTATCCCAGCCTCAGTGCAGAAATTCTGGCTATGGCTATGCAGATGAGCAGAACAAGCCAGGGTTCAAATCCTACCTCCGACACTCATTACCCGTGGGACCTAATGAAGGTCAGCCAGTCAGTATAGGATTCAGTTTCCTCATCTGTAAAATGGGAGGGGGTGGCCGGATGGTTCCTGAGGTCCCTTCCAGCTCTGAAGTCAGGACTGGGTGACTTGGTGCCTTCAGCACTTTGTACAGATAGAGGCCACAGCACACCGAACCCTCCTCTCATTCACTCTGGCCAACAAAGGGCTATTTGAACGTTCATGTCTTTGGTCCCTGTGATGCTGTGGGACAGCCTCTGCTGGCCCTCCCCGGGTGGTTTCTGACCCCCATTTCTATCTCCTGGAAGAATGGGTTCTGGCATCCTTCAGAGAAAACCTGGCCTTAATGTCTTCCATATGCCGTCGTGGAGAATATTAATAATGCCAGCTCAGTACAAAATGTTCTGCTGCTTTTCTCCAGGGGAATAGGCGTTGTATCCAGGAGACTGACAAGAGGCATTGAGCAGCCCTGCATCAAGCAATCTTTCAAAGAATGGTAGCTTTAGAGAAGGTGAAACAGAAGCCAGCGGTGTCGTGAGGGTTGTGGAGAGAACACAAGGCTAGAAATCGGTACCGCAGGGTTCTGGGCAGGGCCAGCTCTGTGTGTGGCTGCTGAGAGCAGATGCCTCCAGGATGGACTAGCAGGCCCCCTGCCCAAACTCTGTCCCCACTGGCCTGCCTCCATGCCTGGCAGTCCCCCATTAGCCTTGCCTCCCTTTGGACTGAGACGCTCGGGTCCCCAGGCATCCTCTGGGAAAATGGGGGTGGAAGGTTTGTAAAAGAAGAGGCTGAAAGATGAGAAAGGCTTTGGAAATGGTAGAATGCTGGCAGAAGCGAGGGGTGCTCATTAGTGAGATGTCTCCTGTGGTCTCTGACAGCCTCTTCTGGCTCAAAGGATTTCTCTCCTGTGCAATAGTGGCCAGAGGGAGGGATGCCCTCATTTCACACAGACTCTTTCCCTTCTGTGATGACCTCCTCCTACGGTTTTAACTGTCCCCACTTCATGGACGATCAGACTTGCAGCTCCATTCTTGACCTCTGTCTCCTGAGCTTGACTCACATCTCCAACTACCCTCAGCTCATGGACTAGATCCTCTCCAGGCTGTCCCGAAATCCTATGAACTGTACTTGGGATGGTTCCCAAAATGGAATCATCATTTCCCCCTTTCAAAAAAAATGTCCTGGGGCAGTTAGGTGGCACCGTGGATAGAGCACTGGCCCTGGATTCAGGAGGACCTGAGTTCAAATGCAGCCTCAGACACATAACACTTTCTAGCTGTGTGACCCTGGGCAAGTCACTTAACCCCATTACCTAGCCAAAAACAAACAAACAACAAACAAAAAAAAGTCCCCTCCCACCCTCCATTTCCTCATATATTCTTTGTCTTTATGTCCCAGTGCAATGTCTGGCATATAGTAAGCACTTAATAAATGCTTATGAAAGCTTGGCCCCAAAGAACAGGTATGAGAAGATGCCTCTCCCTATTCCTCCTCAGAGGTGAGCGAAAGGGGCACATGGCAGCAGAACACTGGGTATCTTGTCCGATTTCTTTATGTATTGATCAATTTTACTGACATTATTTTCTTCTTTCTTTTAAAAAAAAACAACTTTGTTATATGGGATAGTTGGGGAGGGGACATGGGAAAATGTAGGTGATGTAAAAACAAAAATATCAATTAAAATGTATTTTAAAATGCTTGTTGATTGATTTATTCTTCCTCTCCATCATCCAGGTTTGAAATGTCACAATACAACCTCCTCCCTGAAACTCCACCCCGCCTTCCACTGTGCTCTCTGGTATGCCTGTGCCATAGGCAACCTGCTAGCTTTCATATGAAACCTTGTCCTTCCATTCCTTCCATCTTCTTGTACCCTAAGCCCTAACTCCTTCCTGGTGGCACAGCCTCCCTGGCCCTTTTGAACACTGGCCAAACACTCACTCATCTCCTCCCCTCCCTCCATCATGGGGAGGAAACTGGAATTCTCCTTGCTCCTCAGTGGGACTTCTAGGCATTCCCTCTACCATTATCACTTAGTAACATCTTCTCCTCTGAGGTTAACTCAGTCCATATTTACCACCCAACCAAGATTCTGAAAAGTCTTGTCTACCAACCTCCAGCCACTCTCCTCCTCCTCCTCTTCATCTTCATCATCTTCTTCGTCGACTTGCCTAGAGTCACAAAGCCAATAAATGCCCGAGGCGAGATTTGAGTCAGGTCCTGACTCCAGGAAAGGTGCTCTATGCACTGTGCCACCTATCTGCCCCTTGGCTTTCCTTCTTCAATGAATTCAGTGCCTGCCTTATGATCACAGAAAAAAAATGAAGCCATTCATCTAGAGATCCTTCATGTCTCCTCCTCTTCATCTCACATCATTCAGATGCCTTCTGCTACTATCTATTCTTTCATCCCATCTCACATGAAGAAGTGACCTTTCTCCTTTCCAAGACAAATCCCTCTCCATACACAAGTGATCTCATTCCATCTCATCTTCTCCAGCCGACCTCCTCCTCTATCATCTCCAATCCCTCAAGGCAGCCTGGCATGGCTAGGGAAATCACTGCCCTCCTCTGGGTCTGTTTCTTCAATTGTAAAATAAAGGCTTAGGCCAGGTATCTTTAAATTGACATTCCTTGTTCTAAGCCCCCTCCCAGCCCTGACATCCCC
>NW_020943070.1:2853926-2863770 GCF_900497805.2 Vombatus ursinus | reverse complement strand
CTGACATCCCCTGTTCTAAGCCCCTTTTCAGCTCTGACATTTCCTGTTCTAAGGCCCCTCCCAGCCCTGACACTTCTTGTTCTAAGCTCCCTCCCAGCTGTGACATTCTAGGTCCTAACATTCTTGTTGACTGACAACCTCTGTCCTAAGTGCTAGTTAAGGAAAGAGAGGAGTCTGCCATTCAGAGGCAGAGAAGGGGGGCCGGTAAAGGAAGGAAACCAAGGCTGGAATTGGCGCTGGCCAGTCTCCTGCTGGCTTGGGGTCTGTCCACACCTTCACAGGTGCCATGGTCCCGACTCCCAAGATCAGGAGGCAACCATTAAGATGAAATCAAGTCCAGGAGCACTGATGAAGGTGCTACTCTGCAGAGATGGAGACCCCAGGGAGCCCGCCCTTCAGAAAGAAAGGAAGCCAGAGACAGGCCGCCAGCCGAGGCTGGGGCCGGAGGAAGCTGCAGCTTTGGAATGTAACAATTTATTGGGGGGCAAAATAGGCTTTTAACTCCCCATTCCTGGCATTGATACAATACGGAAGAGCAGCAGGAGAAACAAAACGTACAATACAAGAGTAATCAGCACAAAACAACCAGGAAAAACCCAACAGAACCAAAAAGGTCCCAAACCCCGAGACCAGCCGGCTTTTCCACCCGAGACATCAGCTGGGGAAGGGAGGGCGTGGAGGCTGAGGCGCAAAGCCGACAAAGGCGGGGAGGCGGGCCAGGCGTGCGCAGGGGCTTCCCCTCCTCCCCCGGCCCCGCCCCCCTAGGGGGGCGAGTTTAGCCAGCTGGAGCTGGATGTTCAAACAGTGAACACGGGGAAACCGAGCCAACACACTCCATCCTGGAAATGAGAAGATGACAGGACCCCCTCCCAAAATATAGAGAGATATGTATGTGTATATATTTATATATAGAATTCATTCGTGCACAATGCTTTTCATTAAATGCGTTTTTCTTTAAAAATCTAAAAAAAATTATAAGATACATTATTCCTTTTAAGGGTTGTTTCTTTCTGTTTTGTTTTGTTTCAGCTTTTAAAAATGAAAACAAAGTCTCCACCTCAGCTGGTCCGGCAAAGGGAATCCCTCGCCCCCAGGGCCCTCAGGAGCTCACTTGGATGGAGGACGTTGGCACACAGGAAGGCACGGGCTGGGAGGTGGGCCTCGTGTCCACCTCCCTGCCCTCTCCCTGCCCACCCCTCCCCTAGGCCTTGTTCCCAAATCCCAGGAACAATCCGGAAAGGGGGTGACGGGAACCCTCAGCTTTTCCCTTCGTACCAAGCTTCAGGAGGACGATGGAGAGGGAGGGTTTTCATCAGAAATCCAGGTGGAAAACTTCCTTCTTTTGCAAGGTTCCTCCCAAGGTGGGGGCTTGGGGCACAGAGTGGGTCTCCAAGAGCCCTGGGGGGGGCGACCTTGGACCAGTGCATGAGAACCGGAGACCAACACAGGGTGGAATCAGACCAGTCTGGTCTCTCCAAGGCAAGAAGTGCAAAACGGTGGAAGGGGGTGGGGGATGGGGTGGGGCTGGACGAGGACAGGCACAGGCCTCGAGCCTGACCCCGGCTACCATAGGGAGTGGGGAGAGGCACCACCCCGGCCACAATCAAACAGGACAGATCCCCCCAGGACCTTCGAGAAAGGGCAGGCCCCACCGTTTCCTTCATCCATCTCTTCCTAGCAATCACCTTTGAGGGGCCAGACAAGAGGGTAAACGAACGCAGCCTCGGAGACCTGCTCTCTGTATCACTGCCTCTGGCTTTCCTCTTTGGGGAGAGAATAGCCCAGGTCCATCATTGGGTGCCCAGAGGGATGACTGGCGAGCCCCAGTGCTGAGCGCCTCTAGTGCCCATGGGAGGAGGGGGAATAAGGAGGTCTACCCTCAAAGCCCACTCTGAGAGCCTGGGCCTTCCCCTCCATCTCCTCCCCTGCCCAGACTTCCGGCCCCCCCCCACCTCAGAGAGCAGCACAAGGTAGGGCAAAGAGTCCCCGACTTGGAAGTCAGAAGACCTGGGTTCAGATCCCGATTCTGCTGTTTACTGTGTGATCCTGGGTAAGGTGCTTTCTATTTCCAGGGCAGTCTCCCTCATCTTAAAAAAGCATTTTCGGGGGACTGGATTTTGATTTCATTGAAGCAGGGGTGCAGCTAAGGAAACCAGCACAGAATGGTGAGTCTTCTGGTCTCAGAGCTGACTACGGCCCAGAGGGGTAGGTGACTTGCCCAGGGTCACACAGCCAGGGTGTGTCAGACTTGGGACTGGAACCCAGGTCTTCCTGACTCCGAGGCAGCCTCTCTATCTGCTACGCCAGGCTGCCTATCCTTCTAAAATAGTAGTAACAATACCTGCCTCCCCAGGACTGAGTGAGACGACAGATGGGGAAAGTGCTTTGAAAATCGTAAAGCGCTATAAAGAATAGTTAAGAATAAAGCTGCCATGGCTCCCCTGGCCCGGCAGCGGCGGCTGCTGCATGCTGGGGTTGCTGTACAGCCCTCCAGAGCAGGTATGGTGCCCAGCAGGGATGCCCTGCCCTGGGCCCCGGGCATCCCAGCTGCGACCTCCCATTTACTGCTTCTGAAAAACACACGTCCCCCAACCCAGTTCACAGATGGGGAAAAGAGAAGGCGATCTGGGGGCTGGTGGGGGGGGGGGTCGCACAGTTTAGACGGGAACAGTCTCACACATGAGACCAGACCTTAGTATCTATATGACAAGTGGGGACAGTGGGGGAACCCCAAAAGCTCTTGTGACGAAATCAGGCTTGGGAAAACGGGGTTTGGGGGACTTGGTGTACAAAAATAAAGAGCAGTGGACTGCAGCTTCTGCCTGGTTATGGGGCAAAGGGGAAAGCAGCTGAGGCCTTGGGGGATGGGGCACCCCCCGGCTAGGAGAGGAGGCACTCAGTCCCCCCAGGGCGGCTAGGGACCCTAAGGCCCAGAAAGATTCTACTCCTGGGCCTTGAAGGTTTGGGTGGGCATCTCCCTATTAAGGGGGGGGGCAGGGAGGAACTGCTGTAACCTACATCAGCTAAAGCCTATCCTCCTCCCTGGGGCTCCTCTACCATGGTCCTCCATGGGTGGGGGGGGGGTCTCTCTCCCCTGAAGCAAAGGGACCTTGCTCCTCAGGAGGCTGCAAAGACACCACTCCCACCCCAATTCACATGCCCTGGGCCTCTTACTTCTGCTCCCTAGAGCCCTTCTCTACCCTCTGGGGCATGGCCAGGTTAAGGACCCCTCATCAAGGTCTAGCCATCTCCCCTTCACCCATTCCCAAGCCAGCCCCACTCAGCACCATACACCCTATTCACCCATGTCCTACCTTCAGAGGAAGAAGTAGAAAGGAAGACCTGGGGCCCATATCCTGTCATGGGTGAACATGGTGGGACACTGAGCTGTCTCACTTTGGCCCTTTCTCCTCCCCTAGGCTCTGGAGGGGGATACTTTGTGGACCTCTTAGGGTTCCACTCTAATCTCTAGTCGAGCTGGGAGAACGGGAGAGCAAGAGGACCCCCGACGGGTTCCCCACCTGCTCCAGAGATCAGCAATGCTGGCTTTCCCTCCACACGGCCGGCTGATGGCCCCACCACAGCTGTGCAATCACAATTATTAGTATTATTTTTTAAATATCTCTTTCTTCCCCCTCCCTGTAGGAATTCCACAATATTTTTTCTGTCTTTTTTTTTCTTTTCTTGTAAAACTAGTTCTTTCACTCTCCCATCATAAAATCACCTTTGAAAACACGACTTTCCCCCCACCCCACCCTTTTTTAAGAAAGAAAAAAAATTTCACAAATGACAGACTCTCAGAAAACACGTTTCTAG
Source organism: Vombatus ursinus (assembly GCF_900497805.2). Taxonomy (NCBI): domain Eukaryota; kingdom Metazoa; phylum Chordata; class Mammalia; order Diprotodontia; family Vombatidae; genus Vombatus; species Vombatus ursinus. The sequence continues at coordinate 2,859,954 of NW_020943070.1, read as the reverse complement.
GGTCCCTGGGAAACGGCCAGATCTGGGCGCCCAGGTGAACTTTCATCAGAGGGGTGGGGAGGGAGGCCAGCTCTTCCAAGAGGGACAGCTGACCGGCACTTGGACAGTCAACCAGTCAATGGAGGGTTCTGGTCCTTTTCACCAGGGGAAGGAAAGGATGGGCCCATGTGTCCCATGCCCCAAGGGCCACCGTCCCTGGACCCTCCAAGGCCAGCGGCCCTTACTTCTAACAAGTCCTGAGGAGGGCCAGTGGGCACTACTGGGATGGCCCTGAAGGAGGGGACAGATGGGGCTCTTTTTCCATTTTTCTGCTTCCCTTTCTATTTTCTGGAGTCATTCTATCCCTACCCACACATGTACACATGTACACACACACACACACACACACACACACGCACACACGCACACGCACACAGCTCAAACTAGAATCAAACAACCATCTTGGACAAGACGCATCTACTCCCCCAAACAATTACCCTCTAATCAAGCACAGTATATTATCTGGAGAAAACATGATCCCCCCTTTGCCAGCTCCCCCTTTCTGGAAGCCCCTCTTCCCCCCACTCAGATAAGCCACTTGAAAGAGAAGGAAGGCCTGAGGGTCTGCTCCTGCCCCTGGAAAGTAGAAAAGATCAGGATCCTCGGGGGAAGGTGGAGAAGATTTGGGGTCTCTGTCCTCCTAGAAGGAGGCTGAGCTCTGCGGCCAGCTCTCTGGGTCCCAGGGCCAGAGAGAACAAGGAAAAGACCATGATGGTCCCAACAGGCTGCCAAGCATGCAGCAGGAGCCGACGAGAAGGCCAAAGATCTCCAGGGACCTGGGGCTTTGGGGGGCCCCCAAGGCCCCAGGAGATGCTGGAGGATTTGCTAATTACTCCCACAGCCAATGAAGGTAAAGCAGAATGAAGAGCAAGCCTTCTACACACAGAGACTGAAGCTCCAATACAGAGTGCTTGGGCAGCAGTGGGGAAGGCTGGGAAGGAGGGGGCTCCACCCCACAGTGCACACATACACACAGGCACATACACGCCAAGATGCGACAGACACACACAGGAAGGACAGTGTCCCCAGAAGGCTCTGCTAGCACCTTTGGTTGACGAACTCTAGGGGCCCACTTCAGATCCTGGGTGTCTTTGGAGGGGAGGGGAGGGGAACTCTCTCAGCCCATCTACCCCAAAGAGGAATTAGGAAGGAGGTGGGCTAGCAGGGGATAGAGAGAGGGCTGGCCACCAGGGGAGCTGCCTGGTCCCCAGTCTGGGTGTGGACGGCGGGCTGAGGGGGTGTCCCTGCCACACAGGGGCCACTGCAGCTGCTCAGGCTGGGGACCATGCTACCAATCAGAGCCTCGAACCCTGGAGCCTCAGGTCATGGATGCTGGGCATAGAGACAGCCACAGCCTCCATATCTACCCACAGCAATGGGAGGTGGGACACCCCCCCCATTCCCAAATCTAGGAGCGAGGGTGGCGAGGAGGACGGAGTTAGCACCTGGGGGCAGGGGAAGAGAGGAGAGGTCTCAAGAGCACCCTGTCAGCTGCCAATTTAGCACCGAGAGTGAACAGATGTGAGCTCCGGGTACCCAGGTCCTGGCGGTGGGGAAAGGGCAGGAGAGAGAGCGGGACCCAGAACCCCAAGGAGGACTTGGCCAGATGCCGCCTTTGCTGCCTGGGCTCCCGATGCCACCGGGGCAAGTGAGGAGGTGTCGGAGGCAGCAGCCCTCGACAGGGTGGGACCCAGGTGTGTGTCAGAGGCTGGTGGAAGGCCAGAGCAAGAAACCAGGAAGAGCATGGAGCCTTGGGCTCATTCATGACAAACCAGCGCACACCTGCCCCTTCCTCACTTCCACTGACCTCCCACAGACAGAATACTGTCGGTCCTGCACCCACCACCCACCCACAGCTAAGGCAGCCCCAGCGCATCTCAGGCAAGCCCTGCCCCATCCTTCCTGTCCCCTAGGGCTGGGGAGTGGGTCAGAGAGAAGTGGGGTGCCTGTGAGCCAAATAAAATCAGCAAAGGACAGGCGGGAGGTGTGCGTGGGTGCAGGGGGAGCAGAGATCAAAACGCTAGTGAATGTGGGCACGAGAGGATCCCCAACCCATGCCCAAGTCAACCCTCCCCTCCGGCTGGAGACCACCAGCTCCCTTCATTTGCTCCCCCCGCTGTTTCCCCCACCCCCACCCACAGCCCCCTGCGCCACCTTCTCAAAATCCTCAGGGTTGCAGAATTCCTTGATGGTGACGGTCAGGAGGTTGCTGGTGACATCTGTGACCACCACGTTGGAGCAGGGAGACATCTCTGGACGCCAGTCCCCAGCCTCCTGCTCGGGGTCGGAAGAGGATCGTGGGGGCGAGGACGAAGGGGGCGTGTGGCCCCCATCGCCCCCTCCCGGGGGTGACCGCTTGCTGGTAGCCGCAGACTCAGGCGGGATGGACAGGTCAAGGACCTCGGCCTCGCGCCAGTCAGGGACCGCTGGGCTGAGGGTCTCCGGGAGAAGCTTGGGGGGCGAGTCGTCGGGGTCGGAGGACGAGTGCGGGGTCGGGGAGGTGCACCCTGAGGAGCCGGAGCTGCGGATGTCGTAGGGGGCCGTGGCCAGGACGAGCCCCCTGGGCGGCGGGGCGGGGCCCTGGGAGGCCCCAGCCTCGGCCTTGCCGGCCTGCGCAGGGGGTGGCGTCGGGCTAGGCGAGGGCTTGTTGTAGATGGAGAAGGCCCCGAACTTCACGTGGCGGATCTGCGTGCGCAGGATGCTCTCGCTAAACTTCTTGCTCTTGCCAATGACCCGGTTGCGGGAGGGGATCTTGGGGCGAGCCAGGGCCCCGCTTCCCGCGCCGCCCGCAGCGCCCTTGGCACCCTTGTCGATGACCTTCAGGTTGAGGATGATGCGGCTTCTCTTGGGCTCCCTGGGCTTCACCTTGCGGTTGATAATCCTCACGGTCTCGGAGAAGGGCGAGATGGGCGGCCTCATGCCCGGGCCGGCGCCCGGCCCTCCGCTGCTCTGCGGGTCCGGCCGGGGCAGAGGGCGCCGCGACATGCGGTGGCAGCGCCGGATGTCCTTCTTGAGACGATGCACGGCGGCGCTGGAGTGCAGCTTGGGGGAGGTCGAGCTGGAGCCGGGCTTGACCGAGAAGTGGACATCGGCGATGCGCAGGGCCTCAGCCTGGGCGCGGGCCTGCAGGGCAGGGCAGAGGGAGGTGAGAGGCGGAGGAAAGGTGAGGTGCCCACCTGGGAGCACAGCCAGAGGCAGGGGGCAGGAGGCCAGGGTTCTGGAGGCGCCAGCCCTGCCTCAACCTCCCCCCCCTGCAAAAGAGAAGGAGGACCTCTAAGAAGGTCCCTTCCACCTCTGTCAGTGCTCTGAAATGCCCGGAGGAAGGGGGCCTGCCTCACCTGGCTCTCTGCTGCCCTCTGGTGGAAAAGCCAGGCATCCTTCCCTAGTTGACTTAACAAAGCTTGGGCTGCTTGGAGGGGGGCCCACCTGGTCCCTTCGTCCCTCCTCCCAACTGGCACACTCCTCTCTAATCAGACAGCTCTCCTCCCCCTCCACCTAACAATAACAATAATAATAACAGCTGGTGCTTGTGTAGCGCGGTAAGATTTGCAAAACCCTTTACAAATATGACTCTCAACCAGCCCTGGGAAGTGGAGGCTGCCATTTTACAGATGAGGAAACTGAGGTAAACAGAGATGAAGTGACTTGGCCAGGGTCACCCAGCTAGGAAGTATCTGAGTTCTGGCTTCCCAGAACTCTCAGCTCCTGCAAGAAGGTCTGTTGCCCGGTCCTCATTATTGGTGGTGCCTTCCTCCTGAGACAGACTCGCCTCCGCCCCGATTTCTCTTGTTCGTACATGGTTCTCTTCAGGTGAAGTCACATCACCCCCATGTGAGCTCCCTTTGTATCCCAGGGCTTAGAATGGGGCCTGACACATTAAGCAGGTGCCGAATAAATGTCTGATCAATACCTTGAGTGGGGGCCCTTCCCCACTCACTGGGCCTCAGTTTTCTCATCTGTGAAATGTGAAGGTGGAATAAGAAATCTCTAAGATTCCTGCCAGTCAGAATGGTCTCTGTTCACAGGACCACAGCCTTAGGGCTCAAAAGTCATCTAGCCCCTCATTTTACAGATGAAGAAACTGAGGCCCAGAGGGAGGAAATTACCTAGGATTACAGCTTGGGAATTATAAGAAACTTCAAAGGTCATTTAGTCCAAGCCCTTCAGAGTTTTACAGATGAGGAAGCTGAGGCCAGGGACATGACAGGATCATAGACTGAAAGCTGGAAGGGACCTCAGAAGCTATCAGATTCAACCCCTTCATCTTACAGATGAGGAAACTGAGGCACAGAGACTCTAAGGGACTTGCCTGGTCACATAACTTGTAAACATCTGAGTCAAGATTTGAACTCAGGTCCTCAGAGGACCCCAGAGCCAGGGCTCTGTGCCCTGCTGTTCCCCAGTTCTGGTACTCTGTGACTGAGGTGACAAAGTGGAGGAAAGTCCAGATGGGAAAGGGGGCAGGGGGTAGGGAGGTACCCGAAGGTAGCAGCCGACTCCCCTCCTTCCCAGGGAAAGATAGTGGCCTCTCTGCTGCCTGCCCCCATCAATGCCCGGAGGGCCCCAGCTAGGCTACCAAGCACTTGGAGGAAGCGATCATAACAACTGCAGGCATTCACTGGAGGCGTCACCCAGACTGGGCAGACGTGCAAAACACGTCACTCTGAGCACAATCCAAAGGCAAAGATAAACTGCCCCAGGAATTTGGCCCCCACCCCCAGCTTTGGTTCTAGGGCCAATGGGGAGAGGTTCCCGACTGGCCGGCTCACCGTGACCACTCCCCTTTCTGGCTTCCAGCAGCACTGACTGAATAGGTCCATCACTGGACATTAAAACAAGAACAGCAACAAAACGAAACAAAACAAAAAAAAAAAAACCCAACAACAAAGAATGTCAGAGCTGAGAGGGGCCTGAGAACAGGGGACGTCAGAGCTGGGAGGGAGTTAGAACAGGGGATGTCAAGGCTGGGAGGGGCCTTAGGACAGGGGATGTCAGGGCTGGGAAGGGCCTGAGAACAGGGGATGTCAGAGCTGAGAGGGGCCTGAGAACAGGGGATATGAGAGCTGGGAGGGAGCTTAGGACATGGCTAATCCTGGGATCTCAAAGCTGGATGGGTCCTCAGAGACCATCTAGGCAATCCCCCCTGAGGCTCAGAGAGGAAGGCCTATCTCACGCCAGGCAGGCAGCTTGGCAGGAACTTTCCAGGGCCACCCAGGCTGATGAGCAGTGAGGTCAGGACATGATATGAGACTGAGCTCCTCAAAGGAATGGCTGGAGGAAGACCAGGGTGACCCCCTCCATGGGGGAGAGGCGCGCTCCCCGCCCCCATCCTTAGGAAGGGCCTCGTCACTCAGACCCCCTCACTTTACAGACGGGGAAACTGAGGCTCATTCCAGGTGACCAGGGGATGCACACCCTGTCCTCCATCTCCAAGGTCGGTGACTTTTTAGTGCCAGGACCTGGAACCTAAGCAGGTTCTCTCTCAGCCTTGCTCCACTCACCCCACAAGTACCGTCGGAGGAGAACCAGGCTTGGCCCCAGTTCAATAAATGCATGCTCCCTTCTCTCCCCACCCCCACCCCATGGCTTCCCTCTGCAATGACCCCGCTGGCCACACGGTGGCACTAGATGCCTCCCTGGCAGCCGTCCCAGCTCTGGGAGTATAAACAACCCAGATCCCTTCTAATGTCCGGCATTGTTACAAGGATGACAACAAGAGCCCTGATAAAGAAGGAGGGAGAGGGGAGGGAGGAGGGGGAGAAAGGACAGGAGGAGGAGGAGGAAGAGGGAAGGGGAGGAGGAGAGAAGGGGTGAGGAGGAGAGGAGAGGGGGGAGAGGAGGGGGAGGGGAAGGAGGGAGGGGGAGAAGAGGGGGAGGAGGATGGAGGAAGAGGACAGAAGGAGAGGGGAGGAGGGAGAGGGGGAGGAGGAGAGAGGATGAGGAGGAGGAAAAAAGAGGGAGGAGGAGGGAGAGGAGGAAGAGGAGAGAA
>NW_020943070.1:2819494-2853916 GCF_900497805.2 Vombatus ursinus | reverse complement strand
AGGAAAAAAGAGGGAGGAGGAGGGAGAGGAGGAAGAGGAGAGAAGGATGGAGGAGGAGGAGAGGGAGGAGGGAGGAGGAAGAGGAGAGAAGGGGTGAGGAGGAGGAGAGGAGAGGGGAGGAGGAGAGAGGAGGAAGGAGGAGGAAGAGGAAAGAAGGGGTGAGGAGGAGGAGAGAAGGAGAGGGGAGGAGGGAGAAAGGGAGGAGGGGGAGGAGGGGAGAGAAGAGGGAAGGGGGAGGAGAGGAGAGGGGAGTAGAGGGGAGGAGGGAGAGGGGCAGCTCCCATTGCTAAAAGCCATTTACAAAGTGTTTAGCAATGAGGGCAGCTGAAGTTAGAAAAAGAAGGGACCCTCAAGGCTCTCATCATCTATTCCCCCATTTACAGAGGGGACAATTGAGACTCCAAGAGAGGGAGGGGCTTGTGAACAGACTGCTGGACTTGGGAGTCCTGGGTTCCAATCCCACCTCAGATGCTGTGACAGGACAGGATCTGTTTTTGCCTGTCTTTGAATCCTCGGTGCCCAGCCCAGGGCCTGGCACACTGTGGGTGCGTAATAAATGCTTGTGGATTGATTGCTAGCTGTGTGACCCCAAGCAAGTGAATTGACCTCTCTGGGCCTCCCTCAGCTTCCTCACAGAGATAAGACCCATGATACTGACCTCCCTGGCTTGTAGTGAGAACCCCTGGAGATTAGGTTTATGCCTGCTATCATCATCACCATCAGTCCCAGTGTAGTAAATGGGAGAGACTTCAGAGTTGTGTGAACTCTGAGCTCCCCAACTCGGAGCCTCAGTTTCACCACCTGTAAAATGGGTGCTTTGAAGGCTGGTGAGAGGTAAACCTCTGGAAACTCTGAGCACATCTCTATGTTACAGTTGAGGAAACTGAGCCCCCAAAGCTGGGTGACTGGCCTGGGGCCACAAAGCCAGGAAGTGGAAGAACTAGATTGCTTTTTCTACCCCATTAGACAGCTATCTCCCTTAGGCCCAGGGCTGCAAATACAACCCGCCTGACATTTATTAAGTGCCTACTGTATGCTGAATTCCATGTTCAGGGCCAGAGGAGATAGGAAGATTAGGTTAGATAGTGTTCTCACCCTCCAGGCACTCACAATCAAGTCATTCAACAAACATTTATTAAGCACCTACAGTATTTGGAGGGCCCCATCTCCAGGGCTGGACAGAACAGGAGCTTAATAAAGAATATTGTTGGTTGACTGATTGATGGCATGAAACTATAGATCTGAGGGAAGGAGAAGGGAGGAGGCGAACTCGGCCCTCTCTCCTACTTCCCCAGGCTGATTCTGGGTTCCCCCAGCTCACTAGGATGGAGGGCGAAAAACCCTGTGCAGGAGAAAGAATACCGGGGAGCCCTGGCTTCTGGTCCCAGCTGTACCACTAACATCTGGGTGAAGGTGGGCAAGCCAGTCCCTCTCGCTGGGCCTCAGTTTCCTTTTCTGTAAAATGAGAGGGTTCAATAAAAGTCTTTCCACTTAAGCATTCACTGTCTTCATTCATTCAACAAACATTAAGCCTGGTCCACTGGGCGCTCAGTAACCTGGCCCCAACGATCTTTCCAACCTCATTCTTCATCACCCCCCTTCCCATCCTCTGCGGGGTTAGCCAAACTAACATTCTTACTGTTAGTAAGAATTTCTCCACACCTTTGCCTAGGCAGTACCTCCTGCCTGGAATGCCCTCCCTCCTCACCTCTGCCTCTTAGAATCCACTGTCCTTCAAAACTCAGCTCAAGCACCACCTACTATGAGAAGCCCTCTCTGATTCTCCCATCACCCCAAGTGTTAGTGTCTTCTCTTCCACACTGTCTTGTTTTTACTCTGCATATTTATATGGACACATATAACCCAGGACTCCTAAGTCCAGCAGTCTGTTCACAAGCCCCTCCCTCTCTTGGAGTCTCAATTGTCCCTTCTGTAAATGGGGGAATAGATGATGAGAGCCTTGAGGGTCCCTTCTTTTTCTAACTTCAGCTGCCCTCATTGCTAAACACTTTGTAAATGGCTTTTAGCAATGGGAGCTGCCCCTCTCCCTCCTCCCCTCTCCTTCTCTCCTCCTCCTCACCCCTTCTCTCCTCTTCCTCCTCCTCTCTCCTCCTCCCCCTCCCCCTTCTATATCTCTCCATAGAATATAAGCTTCCTGAAGGCACAGACTGTTTAATTTTTGTCTTTGTAATCTCTGGCACACAGCAGGTGCCTAATAAATGCTTGTTGGATGAGTAACTGATTGCCTGATCCTTAAGGGGTAAAAAGACAAGAAATGCTATCTCTGCCCTCTTGGGGTTTATAGTCTAGTGAGGGAAATCATACACTCACTCACACACAGACACACAGAAACACAGACACAGAGACACAGACATAGACACACACAGACACACCCACAGACACCCACACACAAATAACCAATACTCAAGATAGAATGTGCTAAGGACCTCAAGAGGAGGGAAGCTCATTGGAGTTCAGGGAAGCCTTTCTTCCAGCTGAGGAAATCAGGGGAAGCTTCCTGGAAGAGGTGGTTTGAAGGCAGGATAGAATTTCCATAGGAAACATTTGTTCTGTTTGAGCTGGGGGTGGGGAGGGAGCGATGCCAAGGTTCCTATAATTGGCTCATCACCTGATTAGAGGATCATGGGAAGGGCCCTCAGAGGACACCTTATCCAACTTTCTCATTTTACAGAAGGGGAAACTAAGGCACAGAGAAGGGAAAGGGACTTGCCCAGGGCCTAGCTCTCCATCTGGAATGGGTCTTTGGTCATCTCCTCCAACCTTCTATTTTACAAATGAGAAAATGACTTGCTCAGGTTCAAACAGTCATTAAGTGCTAGTGGTGGGATTTGAACCCAGGTCTTGTCAATTCCAAGTCCAGTCTTGTGGCCCCTAGCTGCTCACAGATCTAGAGCCTACAGAGGCCGTGGAGGGCAGAGCCCCAAAAGCACATGTTTTCATAGCTCTGTAAGGCATAATAATAATAATAATAATAACAACAACTAACACTTCTATAGCCATTTAAAGTTTGCAAAGTCCTTTACAAATGTTTTCTCATCTGACCCTCACACTAAACCCTGTGAGGGTGGCACTATTAATTATTCCCATTTTACAGATGAGGAAATTAAGGCTGAGAGGTGATTTGTAAACGATCACCCAGGTGGCAGGGACCAGCAGAGGCAGCATTTGAACTCGGGTTCTATAGTTCTCTCAGACCCTCATCCAAGTCCTGGGGTGGGAGATATCTTTTTTTCCCCCGGAAGTCATGCTCCCAGAGACAGTTCAGCTCCACAGTTCCGTGATGTCTCTGCCAGGTAGTTGCAGGAGGGTTGGTTTTGGGATCAAAAGACCTAGGTTCAAATTCTAGTTCTTGGGACCTTCTCCACTCTGACCCTCAGTCTCCTCCTCTATAAAATGATAGTTGGGTTAGATGACCTCTGAGGTCCCTTCTGGCCATCCAGCTAGAATCCTAATCGCAGGGATCTTTTCCCGTTTCCCAGCACTGATATGAAAAGGGAAGAAAACCTTGGATCTTGTCCTTGTGGAAGGCCCAGGGAAGCTCCTCCAGCTCAGGCCCCAGGGGCTGGCCTTTCAGTCCCAGGTTATCTGCCCAGGGATGGTCACTGCCTCATTATCTACAGCACTTCTCTTTTCATGGAAAACAGGTTTGGGAATAAGCGGCTAGGCCTGCCTTGGGGAGGCAGGCACGTGACAAGAAGGACCCCACAGCTCAGGAGCTCTGAGGCTTACAAGCCTGGTCCCTTCCTGCTTCAGCTTCGCTGCCTGAAAACTGGGGAGAAGAACCGGGTCTGGCTACGTCTAATGAGTCTAGAAACTGGACCGAAGGCTCCCTGAGGGTGGGAGCTCTGCAGCCAGAAGGGGGCCTGGGAGGCTCGTTGTTTTTACAGATGAGGAAACTGTGGCTGCGGTAAGGGCAGTTCCTCAGATTCACCATTCCAGAGTTGGAGGACTTTGGAGGTCCCAATTCAGAGGAGAAAATGAGGCCCCAAAAGGTCAAAGGATCTGCCCACGGCAACATGGCCAGGAATAGGGAGGGCCGGGATTTCAGCTCATGACCTCTGTCTCTTTTCGCCCAACCACGCGGGAGAGATTCTCAGGACAAAATTAGTCCATATGCCCTTTCACTTAAAAAGACAAACACATGCCTTGGATTCCCTTAGGGAGAGCAGTGCCCTCCCCCTTGCCCCCAAAAGGAGGCTGGGAAACACTCACTACCAGGAAGAGAATCACGAAACTCCAGAATAGAAAGGGACCTTAGATTTTGTCCGAGACAAGATTCTTCAACTAGAGCATCCCGAATTGGGGAGTTGGGGAAGAAGCAGTCACCTAGTCTTTGCTTGAATAATTGCAGTGATGGGGAGCTTACTACCTTACAAAGCAGCCTGCCTTCTGTAAAGGCCACCCAGGAGTGGGAGCCACACAGAACAGCTCAGATCCTTCATCCCCAGGACAGACAGGTAACATACTGCTTTCCCAGTCAGCTTTCTCCACTGCCCAGAAGGACCTCCACGTCTCCCTCAGGTTCTTAATTCAGTCTCAGGTGAAGCCCCCAAAAGGAACATAAAAGTTTGGTACAGTGGAAAGTGTGCTGGCCTTATGGGGCAGACAGGTGGTGCAGTGGATAGAGCACTGGTCCTGAAGTCAGGAAGACCTGAGTTCAAATGTGACTTCAGACCAAACACTTGACACTTACTAGCTGTGTGACCCTGGGCAAGTCACTTAACTCCAATGGCCTAAAATTTGAAAAAAAAAAAGAAAAAGAAAAAAAGAAGAAGAAGAAGAAGAAGAAGAAAAGAAAGTGTGCTGGCCTTAGAATCAGAGGACCCGGCTTCTCCTGTGGGCACCGATGTTTGCACCTGTGTGGTGGTGGGAAAGTCAACCTTTCTGAGCCTCGCTTTCCTCCTGGGGAAAGGGCTGGAATAAAGGCACTGACTGATCAAAAAAGAAAAAGAAAATGAGAGGGATGGCATCTATGGCCTCTGACATCTTTCCTGCCTCTAAATCTATGATCCACTGCCCTGGGTGTCAGTTTCCTCCCCTATAAAATGAGAGGGTGTCAGAATATAATAGGTGTTTAATAAATGCCGACCTACCTCCTCCCCCAAAACCATGAATAAAGCCCAGGTTCTGATTTCTACACTCGGCTCCCTCACTTTCCTCTTTGAGGTGCTAACCCACTTACAACTCTGTGTGTCAGCTACCATGGGCAGCCCTTACCTCTGCTCGGGCAGAGACCATTTTGCCTGCCTTCCCCCAACCTCTCATGGACCCTGTATTATGGCAGAGCACTGGACAGGAGTCAGGAGGCCCAGCTCAGCAGCAGCTGGGACTTCCTTTCTGCGCCTCCGTTTCCTCATCTGTAAAATGGTCCTGAGGCTGCCTGGATAGCCCACCTTACTGGGCAGGGCATTCAGAGCTCTGAGGTTGACCCTGCATGCCATAAGCACTTCATAACTACAGAGTTGCTTCCAAACTCATCATTTCTTTTGATGCTCAGATGGGTCTTTATTATCCCCATTTTTCAGAATTGGAAAGCAAGGCCAAGTGAAGCCCGAGATCAGGTGGCCAGTTGTTGCAGAGTTTGGGCATGGACCAGAACCCAGAGCTTCAAAGTCCTGGGTCGGAACTCATTCTACTGCACTGTAGCTGGGGTGCAGATGAACTGCCCCCCCTCCCCTGGGTGCCTCCCACACAGCCATGATCACTGCTCACACCCCTCCCCCCAGCACCTTTAACAGCTCCAAGAACTTACTCTAGAGCTGGGGGCGGGCCGCTCCTGCCAGGCCCCCTTCTTTGCTCCCCCCAAAAGGCAGGATTCACCCATGGTGAGCTAAAGGACCTCTGACATAGGCATTCCTGCACCAGTGATTTCCCTGGAGAGGAGTCTAGAAATAGTCACCTAACGTCAGCACCATAATGAACCGTGAAACATGGAATATTATAGCACAGAGCCAGCTGAGACCATCAGAGCTGGGAGGGGCCTGAGAACAGGGGATGTCAGAGCTGGGAGGGAGCTTAGAACAGGGAATGGCAGAGCTGGAGCAGAACCTTAGAGCAGGGAATGTCAGAGCCAGGGTGAGGGGGTTAGTCTTTCGAGATGACTTAATTCAAAGCTTGGGATTTTACAGCTGAAGTAAATGAAGGCCTGGAAAGAGGTCTTGCTTCTGAGGTCATGCAGACAGTAAAAGGCAGAAGGGGGTGTGGGGGGGGCTGGGGGGCCTGACCCAGGTCTTCTCTCCACAAACCCCAGTTCTTCCCACTAACCACACTTCCTCCCACGGAAGCACAAGTCAACCAAAGCCTGGCCCCATTCAGCTCCGGGCCAGAGCCGGTGGGTGGGTCCGTGCAGATGTGCCTAGGGGAGGAGTGAGTTTCTGAGAAGGGATGAGCAGGGGTCTCACTGCGGAGCAGAAGGCGGGAGGAGGCCACTGACGCCGGGACCAGATGCTTCTGTCTGTTCTAATTTTGGGCCAACAGAGACGTGCTCCCAGGGACTTCCAGAGGCTGCCCTCTAACTTCCTGCGGGGGAAGCCACCTCCTCACACGTGGACGACCCCATCTGTCACTGGCCTCCTGAGGTCTCCCTGGCCCTCTCTGGCCCCCAGAGCTGCCCTCCCAAGTCCTCACAACTCTGGCCTACAGAGCCTCTCCCCTTTACCATCTCCTAGGCCCCCCAAACAGGCCCTGAGGAGGGGCCTGCAGCCTGCTTCCCTAGGGTCCCCTGTACCAAGCAACACCACGGGAGCTAAGGGCCAAGGTCGAGCCTGGACCACCTGGGAGGGCCTCCGTGGGCCGTGACGGCCCAAGTTCAGACAAGTAACTTTGTTTCCGATGTCCACCTGTCCTCCACCCCTGTACTGAAATGCCTCAGGGGGCTCAGTAGAGGCTGCAGTCCTTGGGTCGTGGGCGGGGGCCCCTGGAGGGGGGGGTCACGGGCAGGAGACGGAGGGCCCCGAGCCCGAGGCGGATGTCGGACCGGATTACCTTCAGCAGGAAAGTTTTCGGCTTGGGTCCCCTCTTCTTCGGCCCATAGAGCTCCCGCTCCCTCTCCCTGGCGAGGAGAGACCCAAACGTGAATTGAGAGACACGCCCCATGCATCCATCTCTCCTCCACGGGTCCTGAGGCGACGCAACTCTGGCCTCTTCCCCTCCACCCCCACCCCACCCCCCAACTCACTTCTGCTCGAAAGCCGCAATGAGCCTGGAGTCCAGGATGTTTTCCTCGGGTTCCCAAGTGCTGTACCTGCGAAAACACACATGCAAAAAGGAGAGAAGTGGGAGAGGCGCGAGCACACCAGGCCAAAAACAGAGCGAGCCCCCCAGGTTTGCGAGAGACCCCCTGGAGCGCAGGCAGCCAGCGGGCCGCTGGCAGCCGCTGCAGCGCCGGCCAGAAGGGCACCGGGCACCGGGCACCGGGCTGCTGCTGTTACTGCAGGAGGGAGGAAGGGAGGGAGGAAGATGGAAAGAAGGATGAGAGGAAGGCTGGGAGGGAGGACCGGTGGCTTTGCAACAAGCGGCCCCCCGCGACACTCACTTGATCGCCCAACCTTTCCATTTCACCAGGTACTCGATGCGTCCCTGAAAAACAGAGAGAAAGAAGATGAGGAAGATGAGAAGGAGGAGGAGGAAGAGGAGGAGGAGGAGGAAAGGCGCAGCAGGGAGGGAGACAGGCAGCACAGTGCAGGTCAGCGCCCGGCTTGCAAGGCACTGACCCGACCTCCGCTGCACGGGCCCCGGGCCGCTGCAAGGGCCCGGGGCCAGGGTGGGGGAGGGGCGGCCGCTCACCTTTCGGATCCGCCGCTTGATGATGGATTCGGCCGCAAACACCCGCTCTCCCACTGCAGACAGCTCCATCTTGTTCAGCAGCGCCCACAGCCCATAATACTTGAGCTCCCTCCTCCCGCGGCCGCTGCTGCACCGCTCGCGCACGCGCGCCCCGAGCACCCAGACCCAGACACGCTCCAGCCCCGGGCCCCCGCCGCTCCCCGGCTCGCCTTCAGTGGCTCGCGCCGCCGCGCGGGCACCACGTGACCGGCACCGTTACCAGGGCCTACACCTCCCCGGGGGCGGTTGCTAGGGAAAGGGAAGAGCGCGCGCTGGCTCTTAAAGGGACCCCGCCCCCAAGAAGACTTGGGGGGGAGGAGGAGGAGGAGGAGGGAGAAGAAGAAGGGAGGAGGAAAGAGGAGGAGGGACGAGAGGAGGAGGGAGGGAGGAAGACGAGGAGGGAAAGAGGGGGAGGTGAAGAGGGGAGGAGGGAGAGGAAGAAGGAGGAAGACGAGAGGGGTGGGGGAATAGAGGAGGAGGAAGAAAGAAGAGAGCAAGAAGAGAAAAAAGAGGAGGGAGAGGGAAGGAGAAAATGATGAGGATGAGGCCAGAAGAAGGAAGAAAGGAGGAGACAGATGGGGGTGGGAGGGAGGATGGGTAGAGAGGGGAAGGGGGAGGAAGAGGGAGGAAAAGAGGGGAAAGGAAGAAGAGGGAAAGAAGGAGGAGAGAAGAAAAGGAAGGGAAAGAGGAGAGTGAAAGGATGAGAGAGAGAAGGAACCAGGAGGAGGGGAGAAGGAAGAAAACACAAGATGGAGAGGAGAAGGAAGGAGGGGGAGAAAGAACTGGGACTCCCTGGTTTTTTGCAAAGCACTACGGGGATGCAATGCTGCAGTATAAGCAGCGTTCCCAGCCCCTCCCCAGGCTGCAAACCTCCGCCTCGGGCCGCCCTGCATCTAAGCAGCCAGGGCCTCGGGCCAGGCAGCCACAGGGCTCTCCAGGGAGTCTGGAAAGGCAGCAGGGTCTCTGGGCCCCTCCGTGGGACTGGAAAAGGAGGGTCCCCTCCAGCCCACGTTTGCAAACGGTGACAAGCGAGGCAGCCAAAATGCCTGCCGATTTTCCAGCAGTTCCCAGTTGTTCTTTTAACATCTGCATTTATTTCTGTATCGGAGAAGATGGGTGATGCGGCCAGTGCAGATGCCTTAAAAAGACACCCCACCAAATCCATGCCCTGCACCTCCAGGAAAATACCAGTCTCTTGGGAAGGAAGGGAACAGGAAGAGGGGGCTTAACTAGGAACGATGGGAGGACATGTTATCTCGGTACCTTAACCCTTCCGCTGACGGGAGTCTACCGACGCTCCCCGCAGATGGTAGACCCACCTAGGCACCGGAGCTCAGCGGACCCTCCCAGGAAACCCAGCCTGGGCCTTCACCTCTTTTGTCACTGTCGAACCTCACAAGACGACTGAGAGGGGAAACTGAGGCCCAGCCACGATGACTTGCCCAGGGGTACATAATAACAGATCCAGTTCTTTTGACTCCTCCCCCAGCACCCTCTCCCCTGGGATCAGTTTATTCTACGGAGAAGAGGGACCTAATTCAAGTCATAGTGAGGACCTCATTAGAATTTAAGCTTAGAGCAGGGCCTCTTAACCTGAAGGTTAGTGGGTAGATTTTAGAGGGTTCATCAACTTGGATGGGAAAAATGACATCTTTATTTCAATATAATTAGTTTCTTTTATAAGCCTATGTACTTTCTTTTATGCACCCAGACATTATCCATAAGCCTCACCAGATTGCCAACAGAGGATCCCCAATCTGGAAAAGGTTAGAACGTGGGAGGCAATTATTAAGTGCTTACTGTGTGCTAGGCAATGTGCTAAGTGCTAGGGGTACAAAGAAAGGCCAGAACACTGCCCCTACCTCCAAGGAACACACAAGACACGTGGAAGACATATATAATGCTGATAATCTCAAAGAGGGGGGTAGGAGAGGGGACCTGGAAAGGCCTCCTGTAAAAGTCAGGATTTGAACTGTCTTGAAGTCAGAGACAATGGGTGGAGGGGGAGGGAGAGCATTGCAGGTGTGAGGGACAGCTAATGCAAATAAGGGGAGGTGGGAAATGGCCATGTTCCAGAAACTGCAAAAAGGCCAGGTCAGTGGATTGTAGAGTATTTGGGGGAGGAGAGGGACAGATTGTAGGAAGTCTGGAAGGGTAGGAAGGGCCCAGGTTGTAGAAGCAACCTTTGGAGTTTATCAGTAGGGCTGGGGGCGATGTGGTCAGATCTGTGCTTTAGTAAAATCCCTTGGAGGATGGAGTGGGGAGAGAGTTGAGGGTCAGGGAGACCAATCAGAAGACCGTGGCAACCGTGATGAGGGCCTGTATGGGAGGGGTGGCAGTGTGAATAGAGAAGAGACAAGTATCAGATTTGAATCAGGGATGATGCTGAGGTGCCTGGGGAATTGGAAGGTCTGGACAGTGCCCTAGTCCTAATGAGGAAGTTCAGAAGAGGGGAGGGTTTTGGAGGAAAGACACTGAGCTCTATTTTGGTCATGCTGAATTTGAAAAGGCCATTGCTGTTGCTGGCCCAGAACTCAGGAGAGACTCGGCTAGCTAAGCAGAGAATTTGTCTGGATAAAGCTGAGAATCGTCACTGAGAGATGACCGTGGAAGCTAGTGAGATCTCCACGAGATATAATAGAAAGAGAAAAAAGAAGAGGGTCAGGACAGCACCTGGGGGGGGGGACGCCCTCAGTTAGTGGCGATAATGTGACAAAAGCTCATTTTATTAGCTAACATTTCTACAAAGCTGGTCTAAGGTTTGCAAGGTGTTTTATAAATCTTATGTCATTTTAACTTCATAACAACAGGAGGGAAGGGGAGAATAGGTGCTGTTGTTAGCCCTATTTTACAGATAAGAAAACTGAGGCAGAGAGAAGTAACTTGCCCAGGTCACACAGCCAGTAGGTGTCAGAGGCAGGATTTGAACTCAGGTCTTCTGGATTCCAAATCCAGTAAAGAAACAGAGGAGGAGTTAGACAAACAGGAGAGCCAGGAAAGAGTAGTGTCACAAAAACCCAGAGATGTAAGGGTACCCAGGAACATAGAGTCTCAGAGCTGAGTAGAAGCTTAAAATAGAGGATGTTAAAAAACTTAGAGGCTCTTTAGGACTAGGCCCCTCCCAGCTGTGACATTCTCTATTCTAATGTCCCCACAGTTCAAAGGTCCCTGCCAGTCTGGACAGTCTCTGTTCCAAGGCCCCTCCCAGCTCTGACGTTCCCTGTTACAAGGCCACTCCCAGCTCTGACATTGGCCTTAGAACAGGGGGTGTCAGAACTGGGAAGGGGCCTCCGAACAGGGAATGTCAGAGCTGGGAGGGGCCTTAAGTCATCTGGTCTAACTTCCTCATTTTGCAAATGAAGGAGCTGAGGCCCACGGAGGGGAACTGAGCTGCCTCAGATCACTCAACTGTCCTCCAGGCTGGTGGGATTTGGTGCCCAGAGGCTTCTGACTCTAGGGCCAGAGTTCCTTCTGTCCCTCCCCCATGCCTCCCAGTCTGAAGGCCCCCCCTTCTGTTTGGGAAGGGACCCACAAAGATGAGGAGTCAGCAATCTGATCTGTTGTCAAATTGTTTAAAAAGAACGAGAAAGGAAAAATTCGTGAATGTGTAACAATAATATTTATGTGAAATCTGTCAAAAAGGAAGCAAGGTTTAGGTTAAGCGGGCCATCTGCTGACTCTGTGGGAGGCCCAGCTGGGAAGGCATCGACACTGACCTCTCTGGGAGCCCTTGGTCAATGGCCTGGAGTGGGGATCCTAGCCTTGAGACTTGCAGGCTCTCAAGGCCAGACGATCCTGCCCCTCTGCCCCGTTCCCTACCTGAACTTCCGGGCTGCTTGGCCCAATGGGTCTTCGGAAACACAGTAGGCCAGCTCTGGGGACCTGAAAACCCATGGTGAGAGAGGCCCAAGGTCTGGCTCTGGGTCCTGACTCTGTGTGCCTGGGTACAAGGGTCTCCAGCCTCCCCCTCCCCGGCTCCTAAATACTCTGTATTTATTATGTAGTTATCAGGTTACATTGTTTCCTCTAGTAGTCAGTCAAGAAACATTTATGAAGCACTTACTGTGTGCCAGGCACAGTGTTAAGTGCTGGGGATACAAAGAAAGGCAAAAGACATTTTCCCCCTGTGCTACCTAAGCCCATTCTGTATCTTACCTACTATGGCTTCAGAAATATTTGTCACTTTTCTGATTTGTTTTCATTTCAACTGAAACTTGTCATTACGAATTAACATCTGACCATGTTGCAGCATATCATATAATAAACTTAACATAACTGACCGGAAAAAAAAAAGATTCCCTGCCTTCGAGGAGTTTACAGTCTACCGGGGAGGTAGCGGGCAAACAGCCAGGTGTAAACAAGACAGAGACAGAATACATTGGAGAGAAACAGCAGAGAGAAAATGCTTATATTGATGTGCAAATGGCAGCTCTTCGAGGGCAGGAACGGTTTCGTTTTATTCACTTTTGGTTTTAAATCAGCACCAAGCACAATGCCCGGCACATAGTAGGCACTTAATAAATGCTTGTCGAATGAATGAATGTCAAATGTGCCGCTAGGACTGGATAAACCTCAAGACTGAAGTCAAGCCAATCTAACAAACATTTACTGAGCAACAGACTTTTGTAAGTCAGCTACCAGGCAGTGTGGTGCAGCGGAAAGAGCCCTGACTCAGGAGTCAGGACTCGGGTTCAGATCCCACCAAACCTGACATGGGTAGCTGTGTGACCTTGGGCAAGTCACTTTCTCTGAGCGAGTGGGGGTATCCTGCTCTAAAAGGGATTTGGGCTTCAGCCAGGGCTGTCCACGGGGAATGGGAACTGATGGCCATCTCTGCCTTGGAGTCATCTGGGTGGGTAATGTTCTTGTCTTACCCAAATAGGTATTATATTCCCCCAGCACCGTGTTCTGCACCCAATAGGCACTTTATAAGGGCGTGATCTACAAGTCCCGTTGCTCCCCTCGTTCCTGGCCAACCCAACGTCCCCCTCACTCTGTCTGAGAAGCCACTACAGATTCATGGCACTTAAGGCACCTTAGAGACCATCTAACCAAATCTCCTCCCTAATTTTACAGAAAAGGAAACTGAGGCCCAAGGAAGTTAAGTGACTTGCTCAGGGTCACACAAGAAGTTAAGTCCAGGATCTCTGTCTCAGAATTCAGTGTTCCCTCCCCTATCCTGACCTTGCTCCTCCACCCTCACTCCCCTGCCCTGCTCCCCTTTTTTTGGACCAGATCTGTGACTTCATTGATAGGGACCTCCCAGTGATGAAAGTCCCTCAACCAATGTAGGTGTTCGGTGACCTAGAATCTTAGAGATTCTGCTGGGGGTGGGGGGGGGGGGAGAGGTTCAGTTACTTATCCAAGGTCACACAGCCAGTAAATGTCAGAGACAGGATTTGAACCTAGGGCCTCCTGACCCTGAGGTTAGCTCTTTATCTACCCTTTCCCATCCCATGGTTGCAGGTCCAACTATGTCATTCTCACTACTCCAGTGGCCTCAAGGCCATGGAGTCCCCTTCCTCCTTCCTCCCTGACACATCCTTTTAAGTCCAGTGATACTGTCCTTTAGGCTGTTCACCAAACAAGACCCCCCATCTCTTGGGCTGCCGACATTTCCTCTGACCATCTCCCATTCCTGGAAAGCTCTCCCTCCTCATCCTCTCTCCTCCTCATCCTTCTTCCCGGTGCCCTTTGAGTTCCAACTAAAATCTTGCCTTCTGCAGGAAGCCTGACCCAGCCCCTCTTATTCCTAGTACCTTCTTGCCTCTCCTAATTATTTCCTATTTATCCTGGAAATAGCCTCTTTGTACGTATTTGTTTTCATGTTGTCTTCCCAAGAGCTATGAGGTCCTTGAGAGCAGGGACTGTCTTTTTCTGTATCCTCAGCTCTTAGCACAGTGCCTGGCACACAGTAGGTACTTAACAAATGCTTACTGACTTTCTCCAATCTTATGCCTTTTTTCTTTTTTTAAAAATATATTTTCTAGTGTGTGACTCTGGGTAAGTCACTTTACTTTATATTATATATATATATCTTTATATTATATATATAATGATATCTCATTTTTATATCATCTACATTTCCAACTGTATCTCTTAGAGAGCCATCTCTTATAAAAGATAACAGTAAAAGGGGAAAACTTAAGCCATTTCTTTTGAAAAATAGAAATTTAATAAAAATGTAAAAATATTTTAAAATAAATATTTTAAAATAAAAATTTAAAAATAAATTCTTTATTGATATTGTTGGTTTTTACATCACTTATATTTCCCCCTGCATACACCCTCCTAGAGAGACATCCCTTATAACATCCTTCAAAGGATTCTTTTTAAAAAGAGGAATTAAAAAATTCATCAAAAATACATAGAAAAATCTCGCATTATTTGCAATGTTCCACATCTGTGCCCTCCCCCCTGCATCAAGCCCCCTTCCTAACAAGCCAGTTCACTACCCTGTTTCTCCTGATTTCAGACAGGTCTGGATGAGCAGAAGGGCCTTGTGGGAGCAGGAAGGATGCCATGTGGACGACCTAGGTGTTCTGCAGTAGTTCTGAGCCTCCAGTACCCTGTTAAGCCGCAGAGGAGACTGGGCCAAGGGAATTCCCAGGGCCTTCCTTCCCTGGGCCTCAGAGAGCCCTTACCAGGCTCCAGTGAGCAGAAAGGGCTTTTCAGTTTGCATCCTGTCCCCTATTAATCAAGGAACCATCATATTGATCTTGGAGACTTCTAGCTCAAGGCAGGCCCTGGCCTGAGGCAGGCACTAAACAGGGAAAGCTGTAGGCCTTTTTGGGCCTCTCCCCTCCAGCTCTAAGGTTCTGTCCACCTACTCTGTGGGTATCATGCAGATAGCAACACATGGAGGCTTTAAAACCAAGAAGAACTGGGTTCAAATCCAGCCTAACTGTGTAACTCTACCTCTCAGAGCTCTAGGAAACTTTCCAAGACTAAAAGTTGCCAAGAAGGTGCCCACCTGTACTGGTAGAGGGCCTGTGTCCACTCGGGAGTTCCCTAAGAACCAATGAAATTACAAGGTAGCCTTCATCCCTATGACCTCAGGTATCTTCTTGTCGATTCCACTGAGGTCACAGATTTAGAGACCATCAAACCTGACCCTTTCATTTTACAGATGAGGAATCTGAGGCACAGAGGTTAAGTGACTTGCCCAGGGAGGAATGTAAACTGCTTAAGGACAGGGATCTGATTTTTGATTTTTCGTTGTGTTCTCACAGCTCAGTACATAGTAGGTGCTTAATAAATGCTCATTGATGGATTGAATAGAAAGATCTCTGAACTTGGCATCACAAGGCTTGGGTTCTTGTCTAGGGGCTCCCCCCTCTCACTTGCTATATGACTCTGGCTAAGCTGCTTTCCCTCTCTGCCCCTGGGAGATGAGAGATGATCCCCGGACCTCAGAGGGTCCTTGTCAGGTAAGCTGAAGGGGTCTTTGCTGTAAGCAGGCCTTGAGGGCAGACTGATGGGTGACCTGGAATCATAGCCTTGGACCAGGAAGGGCCCCTTCCTTGGAGGCCAAAGCCAATCTGCTCAATTCACAAAGTGACCACCATCCAGTGGAAGTGACATCCAAGGCTACATACATCCATAAGGGGACCCATGATGAATCAAATTTTCTGTGGTTCCTTGGAAGGATAATCAAGAATCAATTTTGGAAATGAAATCAAACACTATGGTTTTTTTTTCTCCAAATCATCTTTAATATTCTTTTCAATAATTTTTTTTTGCCACATATACCAGATAAATCATCTAAATAAATAGATGCGGTAGTCTCTCACTGATATCAGTACAAAAATAAAACCACATTCTGCATCCATCTGAACCCCCCCCTTGCCCTCCCACCCCATCTGACCAGCTCCTGGCCGGCCCTCCCTCACCTGCAACAGGCACGTGTACCTGGAGTGACCTTGCCTCTGGCCCTGGCCCCTCCCTCCCCTCCCACCCCTCCCCAATACATTCATTTGTCTGTACAAAGCTATAAGCTCATTCTGTGCAAAGAAAGCTTTCCCAGGCTGAGACTGGGGACTGGGAGTGATGCAAGGGGAAGGGGCTCCAGCAGCCCTCAACTTGCCCAAAGAAAAAACCTCAACCTCATCCATCCCTGGAGCAAGAGGGGAGGGAAATTGGCCACTGTTAGAAATATTATTAAGAGTAATGCCCAAAGCAGGTTGGGATGGGGCCCTGTGGCCTGCCTGCCCACCTGGGGGTGTCGATGTTGCTCCTTGTCCCTTTAACTTTAAAAAGAAATAAGCTAAGTACCAGCCCCGGATTATAACATTCAAAAGTTAGTGTGTTGGGGGGAGGCAAGGAGAAAAGTCCAGCACTGTGCTGCCCACACTGGGGTTGGGGGCATGGTGCTAACTCTACAGGCTCCAGGCATGGGAGTGAGTCCTTTGATGGAATGCCCAGATCAGGAGTGGGAGGAGAAGACACAGGCTGAGCCCTGGCCCCCTTACCCCCTTACCCCCTTACCCCCTGCCTCCTGCTTGGGAGCTGTGGGCCTCTCAGTTTGGCCTCTTCCTGGGCAGGTCCTGACCCTTGTGCCAAACCCTGCAGTCTCTTCTGGTCTCTCTCTCCTTCCTGTGCCAAGTAACCTGGTAGAGTCTCTGGGGGGAGGGTGCCCGAGGGAATCCTGGGATCTTCCTCCTCAACTGGAGCGGAGGGTGATGGGGGCAGGCTGGGGGCTCACCCTCTGCTATCCATGGGAGCGACAATCACAGGGTTTAGAGCTGTATGGGGAGACCCTCAGAGGCCAGATCCAGCCCCCTCATTTTACAAAGAAGGAAACTGAGGGTCTGTGATTTGCTCACGATCACACGTGTCATACGTGACAGAGCTGGGGTTCAAACCCAGGTCCTCGGACTCCAAACCCCGAGTTGTTTCCAACAGCACCCTGCCCAGCTGAGACGCGCAGGGTCTTTAGGCTGCAGATGCTCTCAAGCAGTGAGGGCCAGACCTCAGAGCAGCAAGGAGCAAAGCCCTCGGCCCGTGGGAAGGGGAGCAAACTCTCACCCTCTCCCTGCCTTGTGGGGTGGGGGGCAGGAGGACTTGACCTGAAAGTGCTAATCTGGAGCTTGTTTATTGCAGGCATCGAGGCAGTCACTCCCCCACCCCAATATATAGTTTAAATTTACAATCATCTCTTTGAAAGGGCCCATTGAGCAGAAAGAAGGTTGCGGCAGTTACACTCTCTGGGGCCCAAAGAGAAGGCCACCGCAGCAGTGGGGGGGGGGGGGGGTGTGTGCACGTGTGTCTCTGTGTGTGTGATGTGGGATGTGTGTGGGGTGTGTGTGTCCATGCCCAGGCTCTGGCCCCCTCATTCATTTGGCAGCTACCTGTGGACCTCCCTACTGGACTTGGAACCCTGCCTTCCACTGGGGCCTGAGACTGTGGCCTTCTGGTCCACCCTGTGCCAGGCCAGGAAAGAATCCCCAAGAGAAAATGGGGGGAGGGGTCCATGGCAAGCAGGGGGTTAGGAGAGGGCTGTCAGTTTCTACCTCCTGCTCTCATCCCTGATCCCAGTTCAGTGAGAACGGGTCCCCACCCTCTAGGTCCTGATTATACCTGACCACTTCCCAAACTGCCTTGTCCATTGTCCCCCCTCCACAATTTTCCCATTAGGAGCCTGGCCTAGGTATTCATCCTCGGTGTCCCACCCCCCTTCTTGGGATATCTGTGCTACCCATTCCATCACTGAGGCTGGTTGGCAGGATACCCCCTCCCATACTCCTGCTTCAAGCTGGGCATAAGGGGTCTGTCCTGGGGCCAGGTGAGGGAGAGGACGCCCCTCTCTGGGTCTTCCCAAAGCAAAATCTTGCAGTGGGTAACCCTACATGAACATAGGAAAATCAGCAGTCTTGAATGGCAGAGGGAAAGGCTGCTAGCATTCTCCCTGTAACTCCTGTATGGGTCTCCCATGACCCCAAGCTCATACCCTGCTGTGGCTGAAATGAGCTGAGAACAGGTCATCCTGGCTGACAGAAGAAGAGGAACAACCTTCTGCCAAAGGGAAGAGAAGAAGGGGGAGAACTGGCTGGCTGGAAAGGGGGTGCGGAGGGGATCTGGAGTGGCCCTTCCCCAAAATCTGCCCTGGAGCTGATGGAAAGTCAGGATATCCAACCTTCTCATTTTACAGATGAGAAAAACTGAGGTCCAGAGGTGGGCAAGGGACTTGTTCAAGGTCACAGAGGTCATAAGAGGCAGAGCTAGGATTCGAACTCGGGATTGCTCCCTCTAAACCCTTTTTCTACTACCTCACAACAGAGAGAGAGAGAGAAAAAGGGGGAGAGAGAGAGAATGAGAATATGTGTGTCTGAATATGTGTGTGTGTGTGTGTGTGTGTGTGCAAACCAAATCCTTTATTATTATCTCGGGATGGGGGGCCAGGCCTAAAATGAGTCATGAGACCTTGGGTAAGTCACTCATCTTCTTAAGGTCTCCAGTCAGCCCCCTTCCGCTCAACTCACCCTCCAAGGTAGAGGGGGCAATTATAGGAAGCACATGGACTGTTCCTGTTAAGGTTGAAGGCAAAGGCTTTGGATAAAATGCCCTGTAATTGGAAGGAAAGCGGCTGGGTCCCCAGAAGCAGCAGCTGGAGGCCTCCCTGATCCCCTCCAAAAGGAGAAAGGGGAGCGTTTGTGGGCACTAGGGGTGTGGAGAATGAACTGGATGCTTTTCTGAAAAGATCTTTGGTTTGGAGAGTCAGGAGGGAAGGAAGCAGGGCCAGAGGGGGAAGGATCCCCCTCCCCTTTCCCCATCAAACTGTACCCTCCACAAGGGCGAGGATTCTCTCATCTCAGCTTGGCTTTTCGTCCAGTGCCTGGACAAATCACAGCTTCCGTGCTAAATGCCCCAGCCTGGACCAGAGAATTCCAGGCATCCCACACCCTGGAATCTCAGCTGCAAGGCCTTTTCACAACATACATGTAGCCCTTACTTGGAGACCTCCAAGGATAGGAAACTCACTACTTCTCAATCTAGTCAGGCTACCACTCACTTTGCCATAGAACTACTTTCTCTGCTGGCTCTAACATTATCCTCGTATTAGAGATGGGAACAAAGTTTAGGGAAGAGTCCACAAAAAGGGGGCTCAGAAGGATTGTAAGTCACCTGAGTCAGAGATACAGAAAAGGAATTGTGACTTGGAAAGACTTCTTCCTCCATGGTCAAAGGGGTGGGGTTGGATACACAAGACTGGCCCCCACATGCTGCCTGAGACCAAACTCTCAGGCTCAGGCCCCCGGAAGAGGGCCTTCTGAATCTTATCCCTATCCAGGCACGAGCTTCATGCAGGAGTCTGTGGGCTGACTCTCTCTGATGATAAGTGGGTGGCTTCTAGGGGGCTTGGACTGAGCACTGAACAGGACCCTGGGAATCACCTATTCCAACAGCCTCATTTTACAGATGGGAAAAACTGAGGTCCAGAGGAGGGCAAGAGATTTACTCAAGGTCACAGAGGTCATAAGAGGCAAAGGTAAGATTCAAACCCAGGATTGCTCCCTCTAAACTCAGTGTTCTATTACCCCACAACTGAGAATGGATGCTGTATGTAGATCCTTTGTACATGTGTGTAAGTAAATCAAACCTTTTGCTGCTGTCTTAGGGTGCGGGGTCTAGACCTAAAATTAGCCATGAGACCTTGGGCCAGTCAGTCATCTTCTCAAGGTCTCAAGTTTCTCTGAACAGGGATGGGGGAGGGGAGAGATGGGGGGAGGAGGACTCACATGCAGGGAACGGCACCTGAGCTGTGAGGTCACAGATTTAGTTAGAAGGGCCCTAAGAGGCCTAGCCCACCTCCTCCATTTTAGAGATGAGGAAACTGAGGCCCATGTCTTTTCATCCTTTCACACTAAGTTGGCAATGATAGGTTTCCTTAAAGGGAGGCCCACCTGAATATATGGGGGGGAGGTATCTGCCTCCCCCATGACCCCCAAAAGCAACCTCCAACTCTCTCCTATAGAAGGTGGCCCTGACTCTTACTGGCATCAGGATCCTGGGAAAATCCACCCCATCTTGGGGTCTTGGTTTCTTAATCGGTAAAATGGGCCCACTTCTGCTTTCCTGATGCTGGGAAAGCCTTTTTCTAGCCCTGCAAATGCCAGGCAGACAGGACAATTGCTGGTACCTTGAGCTCAGGATTTAAAGGGATTTCCCCCCACTCTTCCCTCCCTCTCCTAGAATATGGGCCCAAAGGGAGAATGAATTATTCACCTGGAGGCCCCAGGGGGACAAGCAGGCCAGGCAGGCTCTGCCTTCCAGCCCAGAGGATCCTGGCTTCACGCCCAGCGGCTCTGCAGGGTGTGGCGTGTACACAGGTGTGTGCTTACAGGGCTGGGGAGGGGGGCGGGCTGGCAGGCTTTGGGGTGCTTGGAGGCCCTCGGAGGGGGGGCTCTTGGATCCTCCCCAACCTTGAGGCCCCGAGAAAGATCTGACCGAGAGACTTGGGATTGTAGGAGCTTGCATCTCCCCGGCTTTCACTAGTGGGCCCTACTAGCTCTTCCTCCAACCCGCCTTCCCCTGCCCCCCCCAACCTTCTCTCCACCTTGGTTATCTCTGCCCTCCCTGCCAACCCCATGAAAGGAGGCTGTGTTACTGCCCACTTCCATGTGCTCTCCAACAACTCTGACATGGAAAATTCAAAACAACTGGGAAGCAGGGCTCCAGGGCCCCAGAGGAACCCTGCTGAGGCCCCATCGAGCCTTCAAGTCACAGAGGAAGAAATGAAAGCCCAAGAAGGCTACCTAACGTGTCCCAGGCCACACATGCAGTAAACACTGGAAGTGAGATCCTCTGACTCCAGAGCCAGACCCAGACTCAAAGCCCTGCCTCCAACAGTTCAATCACTTTATGTCCTTTTTGGGAATCTCAGTGTCTCCATCTGTAAAATGGGGAAATATATAATACACTCCCTGCCTACCATGAGGAAAAGTGCTTTGGAAACCTTCGTGTGCTTGAGGAATGAGAGACGTTGTGATAGTGAAGAATCATGTGTGTGTGTGTGTGTGTGTGTGTGTGTGTGTGCGTGTGTGTGCTGGGAGAGGGCAGAATGTGACCCCAAAAGGCAGCATGGCTGGAGATCTGGCCTTGGAGGAAGGAAGACACGGGTGCAGGTCCAGCCTCAGACACGCTAGCTGGACAGGTATCAGCGCCCTGGCGGCTTTCCAAGACTAAATGTTTCTCGCTTTCCGAGGAGGTGTTGATATGATCCAGAGGAGGGAGTATTAGGGGCTCCCCCCATGGATGTGGATCACAGAACTGGATTATTTTTTAAACAAAAGCCCCTTCCTTACAGCATAAACACTGAAATCCTTGCTTTCTGGAGTGGAAGTAAATAAACGCCCCATTCACACTGAGTTGTTTGCATGTGGCCAGGGAGGGAGGGAGGTTTTTATATTCTGGGGGGAGTCTCTCATCTACTACACCGATGAACGGGAAACTCTCCTTTTCCCTCCCGGGCAGCAGATCCCCTTGCCGCCCACTCCTGCACAGGCGCCAGAAATTGGCCCAAGGGCCTCTGGGAAAGGCCTAGCTCAGAGCATGGATAAACTGCAATCAACTCTGGCCAAGCCACCTCCGTCCTGGAGCCCCAGGATGGGGAAGGCCCTTTGACACCACCTGGTCCTCTGCCTTTTCCCTCCTCCCTCTTCCCTGCCTGGGCTTCCCCGACCTGAGCCATTCAGCTCAGGCAAGGTCAATGCCAGTGACCATCTGAGAAATAGACAAGAGTCCCCCAAGATCACCCCATTCCTCCCCGCCCCCCACCCCCAGCAGACTTCTGTAAACATCATTGTACAGGATCGAGGGTGAACTGGAGAGCAGAGAGCAGAGAGCATCTCTGTTCAGCTCTCTTTTTCTCTCTTGGGTTTGTTAGGAGTTTGTCTTTTAAAATAAAATAACTGCATTGCCCGCCTCCCACACCTCCTCTGGCCTGAGCCCCAAACTCCCAGACAACCACTTAAAGAGGGGTCAGAATGGAGAGGTTCAGAACTGCCCGCTCCGGTCCCGGAAGAAGCCTTCAGCGGCCTGTGCTTCCCGAAAGGTGACGGTGATGGAGTTGGCTGTGATATCAGTCACCGTCACTTCGGAAGGTGGGTGCGTGGGGATCCAGGGAGGGCCCCCTGCAGTCAGGTCACCACCTACCACCGCCATGGAGGAGAGACAGAGACAGATGGGGGAGAACTTCATTGGATCAATGGCATGGCAGGAAAAGAAGGGAGCAGGTGTAGAGCCCCGGCACCCCCCTCCTCACCTCATTTTATAAATGAGGACGCTCTGTGGGGGTATCTCGCTTGCTTGTTGGGGCAACAGATGCGACTTGGACCCATTTATGAAGCTATATTACAAATCTCTGCACATTGGTCTGACGATGATAAGGGATAGGGCGTGAGGCTGGAACTTTGGGGTGCAGCTGGAGCTGGGAGACTGGGAGCAATTCCCTTCTATTCTCTGGGCCTCAGTTTCCTTCTCTGAAAAAGGGGAGCGTTTGGGGGAGGGGACAAAAGGGTAAGACGGCTAGGGAAGAGTCCAGTGACAAAGACGGGATTGAAGGTGATGGAGGCCCACCAGGATACTGGCAGGGAAAGAGAGCTGACTTCACGGCCACCATCCTAGCTGCACATCTGGAAAACTCTGAACCCTGATTGCCATTAATAACAATTTGGTGGGGGGGGACCCAGGATTTCATCCAAGAACTTCTGGCGGGGGAATTCCCTTCATCAATGCAGATCTGCATCTGCTCTCCCACTATAGTCTTAGAGAGCTGCCTGGGATCACTGAGGCGTTAAGTGACTTGCCCAGGGTCAGAGGCAGGGCCTGAAGCCAGGCCTTCCTGACTCTGAGGTTGGCTCTCTATCCACTATCCCATGGGCCTCTCACTGATAATGGCACTAACATTGACATAAAGCAAAGTCAGTGTCAGAAGGGACCTGAGAGGCCGACCTGTACCTGAGCAAGAACTCCTTCTAAAACATATGGCACGAGGAGTTATCTGGCCTCTGCTGGAAGACCTCCTATGACGGAGAACTCACTACTTCCTAAGGTAGCAGTCCATTCCACTTCTGGACATCTCTGATCAATAGAAAGCGTTTCCTCAAACACGACCTCAATTTGCCTCGTGATGACTTCCTCCTGTATCTACAAGGCTAAGCCCCCTTCCAAAGGACAGCCCTGGGCGCCTTATCAGGATATCACGGTGGCTACCACGGCCCCCGAGGCAAGCTGACCACCCCTGGCTCCTCCAACCATCCACGGATACGTGGAGAAAGGCTGCCCTTCTCCGGGCACTGCCCAGCCAAGCCTGCCCCTGCTCCTCTGACTACGTCTGAGAGGAAGGCTGCCATCTTCACTTGTCACTTTCCCATTAGCCCCACAGTCTAACGTCCACATGACTGGGCAGGGTGGTGCAGGGGGGCAGAGATGGCTGGATTTGTGATGGAAAAGACCCAAGGCTGAATCCAGGCTCTGCCAGCCACTTCCTGCCTCCGTGAGCCTTCCCTTCTCTCTGGGCCTCAGTTTCCTCACCTATAAAATGAGGGGGTTGGGCTAGAGGACCCCTAATGTCTCTTCTGGCTCGAGAGCAGTGAACAGAGTGCAGGAAAACCTGGGTTCAAATCCCAACTCAGACACTTGGTAGCTGCTATGTAACTTTGGACGGGTCGCTTCACTGCCCTGGGCCTCAGTCTCCCCAGAGGTGTAACGGGGGTACGGCTTACCCTCTTTGCCAGGGTGCTGCTCAGCAGGGGGGGGGGTGGCCGTGGCCTCGTCCCACTCGCTGGTGTCCTGCGTGGCCTCTCGGGCAGCGGGCTCCTCCAGAAAGGTCTCTCTAAGCCGGCCACGGCCCTCCAGGCGGGGCGGGAACTTCTTTCGGGACAGCCGCAGGTACTTCTGGGTCTTGTTCTGCTTCCTGAGCGGGAAGGGCAGGGTGGGTACGCCACTGCTGCTCTTCTCCTCCAGCTGTGCTGGGCCCGCCCTACCCACCCCGTCAGGGGCGCCGCTGCCGCCAAACTGGCGGGCCAGGGAGAAGCAGAGTTTCTCCTTCCCCTTCACCTGGTGGGCGCTGCGCAAATCCATGCCGTACAGCCTCTGCAGGTCGGGGTGGGGGACCGGCATGGGAAGCAGGGGAGAAGAGGGAAGGGGGTCAAGGAGCTGGCACGGACGGCCCCAGCCGAGGGCGGCCGCTCTCTCTCCAAACTCTCCCCTGCCTCCTTACCTGGGCGAGCTCGCCACCTGGGACCCTCTGGCTCCCTGAGGCTCCCCGGGCTCCACGACTACCTTCCCCCTCCCCATCAGGCTGGCCTGGCATGCCCGGGTTCTACAT
The DNA here is from genome assembly GCF_900497805.2 of Vombatus ursinus. Lineage (NCBI taxonomy): Eukaryota > Metazoa > Chordata > Mammalia > Diprotodontia > Vombatidae > Vombatus > Vombatus ursinus. Next base: position 2,829,741 of record NW_020943070.1, on the reverse strand, counting down.
CGCCCTAAAGCCCAGGCTGACAGAGAGGGGGCAGAGTGCAAAGGGCATTTCCTACCCCCGCACTGTCTGGTTTTTTGTCTTTGTATTCTGGTGCCTGGCACACAGCAGGCATTTAATAAACGCATATTGGTTTGGAATGGGTCAATCTGGAGTTGGAGGACCTGGTTTTGAATCTCAGCTCTGCCACTATCTATGTGACTGTGGCCAAGTCCCTTCACTGCTCAGGATTCTAGTCTCATGGGTGAAGTGAGGATGTTGGAGAAGGTGCAGGATTCCTTCCAGCTCCAAATTGAGGGTCCGTGACTCGGGTTTGAATCCCGGTTCTGCTATTTCCAAAGTATATGACCTCAAGACAGTGGCATAATCTCTCTGGGCCTCAGTTTCCTCATCTGTAATATGAAGGGGTTGCAGATGATTTTCCCAATCCAGATCCTAAGATACTTCCCACCAGACTGTAGGTCCCATGTAGGCGAAGCCTGGGTCTCAGCTAAATTTTCTATATCCTACAATATCTACTGTATACAGTAAGTACATAATTATTGTCTGGCCTGGTGAATGAAAAATGCCTTCCTAGCCGGTCCCCAGCAACACTCCTGAGACCAGGAGTCCCTAGAAGACAGGGACCATAAATGACTATTTCTGTTTCCTCTCTCAGATCAGGCACAGTACTGGGCCCTCCTGCGTGCTCCCCAGACTAGCTGCTATTTATTTATCTTGTATATGCATCCACCTTGTCTCCCTCCACAGAAGGTAAGTTTCCCGAAGGCAGGAACCACCTCATGTCTTGGCTCTCATCCCAAGCACTTCACACAGAGCCTGGTACGTGGGAGGGGTTTGTTTATGGACAGCCTGACTGAAAAGAATCAGCATTCTGGGATCCTCAGTGGTCACCGAGCTTCTACGGGAAGCCTCCTAGGGAGGGAGAGCTCACTCCCTGTGCCAAGGCTGCCAATCTCACTTGTGTGGTGCTGTCACTGTTGGGAAGTCTTTCTGATGTTTGCCTGAATCTGTTTCCTTCTACCACTCCCATCACATCCACCTGCTGGGCCAAGCAGAAGAAGCCTAGGCATGGATTCAGGAGCCGGGATGGTACCTCACAGGCCAAGCAGGCCTCCTTACCTCCTTCTTTCCATTCCCACCCCTCCCTCCTTCATCCTGCTTTCCTTCCTCCTTCTTTCTTTTCTTCCTACTCCTTCCCGTCCTTCCTTCCTATCTCCCTCCCTCTACTTCCTTCCTCTCTCCCTCCTTTTTTCTTCCTCTTTCTTCCCTCCCTCTTTTCCTTCCTTCCTCCTTGTCTTTTCTTCCTCTCTCCTTCCTTCCTCTCTCCCTCCCTCTCTTTCCTTCCTCCTTCTTTCACCTCCCTTTCTCTTTCTTTCTTCCCTCCCTCTTTTCCTTCCTTCCTCCCTCCTTCCTTCCTCTCTCCCTCTCCTTCCTTACTTCTTCTTTCCCCTGTCCCTTTCTTTCTTCCTCTTTCCTCCCTCCCCTCTTTTCCTTCTTCCTGCTCCTTCTTTCCTCTCTCTCCTTTTTTCCTCTTTCCTGCCTCTCTTTTCCTTCCTTCTTCCTTTCTTTCCCCTCCTTCCTTCCCTTCTCCCTCCCTCTCCTTCCTTCCTCCTTCTTTCTTTCCTTCCCCCTCCTTCCTTTCTCCCTCCCTTTCCTTCCTTCCTTTGTTCCTCTCTCCCTTTTTTTCTTCCTCTTTCCTCCCTCCCTCTTTTTCTTCCTTCTTCCCTTCCCCTCCTTCCTTCCCTTCTCCCTCCCTCTTCTTCCTTCCTCCTTCTTTCCCCTGTCCCTTTCTTTTTTCCTCTTTCCTCCCTCCCTCTTTTCCTTCCTTTCTCCTTCCCTCTCCTTCTTTCCTCCATCCCTCCTTTTTTCTTTATCTTTCCTCCCTCCCTCTTTTCCTTCTTTCCTTCTTTCCTTCCTTCCTTTTTACTTTGGATTATACCAAAATTTGAAAAGGTGTGTCCTGTGTTTTATTTTTCTTGAACAACCTGCGTAATTTACACCTGCTGCTGTTAGGTAGGAACCTAGACTTAAGAGATGGCAAGGACCCAAGAGGTCACCTAGGCACCCTTTCCTTTCCATTTTACAGCTGAGGGAACTGAGTCTCAGAGAAGTGAAGTGATTTGCCAAAGGTGACACAGGTGGTAAGGAGTAGAGCTGGGACTTGAACCCAGGTCCTTACACTCTAATTCTCTTCCTACTATGCCATATTGCCTCTCTCTAAGAAACCCCTTCAGATACTTGAAGATAGTCATCATGGACGCCCCCCCCCAAAGTCTCCTCTTCCTCCAACTAAACTTCCCAAAATTCTTTAACAAATGACTGGAAATGCATTGACTAAAATGACTTAGAGAGACATCTCAGCCGCCAAATGAAAATGCTTTGAAAAGAAAACAAGGTAAAAGCCCAACTCTACAGTGAAAAATCATCTTGGTTTTCTGCTGCCTGACTTGGATTTTATACAAGTCAGACATGGGGGAAGAAGAGAAGCCATTTTGGGGCCTCAAGCATTGCTGTTTTCAGGTTTGACTTTAAGTCAGGAGAGACCAGGATTCTAATCCCACCCATGAGAATTTCTAGCTGTGTGACCCTGGGCAAGTCACTTAATCTTACTAAGTCTCAGTTTTCCCAAGTAAAAGGCAGATAACCACATCTGCAAAGGATGCTCTATCTCACTGAGTTGATACAGGGTTCTAATAAGTTTATGTGCATAAAAAGCTTTGCAATGTCTATATTGATTATTAACAGATTATTTTCACTTGCTATAGAACTGAGTTAGTCCTCTACTAAAAAAAAAATCTTCCCTGGCTCCCTATTGCCTATAGGGTTAAAATTTAAGCTTCTGATTCTGGCATTTAAAGCTCTTTTGAGTCCTCCATCTCTAGTCTTATCTTCTGCTACTCCCTTCCCAATTACATTTGGTGAGCCTGTGTGAGCTCTCTGTCTCTGTCTCTCTCTCCCCCCTCAGCTCTCTGTCTCTCTGTTCCTCTGTCCCTCCCTCCACCGCCATCTCTCACTCTCTCTCTCTCACTCCATCTCTCTCTTCTCTTTCCTTCTCTTGTCTATGGTTCTCTCTTCTCTCTCTTTCTCTCTCACTCTTTCCCCCTCTCAGCTCGCTCACTCTGTCTCTCCCTCCCTCCATTGCCATCTCTCTCTCTCACTACCTGTCTCTCTCTTCTCTTTCCTTCTCTTCCTGTCTTTCTATACATTTCTTCTCTCTCTTTCTCTCTCTCTCTCCCCCGCCCCAGCTTGCTCACTCTCTGTCTCTCCCCTCAGCTCATTCACTCTCTCCCCCACTTTCTCTTTCTTTTTAATGATAAATAAAATAATTACCTCCTGTGACCACCCAAGACCTCCTATTAAGCCTCTCCTCAGGACCCACTGCCACCACCTCAATTTTCTCCCCCCACTGAGGTCCTGCCTGTCCCTTAGGGCTGAGCTCCTCCTTAAGGCTGCCCCAACCACCCCTCATGAGGGAAGGAATCTCTCCTTCCTTAGAATCACAGATTAAAGGAATTTACAGGCCATCGAGTCCCTGGGAGGGAAAGGGACTTATCTAAGGTCCCACCAGCAGTAAGAATCAGATGCAGGAGTTGAACCAGGTCTTCTGACTCCAAAGCTCGAGTTCTTTTCCCTATACTGCAATGTCTCCTAACAGACTTGAAGTCAGGAGATCTGGGTTCAAGTTCTGCCTCTGTTATTTACTCCCTTTGGACCCTCTTGGGGCCTCAGTTTCCCTTTCTGTAAAACTGGGGTGTTAGGCTAGATGGCCTGTAAGGGTCTTTCCACCTTTTCTTTGCCTTGGCAGCCCTTCTCCTACATAATTATCATGTTCAATTTTGTCACAAACACAGTCATTGTGTCCATGGCTTATCTGCTGTACTAGATTTGAAGCTTCCTGAGGGGAGGGACTGACCATCGATCTCCCCAGTAGCCAGCACAGAGCCCAGCTCACAGGAGCACAGATTTAAGAATCTTCCAACCAGAGGCCATCTTGTCCAACCTGGGGCCATCTTGTCCAATGCCCTCATTTTGCTGATATCTAATCAACAAGCCTTCCTTGAGGACCTACTATGTGCCAGGCACTCCCCAAATCCAACAGTCCCTACCAATACCTTCCATTCTAGTGCTAAAAGAAAAGTGAGGTGCCTTTGGCCACTCTAAAAATGTGGCCACTGACAAACCACCAGCTACGTGCCCAGGGGACATTCAAGCCAGGTTTTAAACCTTGAGTAGAAAAATTGGGAGTTGACTTTGTACACAGCAGGCTAGGTCAACCCAAGGCCCTAGACAGGCCACAATGGATGCAGAGAAGGGGGCCAGGTTGGGGAGGTGATGGAAGACCAGGCCATAGAAGGATTGGGTAATGGACCTCAGGGTGTTTTGGCTGGAGAAGAGATGGCTCAGGGGCACATATGCTGTCTTCAGGTATCATGAAAGAGGGATTAGCCCCTTTCACTTGGCCCCAGTGGGCACAACCAGAAACCACGGGTGGAAATTATGGGGAGGGAAATTTCCTCTCGATGTCAGGACACAATTACTAACCAAAGAGTGTCCCAAAGTGGAATGGACCTCCTTGGGAGAGGGTGGGGGTCTCCCTTACTGAGGATCTCCAAGCAGTGAGCTAGATGGTCACTGGTTAGGAGCTGGAGAAGGGAATTCCCTTCAGGTAAGGCTTAGACCAGGTGCCTCCCAGCTGTGAGCATTGGCGTGGGTTCCTCCATGAATGTTTCTGCAGGCTTCGACCTTGGCCCATCAGAAGCCGAGGAGGGTGGAAAGACAGGCCAGCCGGTGTGAGGAGAGGCCTGAATGAGGGGATCATTGCTGAACCCCCTCCCTCCAGCCTTCTGTCTTTAGTCAGGGAGGTGAGAGGAGCGTCTGGTCTGCCTTCCTAACACAAATGGAGATTCTGCGAATCTAAGATTCTCAAGCCCCTTCACATATTACAGGACCACAGATCTGGAAGGGACTGAGAGGCCCTTGACACCAGATGGGAAAACTGAGGCTCAGCAAAGCGGGGATTCAAACTCCAGGTCCTCTGGCCCAGCACCTAAACCACTAAACCACATAGAAATTCAACCAAGCTTCTTGAAGGCCCTATCATGTGCACCTCTGGGCAAACAGAGATGGACAAAGGACCTCGCTCCTGTTTTCAAGAAGCCTATAACCAAGCAGGGGGAAGAGGTCACATACATAAATTCGAGGCCCAGGAGACAGCCAGACCCAGAGTATGAACCAAGTCCAAGGTTCTCCAACCCTCCCATGATCCTGAGCTGTGTAGAGTGTGGTTTCCACGTCCAATACCCTCGAACAGGAAATCAGGGGTCCTTGCTGATCACCCCGGCTAGATCAATAGCTGCCATTTCCATTCTTCCCCCCTCCTGACAAAGACCACCACGCCCATTTTATACATGAGAACACTGAGGCCCACGGCTAGTGGGTGAGGTAGGATTTGAACCCAGGTCTCCTGGCTCCAAGAGTCAAGCGTTTTTCTCCCTGAATCAGTCTAAGCATGCAGGAATTAAACATTCAAACGCTACTGTTTGTTGTTTCACACTTGTTTCTTAGGGTGTCCAGAATGCCATGGACTTAGAGCTGGAAGGGATCTTGGAGGTCCTCTGACCCCCTTCATTTTACAGATGAGGAAACTGAGGCCTAGAGAGAGAAGTGACTTGTCCACTCTTGAACTATGACGTAACACCCCATCAGGATTGGCTTTTTTCAAATATTGGCCCATTCTTCGGCCGCCAAACCTATGTCCCATTTCTCAGAGCAGAACTTCTTCTGTCAAACTAATCCCCACAAATGCCTGCTTCCCTGCCCGGAAACTCCCAATGGCTCCTATGGCCAACAGGATAAGTTTGGAGTTCCTGATCCTGGCATTCGATGCCCCTACAAATCTTAGTTTCCATTATTTCCCCTTCACATCCTCCAGGCTCCTGCCCTCCCTGCTATCCACCGACTGCATGCTGTGTTCTCTCCCCTCCAGGCCTTTGCTCATGCCTCCTCCTGTATGTGGAATGCCATCCCATACACTCCTTGGTGGCTTTTTGATGCTGCTGGAGGTGATAAGCACCTTCGCCTGCTGGGGAGCCCGCTGGGGCTCCCCACCCCTCCCACGGTGACCTGGGCCAGGGTTCAGGGCTGGGAGGGGGACCACGGGGAGCCCCATCCATCCACCCAGTGCCCACGGCCAGAGTCGGGTGAGAACGGGCAGGGCCCGGGGTTACCTGCAGCAGCAGCCGTTTGGGCTTCGGGCCTCTTTTCCTACACCCGGACGCACGATCTTTCTCCTCCCTGGGAGGCATGAGGCGGATGGAGGGAGAAAAGGAAAAACCAGTGATGGATGCGTCAAGGAAAGCTGAGCATGACCTGGGCCCTGGGGCTGACTCCAAAGCTTGGGGAGAGGCCCTGTGCGGACTGGCCCCAGCCAACTGCCTCCATTTTACAGAAAGTGAAACTGAGACCCTGGGGTGTGGGGGTGGGGGGAAGTGCCACACCCAACGATTGATGGCAGAATTGGGACTCAAACCCAGGTCCTCAGGCACCAACCTGAGGACTTTCCAGTCTGGGGTCATCTCACCGTCACAGGTACCCTCCTGGCTGGGACCCAGTGCCAGGGCTGCCTGGGCCATTCGGGATTAGGGAAAGCCCAGCAAAGTTGTGCATAAATTATATTCTTTTCTTCTTTAAAAGCCCCAAGGGACGGACTTAACTTTGCCCAGTTACTCTGTTCTAGGATGGAGGGAAGGTGTAGGAGATGGATTTAGAAAAAAACTGCCCAGCGAGGGCTGGCGGAACAAGGAATGGGCAGCTTCAGGAGGTGGTGAGTTCCCCATTACTGGAGGTCTCCAAATAAAAGCCTAGAGGAGCACTTTGGGGGCGTGTTGTTGGGGAGTTCTTGTTCATTCAACAAATGTTTAGTAAGCACCTACTATGTGCCTGACGCTGGGGCGCAAAGGCAAATATCAGATTGTTCCTACCTGCAAGAAGCTTACATTCTATTGGGTTGGGATAGGTAGACTCGGGAGTTCCTTCTATCACAGAGGTTCTGGGTATCTTACGGTGAATCTATATTTAAGTTTTCTTTTACTCTCTTCTCTCTCTCTTTCTCTCCCTCTCTCCTTCTCTATCTCTACCTCTTTTTTCTCTCTTCTTCCCTTTTTCCCTCCTTCTTTTTCTCTCCCTACTCTTTTTTCTCTCCCCTCCCTCTTTTCCTCTCCCTCTTTTTTTCTTTCCCTCTTCTCTCTTCTCTCTCTCGCCCTCCTTCTTTCTTTTCTTCTTCCCTCTCTTTCCCTTCATCCTTTTTCTTTCCCTCTCCCTCCCTCCTTTCTTTTTCCCTCCCTTCTCTCTTTCCCTCTCCCCTTCCCTCCTTCTCTTTCTTTTTCTCTCCCTCCTCTCTCTCATTCCTTCTTCCCTCTCTCTCCCTCCCCTTCCTTTTCTCTCTTCTTTCTTTCCCTCCCTTCTTCTCTCTTTTCTTCCCTCATTCTCTCTCTCCTTCCCCCCACCTCTTTAGATTTCTTTCTCTCACAACTCCCCTCCACCCCAATTTATCAGTTTTAAGAAATCCAGATAAACTGATTCTGCCTGAAGCTGCGGGGACAACACACCCTGCCGCTGCCCTCGGGGAGTTTGTGATCGTGACGTGACCAGCGGTGTAGCCAGAGAGCCCAGACTGGGCTAATGGAGAGCACACCAAGCCCTCCCGCGGCCAGGGACGAACACGGAGCCAGCAGAGCCCAGGGGCCAGGAAGGGGCGAGCCCACAACCACACAACAGTCGCCTGGCAGCTGTTTGAGTAGAGAGAATGAAAACTGGAAGGGCCCGGATGGGGGGCGCTGAAGAAGGATAGAGAAAAGAGGCCCATCACGGGGACTTGGAACACTCTGTCCCGCAGTGAGGAACAGGCAGGCCCTATAAGGAGCCCCAGGTTCTAGTGGGGGATCTGTAAGGACTGCCAAGGGGACCTCGAGAAAGTAAATCCACCTTCTCGGGTCTGAATTTCTAAAGTGGTCATAGTGAACAAAAGTATCAGAGCTAGAAAATGCCTTTGAGTTATGGAGACCTGGTACCCCAGAGCATTCCTAAGTACCTGCATGGGGTTTGGGGTTTGGGGTTGGAGTGGATGAGATGGCCTGAGGGCCCCTCCAGCCCTAGACAAAGGATCCTTTCACAGGGAGGTGGGGGCCACGGGTGCAGAATGTTATATACCCCATCAGACGCTGCTCTTCTCTGTTGTTCTTGAATAACAGTCTTTGTTTGTTACAAGGGAAAACTCAAAAGATGAGATTGTTGTTGGGGGTCCAAGAAGTGCTCTGATGTAGAAACTTAAAAACGGAAGAAACTCCAAACTTTGGAGTCCACAGACGTGGGTTCAAGTCTTGACTCTGCTACATACTACTTGTATGTATGACCTCAGGCAAGTCAGAGACTTTTGGGGCCTCAGTTTCCTCCTCTGTAAAATGAATTGACCCAAATGTTCCCTAATACTAGGCTCTTACCAAGTGTGAATTCACTCTCTTTGATCCCTGGCACCGCAGAATAAATCCTGGATTTGGAGTCAGAAGACCTAGGTTCTAATCCCGCCTCAGATGCTAGCTGTGTAACCTTGCCCAAGTCACATGACCTTTCTAGGTCTCAGTTTCCTCCTCTGTAAAATGAGGGGGTTAGACCAGGTGGCCTCTGAGGGCCTTCCAGCTCTGTGCTCTATAACCTTAGATAAACCACTTAGCCATTCTGAACCTCAGTTTACCTCACCTATAAAATGGGGACAATAATTCCTGACCCTCCCAACCCATCAGGAATCTTGTGAGTCAAGAGAAAGACAGGAGAACGCTTTGAAAAGTGCAAAGCACTCTGGGAGCAGCCCTGGGGCTAGATGGAAAGGGTAGCTTCTGAAAGGTGGAGAGGAGTGGGGCGCCCCAAGTCCACGGAAGGGGGCGAGGGCAGCCCAAGGTCAAGATCAAGGTCGCCGGTGATCCAGCTGGGCTGGAGCAGTGTTTGTGAAGGGGCATGGCTCTGGGCCACAGAAGCAGGGATCTGAGCTGCTGCCTGTCAGCCTCAATCTGGGGCCCAGCTTCGGAAAAGCCCCGGACGGACACAGAAACTTGAGCCTCCAAAGACTCAGCACTACCCCAGACAGACAGGCCCCAGCTGCAAGGCTGCCGAGCATCTGCTCCCAGCTCCAGCCCACCGGCAGGATAGACAGTCCCCCAAAGGGCTGCAGGGCATGGCCAGAGTGGCAGAGGCAGAGATGGAGGCAGTAGCCTCCCCAGCAGCCGCCCTCAGCCCTGGCCCCTCTCCCCAGCCCCCGAAGGTAAACAAGCCGCATGTACCCGAGCCGGGCTGGGCCCCCTGTCAGCACCAGGATGTCCCCGTCCCGGCACGTACTCAGTGTTCCAGCTGATGCAGGCAAGCTGTGCTGCCTTGTTCTCAGCCTGCCCTCTGGTGTGAGTGTGGGTGCAAGAGGGTGTGTCTGTGCATGTGCGAGCACAGATCGTGAATGTCTTGTGTGTGACTGTGTGTGTGCATGCTGTGTGTGCAAATGAAAGCATGTGTGTGAGTGTGGGTGCAAGAGAGCGTCTGTGTTTGCGTGAGTACAGATCGTGAATGCCTTGTGTGTGAATGTGTGTGCGCGTATGTGTGCATTGCATATATATACATGTGTGCATGAGTCTGTAAGCATGTATGTTGTGTACAATGTCTTGCTAATGAAAGCATGTATGTGAGAGTATGCATGTATGCATATGTGAGTGTGTTGTGTATATGTGTATGAGTGTGTGTGGAAGAGTGTGTGTATTATATCAGTGTATGTATGTATATTGTGTGAGTGTGTATATGTGTGTATTGTGTTTGAGTGTATGTGAGAATGCATATATGTGTGAGTGTGTATATGTGGGAGTGTATTGTGTGTGTTTGTGCGTATGTATGAGTATTGGCATTGTGTGTTAGTGTGTATGTATTGTGTGTGAATGTGTATTGTGTGAGTGTATATGCATGTGAGTATATTGTGTGTGAGTATGAGTGTGTGTATTGTGTGAGTGTACGGTATATGAGTGTGTGTTTTGTGTATGTGAATGAGTGTATTGTAGGAGTGTGCATGAGTGCGAGTGTGAGTGCAAGCATGTGAATGTGTGCATGTGTATTGTGTGTGAGTGTGTATGTGTACAAGTGTGTGTACATTGTATGTATGAGTGTAAGAGTTGTGTGTGTGTGTGTGTGTGTGTGTGTGTGTGTGTGTGTGTGTGTGT
>NW_020943070.1:2814526-2819484 GCF_900497805.2 Vombatus ursinus | reverse complement strand
TGTGTGTGTGTGTGTGTGTGTGTGTGTGTGTGTGTGTGTGTGTGTGTGACCCAGGGCTTGGAATCCAGGGCTGACCCCAGGTCCCCATCCCTAACACCGCCCCTGCCCCCGTCAGCCAGAAACCCTTCCTCCTTTGGAGGCTCAGCTCCGGGAAGGCCGGGCAGTGGGATGCGACAGAAAGAACTCTGGGTGTGGAGTCAAAGGGCCTGGATTCACATCCTGGCTCTTGAACTACGTTGGCCTCAGTTTCCCCCTTCATGAAGGGAGGGGCTTTGACAAGATGACTTCTTAGGTGCCTTCCAGATCAAGGCCTAGGATCCTGCCTGTGTGGCACTGGGCCAGTCACCTCCTCACCCTGGGCCTCAGTTTCCTCATCTGTAAAATCACCTTCAAAGTCTTCCCAGCTCTGATCTTGTGCTGCTATTGCAAAAAGGTACCTCAAGGCACATCCATGAGTTAGGCTCAAAACCGGGGCCTGTCCGTTCTTCCCTATGTGATTTTAGATAAATCACTCACACCATCAGGGAAGCCTCAGTTTCCTCCTCTATAAAACGAAGGGATCAGATGAGGCTGTCTCTCAGACCTATATCCCTCTGATCCCAAGAAGCTGCTTCCTCCAGGAAGTCTCTTGGGAGCGGCCTCACTTTTGCCCTGGGCACGTTCTGCCTGATCACCTGGATGGGGGCCTCAGGAGGGCCTTAATACATGTTTTAAATAAGCTGAATCAAGGAGTTTTGCTAGGTCAAGTCCAAACCCAGAAATCAGAAGAGCACTTTGCAAAAAGAGACAGCCTCGACACCTCCAGGATGCCCTAGGTTTGTTTTTTTGTTTTGTTTTGTTTTGTTTTTAATGGGCTATCCGCACCTTGGCAGAGAGGCTGGGACAGGGTGGAGGGGATCCAGAAACAGGCTCTCTGCTGAAAACGGGTCCAACATGCTGTGTGATGACAGCTCCCAGGCTTGGCCCCAAAGAGCGGAAGAGAAAATGGCCTTCCCTCCTTTCTTTGCAGAGGCGGGGGTCTATGGATGCAGAACGCAAATGACGTCTCACCTAGTTTCCCTGAGCTACTTTCCCCCTCCTGGTTGCCTTTTGTATACTTTGTCACTGGGGATGGTCCTCTATGGAAGAAGAAGAATTTGGAAATAAAGGTGATATAAAACCAAAAGATACCAATTAAAGTCATATAGAGTAATGAGAAAATGAGTTAAAAATGGAAATTAAAGACTCTTGTAAATTACAAGTCAATGGAACGTTAGATTTGATTTATGCCCCATTTTCTGGACCATCTGCTGCAGATGAGGCCCTTCTGGGAACATCTTGGCCCTTCTGGGAACATCTTGGTATCGGCTGTCTGCCCTCCTGGCCTCTGTTGTGTGTGTGTGTGTGTGTGTGTATGTGTGTATGTGTGTGTGTGTATGTGTGTGTATGAGTGAATGAGTGTATATATGTATATATGTGTGTAAGTCTGAGTATGTAACCATATGTGTGTATGTGTATATAAGTGAGAATAGGTGTGTGTGAATATAAGTGTGTGTATGTATGAGTGAATGAGTGTATCTATGTATATATGTGTGTATGTATGAGCATATAACCATATGTATAAGAGTATGAGCATGTGAGCATACGTGTGTGTTTATGAGTAGGTATATGTAAGAGTATGAGTGTCAGGACATGTGTGTATATGCATGCATGCATGTACACATACATGTGTGTGTGTGTGACGTCTATACTGTACTATTCTCCTTTCCTGTTTTCCATACTTAGGATAGATGCCTATCCTAGCACAGTGCTGGGCACCCAGCAGATGTTGGGCAAATGTTTGTGAATGGAAGAGAATGAAGCTTTGTTCTCTTCAAGTGAAAGGCTAAGATGAACATGCTTTGGGAAAAAAAGCCAGTTGACAGGTTCCTCGAAGGGAAACCAAGGTACAGGGACTGTGAGTGTCTAAACCAAGGCAATCTAAGAGGTTGCTGGGAGGGAGGGAGCTGGGAAAGTTCACCCACAGGGAACATTCCTCATGGCCTGGCTGGAAGCATCCCAAGGGCAGAGACTGGCTCCTTTTGTCTGTGTAGCAAAGGCTTCATAATGCTTGTTAACCTTTTTTAGGCTGGAAGATCTCTCCGAGGTCACCCAATGCAAATTACTCATTCTATAAGGGAAATGGGGACTTGACCAAGGTCCCTGGCTGGTCAGGGCCAGAACCAGGACTTTGGATACAGGACTCTTTCCTCTTTACTCCTGTGGTGTCCTGGTCACTTAGCCACAAGAAGGGGGAGGCCAAAACCAAGGTCATGAGACTGATGGGGAAGCCAACTTCAGTAACAAGAGTGAAGAACATCCCAATGTTTAGAGACCCCCCATCCCAGATGGGCCACTGAGCTAGCAGAAGGGACTTCTCCCTTGCTGAAGGTCTCCAAGCAAAAACTGGCTGTCAGAGAGGGATTCATACCCCATGAGACTGCCAGGATGATTCCCAAGACCCCTGCCTATCTTGGGATTATAAGCCTGGGACTTCAGCTCCCTGAGCCTCCTCGGTTTTCCCTTCTGTACAACAGAGTAGGACCAGGTCATGGGATTCTCGCTTTTGAACTGAGAGAAACCTTAGGGATGATCTATCCACCTCCCTCCTTTTTCAGAGAGGGAAAATGAGGTCCACAGAAGTTAAGGGACTTGCGCAGGTAGGAGTAACAGAGTTTTAAGACTTGAACCTAGGTTGTCTGACTCCAAATTCAGCTCTGCCTCATAGCTTTACCATTCTGTGCTCTATGACTGCTCCCAGTTCAGACTTCAGTTCTAAGCCCCCTCCCAATACAGACATTCTCTCCTCCAAGTCTCCTCCAGCTCTCACAACCTGTGAATCTGTGAGCTAGGAGGGACCTTAGAGGGCAAGTAGACCAACCTCCTCATTTTACACATGAAAAGACTGAGGCCTAGGGGGGAAGCAGCCTTTTCAAGTCACACATCCAGACTGAACTGGAACTTGAGTCTTATCACTCTTAGACTGGTGCTTCTTCCTTCTAAAGATCACAGTATTCTATGAGCTATTTTCACCGCAATCATGACTAAAAAAAAAGCCAAACTGTTATTGTGTTTATATGACTTTTCCCTGCAGGGAAACTGAGGCACAGAGGGACACCAGGTGTCTGGACCAATGCAGCATAACAGGTCAGGGATGTAGGAAACACCACCCAAAGGGATCATCTCTAGGTACATGATTGTAAGCTGCTTGAGGGCAGGGACTTTCTCAGGTTCAAGGAGAACCTGAACCCAAGTCTTCTGACTCCCAGGCAAGCGCTCATTCCCCTGCAGGGGGCTGAGGGTGGTAGTGGAGTGATCTCTCACTGACATAAGAATGTCCCTGGCTTAGTCTACAGAGGTAAACTGAGGCAAATTTGCAGGAAGGAGAAGGCAGGGTTCTCCATGATGTCTCCTCCCCAGGCTGGGCACAAGCTGTTTGGGCCACTGGTTGGCCCTCAATCGTGTGCTACCTTGGGACACCCCTTGTTCTCCCACTTACACTTCCATGGGTACAAGATGTATGCCCAACAAGAATGAAGCATACTCTTCTCTCCCAGGCTGCTGAAATCATGACCTTCCTTTCCAGTCCCACTTGGATGCTACCTCCTTCATGAAGCCTGCTTAGATTCCACCCTGACCCTCAGTTGTCTGCAACCTTTTCTGTCCCTCTGATGCCCAGCTCATTTGCTTTTGAGAGCAGAGCCTATGCCATTTTTCACCTCAGTATCCCCAGAGCCTAGCACATAGTAGGTGCTTCATAAATGCTAGTAGAAATGATTCCACTGTGGGTTGGTGAGGGCAGGGATCTGGCCTGTGGCTCCTCTGTACTCTCAGGCTGAGCATAAGGACAGACGCTCAGGAAATGCTCGGGAACAGTGGCGTGGACCCCCCACTGCCTGCCCCCTCCCCACACCAGCAGGAATAACAAAGGGCTGGCTTACTTCTCTTCATACGCCATGACAAGGCGGGGGTCCAGGATGTGTTCTTCTGGCTCCCATGTGCTGTACCTGGGGAAAGACACGAAAGGTGACGCCCATCAGTGGCATCAAGAGGCGGCCACTCTGGGGCAGGGAGGGCCCTGGCCATGGCGGACATGGCTCTGGTCTCCTGCCTGCCCCGCCCAGAGACACCTGCTTACCTTCCCTGGGGCCCCTCCCTGCTCTGTCCTTCTCTCCTGCCTGAGCTTGAGGTTTGCCAATGGTTTATGCAGCAGCAGCAGCAGCAGCAGCAGCCTTCAAGGGCCACCTGGAAATCGGACTCCTTCATGAAGCCCTCCCTCGTTCTCAGAATGCCGCCGCCGCGCGCCCCCCCCCCCCCCCCGGCTAGGAGTGATCTCATAGCACTCACTATGGCCTATGTATCAAGATTACCCACAGAGAAGTCACAGCCTTATCACCCTGCTAGACTAGAAGCTTCCTGAGGGTTAGTGCTAGGAAGAGAGCCTTGGGTAAGTCAGTTGGTCTTTTTGGGTTTTAATGTCTTCATCCATAAAAAAGAAGGGGTTGGAGTAGGTGATAACCAAAGTCCTGTCCAACTCTGACATCCCTTGTTCTAAGTTTTCTCCCAGTTCTGACATCTCCCGTTCTAAGCTCCCTTTCAGCTGACATACCTTGCTCTAAGGTCCCTCCCAGTTCTGACATCCCTTGTTCTAAGTTTTCTCCCAGTTCTGACATTCCCCATTCTAAGGTCCCTCCCAGCTCTGACATCCCTTGTTCTAAGTTTTCTCCCAGCTCTGACATCCCCTGTTCTAAGCTCCCTTTCAGCTGACATCCCTTGTTTTAAGGTCCCTCCCAGTTCTGACATGAATATGAAAAAGGCATGAGAGGGACCAAGTAAGATGGGTGCTCAGAGCAGGGGCAGAACAGGTAAAACCTGGAAAGGCTTAGAACAGGGAATGTCAGAGCTGGGAGGGAGATTAGAACAGGGAATGTCAGGGCAGG